>NC_133772.1:49884735-49979018 GCF_003597395.2 Chelonoidis abingdonii
AAGCTTTGCATGTGTCGCTGGTGTAGATGAGTGGCAGAGTTGCGAAGTCATCGGACTGGTTGTGTGCAATGGATTGTTCCTGAGCTAAGTTACTATTGGACGGTGTGCAGATTTGCTGAGTGAGAATCCGTTTCAGATGTTTGTCAGGTGGTGTTTGGTGGCAAGGCTGTGAGACCCTCGCGCGACCCACGGCTCTGATGAACGTGTAGTTGATCATTGATCCCACGATGGGTTGTAGATCCCCTGACTAGATGCGTCCCTGATTGAACTAACCTCATTATCTCTAGCTTGCTTGCTAGCATATATATACCTGCCCCTGGAAATTTCCACTACCTGCGTCTGACGAAGTGGGTATTCACCCATGAAAGCTCATGCTCCAAAACGTCCGTTAGTCTATAAGGTGCCACAGGATTCTCTGCTGCTTTTACAGATTCAGACTAACACGGCTACCCTCTGACACTTGACACAAAGTCAACTAAGTTACTTAGGAGCTTTTGAAAATTCCATTCTTTGTACATTTAGCTGGATTTTACCTACCTTAAAGTGATTGGGCCCAAATCTCTGATATGTTGAAGTAGCTTTGCAGCCCTCCACCAGTGCAAAGCTTTCCAAAAGTTGTTTTAACTAGCTACTGAATTATTTCCCCCAGTATATAGGAGGAATCTTTGTGTAGCGTACAGCTAACATAGCAGCTGCTAAGCCACTTTTTCCAGTGGAGGGGGTATGGGCAGAGTAAAGGGGCCATTGGACAGAATCCCTTATCCCTAGCTGACCCTGGCAGTTGGAACAGCCTTTGGGGGCTGCTGGAAGCTGGTGTATAGAAGAGCAGCCTCCATGCTGTTCTAATTTATAGCTGGGGACAGGATGGAGATCAAGACCGCCTGGGATTTGTGGGTCACAAAAGAAGCTTAATGTCATTTTTGCATACTCCTTCCTAAACTGCACAAAGAACTCCTTGGCCATAGGCCAGAATATGGACCATTATACACATTAAGCAACATTATCTGAGCTTTGAATATTTAAAGATATTTAGTTGACATGACTTTTAAAATAAATATTAATTTCCCAATAGATAATTATACAATTGTCCATGGATCTCAAAGTACTTCACAAACATTAATGAATCAAGCTACACAACCTATGAAGTAATATCCACAAGGTTCTCTTCACAGAGTAACTCCTAAATTATTCCAGCAAATGCCTGGGGCTCATTCACAAACCTCACAGTTCAACAGAGGGCCTGAGCCATGGTGAGGAGACCATGTGCCTACATGCTACATCTGTATCCCCAGTTCCCTACCCCCATTGTTCCCTCTTGATATATATACACACATATAACACTATTTGGTATTTTATAGAGCAATGGGTGTATATATACATATTTATTAAATGCATTTATATACCAATTACATGATAGTGTTGTATAATAATGAACTGTGTAGATCAAATATAGATGTATACAATTCACTATTAGTAAAGCCATGATGAAGTTATGCAGATTGTCCCTGAAGAGTGTTGATAAAACCTTTACTTCATACCACATTGCCATGCATTCTGCATATGCCACATACTTTGCAGAACCACTGAGACTCCTACAGTCTCAGTGGATTGTAATCACTGACCTAATTGCTGTCTCTCCTCTCTAGGTGAGGGCATCTGAGTCAGAGAGAGTTCCCTCAGCTCCCTTTGTTACTGAACAGTAACACGTTAGAAGTCACATGCGCAGACCACATTTTGGATACTTGTTGAAAAAGCCCATTAATCCAGATACTTACTGTCACGTTTCATCACAGCTCTATACTCCACTTTCATTTCCATTTACAACATTGCTATGGTGATCATTTTCCTGGCTTGTTACATCAACCACATGACCACCCTCTTTAGCATCTTCCACTGGTTCCTCCTTTTCCACTGCTTCCCATCCAAATGACTTGTCTTCACTTCCATAACATATCCCTGGTTCACATATAATTACTTATGCGTGATTGTATCCACATCCTACCTCTGCTCTGCCGAGGATGTCATTCTTGATTGCCCATTTTTCAAATTTTCCAACAAACACCTTTGTACCTCCTCTGGTGTTGAAGAGCAGCTCCTAGTAAGAACCCACAAAGCCACCACAAGGTGTCCTTCAAACACCTCCTTAAAACTCTCCTCTTACCACGATGCCCATGAAAAACCCTTCGCTATAGCTCGGCAGCTGATATGCTGTGACCAAGGTGAGGAAGGCAAAGGTGCCTAATAAAAGCAATATAATTTCAAAGTCATTTCAGAATCATCATTTCTGTGATATGATTTTTGTGTGTGAATGAGAGAGAAAGTTAATTGAATAAAATTGCTGAATAATCTATTCAATGACTTGTAACATTTTTAATACATTGAGGAAATAAATCAGTTTCAGCACAGCTCCTAGTGCTGGTTGAATAATTAATTTACAAAATTATCAAGTATTTTAAAAAGTCTGAAAAATAGTTTAAATAATACTAACTGTATTCATTAATGTTATTTTTCCCTCTCATGTGCTTGTCTATGTATGCATGTACATATCTTTCCTAAAACAGCAAATGCTTTAAAAAAAGAGAACGTACAAGAAACATTTAAAGTTGCCCATCAAACTGAAGCATTCATTACAATTTCTTTGTTTAAAAAAAAAAGAGAGAGAGCGAGCCTCATGGCATTTCTCATGGATGTAACAGAGTTTTAAAAATATATAAACCCTCTGCTTATTTGTTTACAGCATACACAATTTGAAAAATTGTTGGCATATTCAGGGACTCTGGCGGTGTTTGACAAATTACCTTTCTAACATCTTCATTATTTTCTTTCATCTCACCCTTTATAAAATTTTCTTTACTCCTGTAGTACTAAGAACACTGTGTTCAGTAATACACTGTTGTATAGAATCAAGAAATGTAGGACTGGAAAGGAACTTGATACTTCACTGAGTGCAGTTCCCTGCATTGAGGCAGGACTAAGTGTTATCTAGACCATCCCTGAGAAGTGTTTCTCTATCCTGTTCTTAAAAACCTCCAATGATGGAGATTCCATAACTTCCCTTGACAATTTGTTCCAGTGCTCAACTACCTTGACAGTTAGGAAGTCTTTCCTAAAGTCTAACCTAATTCTCCCTTGTAGCAGTTTAAGCCCATTACTACTTGTCCTGTCCTCGGTGGATAAGGAGAACAATTTATCACCCTCCTCCTTATAACAACTTTTTACGTACTTGAAGACTAGTAACACATTCCCACGTAGTCTTCCACACTAAACAAACTCATTTTTTTCAATCTTTCCTTGTAGGTCATGTTTCTATACCTTCCAGCATTTTTTTGCTCTCCTCTGGGCTTTGTCCAGTTTGCCCACATCTTTTCCCAAAGTGTGGTGCCCAGAACTGGACACAGTACTTATCAATTGAAGCTGAGTAGAGTGGAAGAATTACTTACTTACAACATTCCTGCTAATCCATCCCAGAATGTTGTTTGCTTTTTTTGCAATAAGATTCCATTGTTAACTCATTTAGTTTGTGATCCACTATAACCCCAGATTCTTTTTTGCAGTACTCCTCCGTAGACAGTCATTTCCCATTTTTTATTTGAGCAATTAATTATTCCTTTCTAAGTGCAGTACTTTGCATTTGTCATTATTGAATTTCATCCTATTTCACACCATTTCTCCAATTTGTCGAGATCATTTTGAATTCTAATCCTGTCCTCCAAAATGCTTTGCAATCCTCCCGACTTTGTATCTTTCTCAAACTTTATAAGTGTATTCTCTATGCAATTATCCAAATAATTTATGAAGATATCGACCAGAACCAGGTCCAGGACAGATCTCTGCAAGACCCCACTTGATAGGCCCTTTCAACTTGACTTTGGACCATTGATAACTCTGATTTTCCAACCGGTTGTGCACTCACTTTATAGTAGTTTCATCTAGGCTATATTTCCTTAGTTTGCTTATGAGAAGGTCATGTGAGATAGTATCAAAAGCCTTACTAAAGTTGAGATATGTCACATCTACACTTCCCCACTATCCACAAGGCTTGTTACCCTGTCAAAAAAAGGATATTAGGTTGATTTGACATGATTAGTTCTTGACAAATCCATGTTCATAATTACTTATCACCTTTTTATCTTTTGGGTGCTTACAAATTGATTTGATTATTTGCTCCATTATCTTTCTAGGTACCAAAAATTGCTGACTGGACTATAATTCCCTGGGTTGTCCTTATTCCCCTTTTAATAGATGGGTACTACATTTGCCCTTTTCCAGTCCTTTGGGATCTCTCCAGTCCTCTATGAGTTCTGAAAGATAATCGCTAATGCCTTTGCCTTTTCAGTCTGCAACAGGCAAAAACAACCTTGAGAATAGAAGCTAATTTAATGACTTCATTGGGGTTTAAGCATGTGCGTAAGTGTTTTACTGAATCAGGACCTCTGCTTTTTCAGCTGTGAGCTCCTCTCTTTTCCCCTAGCCCTGGGTTCTAGGATTATGTTTACAATGCAGCTAGGACTGGGCAGACAGATTCTGGTACTGGGGCTGGAGTTAGCACACTAGAAATAGTAGTGTGGACATTACAGCTTGGGCTTTCAAGCCCACCCACCCCCTAGGCTTGAAAGCCAGGGCTGCTGCCCATGCTGCAAAATCCATACTGTTATTTGTAGCATGCTAGCATGAGTCTGTCTTTCTGGGTTGAAGGGCTCACTCCCAGCTGCAGCGTAGACATTACCCAGTAGTCCCTTCCTTCCACAGTGGAGTTTTTGGTGGAGCACAAGAGAAAATGTCATCTTACTAGCTGGAGTGTCCTTTTCTTGTCAGCTCCCTGAATCGTGCTCAGTTCTCTTTTTCCACCATGAAAGCACTACCCACCAGGCTGTGTCTCAGCAAGGACCTGAAAATTGCAAACCTTTGTCTCTAAACTAGAAATGGCTCAGCTGTAATGTTTAGATCTGGACCTAAACTTCCTCAAAATTCAGGAGTATCTAGAATGTAGGATTTTGTTTTGGAATCTCTCTAAATTTGGCTATTCAAGACCTTTGTTGTAGAGGCTGTGTAGTTTTTTGGGTTTTTTTTTAAATAGGATCTAAAGTTTGGTTTTTGCATTAGGGACACCGCAAACTGTTCTATATGTAAAATATGATGAAATTTCATCTGTGCTATATTTAACTGTGGGATGTATTCATGTTCTGCTTGTTTAGCTTGGGTCTTAAATGCTGAATTTTCTCAAGATGTTGCAATGTTAAATCACATTTCAAAATGCCCTTTTCAAATTTGTTTTCCATATACAACGAGCAATCTTATTTCTTGGTAGAATGACTCCTTTTAAAAAAACCCGATAGTGTAATGTCTACATGAGACAGCATGGTGTCTTGCTTTAACATGATGCATCAATGGTGTCTTGCAAAATGGCACTTTCCCATGTAGACAGAGGACTCCTATAAATTTCAAGGTGAGGTACATAAAAGTAATGTTACATAACTAGTTACAACAGACTAGGAAATGGCTATCATTTTGAAGTTCATAATGTATTTCTTTCTTAACATATATTAGCCTTGCTCATTTTTTCAGCCAGGCAGATGGCGGAGTTTGTGTCTTTAGCTTAGCTGACAAGTACCCAAATATTGTCTGCTTAGAATTTTCCCTGCCTACTCCGAAGACTTCAACTAATTTGGCTTTTTTTGGGGGGTCTCCAACAAGGCCTGAAGGCTGCTTCTCCTACAGAAAAGTGCCTTTTGACAGTATATGTGACAATTCCCAGGTGTGGCCAAAGACTGTTGCCCTGACAATTAGCTGTTGATGAATCAGACTTGTTGTCAAGGCAACAGTCTTCAGCTCTGACTGGAAAATGCTGAGCTGAGGCCAGAGCCTTCAGGTAAAGCGAGGCTTCCATAAGCTTTCCTAATGCACTTGTCTCTTTCAAACCTTAATTTCTCTTGGCCTGCACTACAGAACAAACAGAACCTAGAACTAAGGGGAAATAAGGCAGCAAAGGGAAATGCCAGACTGTATACTGCAAGCAAGAGCTAGAACTGTGTGTGCTCACTACAGTGCAGTAATGTGCGGTTTATATGATTGTTAAAAATGGGACTTGCTGCGTCTTCAAGTGTGGATGCAGGAGGAGGATAAAGGGTACCCAGAGTGCCATCTGGTGCTCTGCAAGAGAACTGCAACATCTTACTATCAAATCAGAGAAAATGTATTGTCACAGAAATAACACCATCCTCGACCATTAACATTGCACTAAGAATAACTTGAGATGCATCGCAAAGACTGTACAGTAACATCAGAAAAAGGAGTTATTTAAGAACAGTCATGACTGATCCCCATGGGAGCTTTTCTAGCTTCTGCAGGGCAGTTGGCATCTTGTAAAGAAAAATGTGCTGTATTGTTGAGCGTTCATATTTATGTACACAGTATCAGAGTTATGCATAGTGCTCTATAGGCAATTAGAAAATGACTAGTCTCTGCCCCAAAGGTCTTACTGGCTTGGGGCTAAATTTTGGACCCCAGCCTCAGCACTGAGGGTGAAAACTTGTGTGTATAACACATGTGCCTATGCTTTCCATATACAAAGGTGGGCACATGCTCTTTAACTAGCCTAGGACCTGCATATGCACCAGTGGTAGAATTTGCATTTGCAAAACCCACTGTGATCAAAGGGTTTTGTAGTTGAGAATTTTAACACATGTGAGTACAAGTGTTCAGCTACTTGAAGCGTCTGAACAAACATGTGTCTGCACCATGCAAAGTTCGGGTGTGTGTGTGTGTGTGTGTGTGTGTGTGTGTGTGTGTACACATGTATGTGGGGTTTGGTAAACTCTGGAGAACTTTCATATATGGGCCATCGTGTACTGATCTGACTTGATAAAGTCAATAAACCTAACACGGTTGCCATAATTTATATTCAAGGAAAATTTCCCTACCATTACCCTACAACCCATAGCTATGGTGGATATGGCTCTTCTATTCCAATGCTTACCTATGTGGGTGATGCTACTTGCTGTTTTCCAAAGTGAAGTTCCAGTTTTGTAACTATTCTGGTGTTCTAGATGACTTCTGATATAGTGACTCATTTTGGACAGTCCTTACTTCCACATAGGGAAATTTAGGGCTATAAGGAGGGCTAGAGGAGATGGGGGTGAAATGCTTCAGCTTTCTCAGAGAATAAAGTATCTCTTCTTTTTCTATATGAGGAGCTCACACTTTTGGATAAAAACAATGGCTTTTGGTTAGATGGAGGTTGTTGAAAGTAGCATGTAAGACTATAATAGCTTAGAAAATAACCAGTTGTGAGCATACCTGAGCTCAAAATAGAGGTTTTAATAATCACACACCAGTTATTGAACATCATAGACAATGACACGCTGATTCTAGGCTGCCATATGGGAGCTTCAGGTGCATGTTTAATATTCAGTGAACAGATTCACAGAGATTGGTCCACATTTAAAAATGTTGCGCAATATTATCTGTGCATTATGGCACATAGTTTGAAAGGGTCTCTAAAAGTGCTGTTGAACCAGATACAGCACAGACCAGGATGCTACTGTTCAAGGACAGGCCACTTGACCCATATGCATCTCGATGAGAGAAGCCCCATCACACATTTTGATGTACCTTGAACGTTTCCTCTAACCAGTATTATCCCATTGCAAAACACCATGAATAGTCTGTAAAAACACAGTATCACATGCTTACATGTCAAGGATGTAGCACAAACCATGAAAAAATACATGAGTCTGCAAAAAGTCAGTGCAAGCATCATAAATCAAATAGGCTTGCATGTGGGCTTGGATTTTATTTTTATAGATGAGTCATATTATTTGAATGATACCTGCTTCCCTCCAAAATAGAAATGTAATCTCAATGTTGAATATTGGCCTTTCCCAACCATTCCAGTGTTTGTTTTCAGTTAGTGGTTTTCTTTTACTCCACCCAGTCAGAGCTTTCAAGCTGCCTTTTTCTTTCACCCAAAAGAGGCATCGTTTAAACAGGGGTGGGATGTGATTAGCATTTTCAGCATCCTGGTCCAGGTCACGCCTCCTTTCTAGAGTGTCCATTTCACATCACCAGCACTTCATAAAACAGCATTGTTTAATGTAGACTTGGATAGTTTCTTCTTCCTCCTCTATATAACAAGGGACAGGGCTCAGCTGCCCCTTCCTTGCCCACCAAAGAAGGTATGCTGTGAGTTTAGGGACTGGGGAGGAATGGAGAGTGGGCACAACAGCAAAATGGGCAGGTGGGCTAGGACAACCTTCCAGGGAATCCTAGGTGTAGCACCAGCTGTGGGGAATCACTGGTAGCGCAGATGCAATGGAGTCATTCTGCAAGGAAGCTTAGAGGAACCAGAAAGGGCCAGATCTCATACTTAGGCAATCTACCAGATTTAGCAGCAGGTCCCGTGGCCTTTTCCACAGGGGACAATCTCCCCTGCACCACTGGAATTAAAGCAGAAGGAATTTCATGAGGGATTTATAGAGATTTCTTTTCCTGAGTTCCCTTTGTTGTCTTTAACGTGAGAGGGAAGGATCTGGGCCATAAAAACTTGCTAGTACTTGTAAATTGTATTAAATGAGCTAAGCAAATGCTGTGACAGTGAATTCATCTGAAAACTGTGTTGTTTATTTCACATCAAAATGGCTCATTGACTAAGATATGAACTGCCTTTTTAAAGAAATGCATTGAATGGGACTTGGAAATTCTGATGATAGTTCAGTTCTTTCAAATGCCCTGAACATGGAATATTTTACTTGAATTTATGAAAGCTGCCAAATGTTCCTTCAACTTTTGTGCTTCTGCTGAGAATCTGTGCAACCAATGTAGCATTAGGGCTCTGTAACTGTACAGGACTCACTCCTGTGGCACCTCCTGGGAATTAGCTCTCCAGCCATCAGAGCACCCTCTGCAGGCTAGTGTCCCACTTTTCACCACCCCCCCGCCCATGTTCCTCCCAGACTCAGTGCCCCTTGCACACACCAGGGTGCTGCCCCCTGCCAGTACACCCCTCAATACCTGGGTCTCCTCTCCCCAGGGAACACCCACCCAGTATCCCCACCTCACCTCAGTTGTAGGCTACTGCCAGTCACCAACTAGCCCCCACTCACTGGGGCAGACTTCAGCATAAGCCACTCATCACAGGCAAGGTTGGGTTTGGACCTGCTGCCTCTACCTATAGCAGAATTGCCCCTCTGCAGCCCTAGTACCCTCTAGTGGGCCCTTCCTTCGGCCTGCCGCCTGGGCTCTGCTAGGGTGGGGCTCCCCAGCACTGCTTCACTCTCAGTACCTTCCTCAGATCCCCAGGCACCCTGATCCCTCCCTCTCCAAAGGCTACAGAGAGGGTGTCTGTACTCCTGACCCACTGCCCTCTTATAAGGGCCAGCTGAGCCCTGATTGGGGCGTGACCGCAACTGAGGCTGCTTCCCCAATCAGCCTGGGAGCTACTTACTCCAGAAACAACCCCCTCCTGGGCTGTTTTAAGCCTGCTGGAGTGGGTGACTATGTTGCTACCAGCTCTATTGCACTCGCCCACTTCCCGGAACCCAATAGGTACCGGCTCTATTGCGCCCGCCCACTTCCTGGAACCCAATAGGTACCAGCTCTATTGCTTTGAATCTGTAACTCATTGACTGAAAAAGCTGCTGTAGTTTTTAGGAATCCAATCCAATCTAATCCAAAGTAAAATGAGAGAGAAAATCTTTATCTCTGATAGATTTTATTGGAAGTTGTATGACCTGCGCACGCATCCAAGTAGTGTCTGGTCATATAACCCCAAGAGTGGAGTTATGTCTCCAGAATCTTCACATTCAGTACAACTGCACATTCTTTTCAATCTAGAAAGCTCAGTTTATCCCTTCCTGTAGGTACACTAATAATTTATACTTACAGTGTACAGATGAAGTGCATTTTATATGATACTTAGATTGTGACCCCCTCAGAGAATGAAAAAGCTTGTGTTAGAGCTGTCAAAAAATACCTTCCTGCTTGGTTCTGGGTATACTCCTTTCCCAGTGAAGATGAGGGGAGTGGAGGGCATTCAGCACCACGCCTTATTGGCTCTTTGCATCTTGCCATAATATTTATCTTTAAGGGGATATCCTGAAGCCAGAATAAAACGTAAGTGGCACCAAGCACTCTTGTGCTATCTGGAGGATTTTCCTGAGCACTATTTGTTCTGTTTTCCTTTAGAGACTCATCAAAAGCCCATTGAAAGTCTCCCATTGACTTCCTTGAGCTTTGGATCAGGCCCTTCATGTTTATTATTTTATGCTCCTGGAGGAAAACCTTAAGAATACCTAGTTGCCGATAAAATGTGTAGTAAGAGATGGGATTTTGATATTACTGCAGCGTTCAGTGGTAACAATAAAAAGAGAGATGTATTCAACAGTTTAACATCTGTTTGCTGTTTTCAAACTTGTTTGATAGTGTGTTTGCAGCTAAAAAAACCCAGGTCTATTTTTGTGGAATATGAAGCTCATACAGCACTTTAAGATTCCTCATATATATTCCAATGGCAGTTTAAGGAGCATTAGTCTTAATAAGGCAGGTTGAGATAGACATACAAGTAGTCATAATTTACACTGAGTAATGTTTGTTTTCCAAATTCCATTTCAGTCATCCAGCTTTATTTATTTATTTATTCCTCTTTCCATGTGGCTTTCTGTAGTGCTCATTACCTCTGCATTTGAATTTTGGTTGAAAATTGCTCCAGCAGGAAATCTTGTATGCGAAGAAAAATAAACATGTAAAATCTGTTGAGACCTGGAATATATGAACTGTGCAAGGCAGTAAGGTGTCATGTACTATAATGGAGTAAGCTGCTTATCTATAAGTGGAAAGAAAAAAATTCTGAAATCCAGATTACACTTTAATGAGGCAATTGCCATGTCTGTACATTTTGGTTTTTCTGAAAATCCACACTGCAAAAATAGTAAGCACTAGCAAAATTAGGAGGCTAATTAGTCTGTTGCCATGAACGATCATGTGATGCTTCTTTTCTGTTACTGTTAAAAGCATTTGATTGTAAGAGTAGAGGGGCTCAGTGTTCAAATATCTCTTATAATTAACAACCACACTTCAAAGTTTTTGATATCTTTTTTAAATCTAACCAAAATATATCCTACCAATTTTTAGTTGAGACAAAATATCCTGCAGAAAAATGTATTTGTTTATTTCAGGTGTTTGGCACCCATTCCCAACCAACCAGAAGCTGTAGTGTATTTAATGAATGGTGTCAGTAAGCAGGCAATTACACGTTAGTACTGCCAAAAGCTAGATCCACTTGCTGTCTTTCAAAACTCACCCAACTCTAAACCCATAATTATGAAGGAAAAGTGAGAAAGGTGCTGAAGATTCAGTAAATGGCACATGTCCCTTTGAGACTGTAGGGAATAGAAGCCCTAACATGCTGTTAGTGGGTGTTGATTTCAGCTGAGATATAGAATGGTTCTGATCACATGGCCATTTCAGATGTCATAATGCCCTTTTTAAGACGGTGGTTGTTAACATAGGTGTCCTGGCCAGTTATAGCTCAAGTAATTACATTATTCTTAACTACATTGTACCTGCGTCTGACGAAGTGGGTATTCACCCACGAAAGCTCACGCTCCAAAACGTCTGTTAGTCTATAAGGTGCCACAGGATTCTCTGCTGCTTTTACAGATCCAGACTAACACAGCTACCCCTCTGATACATTGTTTCTGTGGTTGCAGCTGAGTATATAATAATACTTTGTGCATATATATAAATACGTAACTTTCTCTCAAGGATATTGAAGAATTATTAAAAATTTTGCTAAGTACTATTATCCTTATTTTACAGATGCAGAAACTGATGCATAAAGAGGTTGTGACTTGGTTGTGATCACTTGGGCCCTGGTTCTGCAGTCCACCCATGTTCAGTAAAGCATTTCAGCACGTGCTTACATTCCATTTTTCTTCACTTCATGTACTCAACTATTACATAGTGTTTCCATGATCTACATGGCTACAGTATGTCACCCTAGAGGTGGCTGCATTTCAGTGGTGGATGAAGTGATCCCTGTATATAGATTGTTAAACTGTTAAGAATGAAAGAAATTAAGGTAAGATATATCTAACGTGCATTTGATGATGTGAAATAATTCAGAAGACAAGAACAACAGTAGTTTTCAGAATTGACTGCCTTTCTTGCGACTATCTTCAACTTAAGATCTGTCTACACTGCAATTAAAAATCTGCAGCTGGCCCATGTTAACTGACTCAGGCTCTTGGGGCTTGGGCTAAGGGGCTGTTTAATTGCAGCATAAACATTCAGGCTCGGGCTGGAATCAGGCTCTAGGGCCCTGCAAGGTGGGGTCACAGAGCTCAGGCTGCAGCCTGGTCCTGAATATCTACACTGCAGTTAAACAGCCCCTTAGCCCAAGCCCCAAGAGCCTGAGTCAGCTGGCACGGTCTAGCCATGGGTGTCTAACTGCAGTGTAGACATACCCTTCAGAGCTGGGGCTAGCCAATCCTGATTACAGAATGAGGCACACCTGGGTTGAATCAGGTAATTCCCTATAAAGGGCACCAGTTTGCTGCAGTGAAAGGAGAAGCCCAAAAAGTTGTGTTAGTCTGCAGGTACCGATGAAAGGCTCCTGCAGGGAAGCCCCTGAGACCATGGGAGTTGTTCCAGACAGAGAGGCCTGGGTAGAGGAAGAGAAACCGTATGCTGTGTAAGCAGCAGAGAATCCTGTGGCACCTTATAGACTAACAGATGTTTTGGAGCATGAGCTTTCGTGGGTGAATACCCACTTCGTCAGACGCAGGTAGTGGAAATTTCCAGGGGCAGGTATATATATGCTAGCAAGCAAGCTAGAGATAACGAGGTTAGTTCAATCAGGGAGGATGAGGCCCTGTTCTAGCAGTAAGGTGTGAAAACCAGGGAGGAGAAGCTGGTTCTGTAACTGCAAGCGATTCACAGTCTTGTTAGTTCCTGAGCTGATGGTGTCAACATTTGCAGATGAACTGAGCTCAGAAACGTTTCTATTTGAAGTCTTGTCCTGTAGTTTTGTCTTGCAGATGGACCACCTTAAGTCTGCTATAGTGTGGCCAAGGGAGGTTGAAGTCTCTCACATGGTTTTTGTATATTGCCTTCCTGGATATTGATTTGTGTCCATTTATCTTTTTCCGAGTGACTGTCCATTTGGCCGATGTACATGCAGGGCATACGGCCATCTGATGGCGTATTACATGGTGGACGTGCAGGTGAATGAACCAGTGATTGGTGTGGCCGATCTGTGGGTTAGGTCCTATGTATGGTGTCGTGGTGTAGATTGTGGGGCAGAGTGGCATCGAGGTTGTTGCCTGGATTGGTTCCTGAGCTAGAGTTACTATGGTACGGTGTGCAGTTGCTGGTGAGAATACATTTCAGGTTGGCAGGTTGTCTGTGGGCAAGGATTGGCCTGCCACCCAAGGCCTGTGAAAGTGTGGGATCATTGTCACAGGTCATAAAGGGATGCATAGGAGATGGCCAGCTGGTTTAGGGTTACCATATGTCTGGTTTTTGGTTTTGTTTTTTTTTGGTCCTCCGATTTTGATCCAGTCACATTTTTGAAACATGAACAAATGTCTGATTTTTTTTTTCCTTGCTTGATCTTTTTCTAATATCAGTTCTGGTAGAACTGCAATTCCCAGCATACCATAATAGTGATGCATGTGTTTACTGATTTGCCACCCTTACTTGTGCGATGCTCCTGGCTGTTGAGTTGCTGAAAGGGATCTTGCTTGTGCAGTACAGCTTCAGGTACATATCTTGCAAAGACTTTCTCAGCAGTGGTTGATTGCTCATCAAGTAGCCATGAAAGATATGCTGTACAGGGAAATATGCCTGGGCACAACAGGAAAGGACTCACTGCATGTAAATTAAATTTGATTTATATTTTATTTTTGAGGCCATTACACTTTATTTATAAATGTTTGTCAAAGTAGAAAGACATTGTACAGTAGAAACTGTACCCCCTTCCCTTTTCCAGCTCCCCCTCCTGCTGGCAGTGTCCTTTACTTGGGAATTTGAAATATGGTAACCCTAGGCCAGTTATATGATCTTACAAAACTGCCACTAATGTTAACACTGAAAGCAATGGGAGTTTTGTCTGAAAAAGGACTGTAAGTTCACTAGCTCTTCCTACACTAATAAAGCGTCTCTTCCCTGTACAGAGATAATCTATGGAGGAGCTTGAGATAGCCAGGGAAAGAGCAGCCAAGCTCTTATACAGCTGTATTCTGCATTATTCTGTAAAATAGCCCTCGCATCCTTCTCCGCTTCCCTTTAAAAACAAACAAAAAACTCCACCCTAAGACATAACCTCAAATCTCTTTTTCAGTCTCACAGGGTCTGATTCTGCCAAGTTGGGACAAGAGATGGGGCTGTTTAATTGCCATGTAGACATTCAGAGAAAAAGCAACTCTGGCACAACCCATATCATCCCCTGGAAATCCATGCATGCCACTGACTCCACTCCTGGAAGGGTTGAAGCCTGGGAAGACTTGTTTAGTTAAGGTAGCATTGCACAGTACAGGTGTTTTAATATCTTCATCTTGGCTTTTCTTTCCCTGGCATACTCAAGCTCCTCTGTACTAGTGAGTTTTATATGTCTGGCCCTGCAGAGACTCTGAAGCAGGCTATATTATCTCTTCTGCAGAGCCTCTACCCTGCTAGCATGGTTCTAAGGAAGCTATGATGCCAAAGTGGAGTCTCAGAACCTGTATAGGGATGGCCCTGGCCTCCCACAGATCACTGAGACAAACCCCACCTGTCTGGAGAGCCACAAAGGAACAGTCCAATATGATGGGGTTGGGGGAGACACCATGTTTTTTATGAGATTCCCTAAATCATTTCCTGCTATTGTTTTGGGTTATGGCAGTGACCTTTGCTGGCTCACTGAGGAATAGCGTCAACAGCTTTACAGAAAGTGTCTTCTTGTGCTGCCATGGCAGGTAACTATGGGCAAGTCTACACTACAGAGCTACATTGGCACAGCTGCAGCATATCTGATGAAGACACACTATGTTGATGGGAGAGCATCTCCCGTCAACATAGCGCTGGTGTGGACAGCGTGAAACTTGTGTTGCTTGGTGGGCGGGGGGGGGGGTTCACACCCCTGAGCAATGTAAGTAAAATTGATTTTAAGCAGTAGTGTAGACCTGCCCTATTATTAAGTCTTCTAATGGGAGCAATAAGGACACTCTTGCTATAGTGTTGTGCAATGTCAGGCCATTGTGCACCTCAACTATTGGGAGAAAAATAGAAGAATGTGCAGCCCTAACAAAAAGTGTGAGTGAAATTAAAGAACTCCCTGGTCATCCGCTAAAACCCCATCTTTACACCACTGAACTATTATTTTTCTATCTTGATGTGGGTTTTTTGTAGATGAAATGAATGTGCACAGAGCACTGTATAGCATTATATATTAGAATCCTGTGCTGATAGCATGTTACCATAGGCTGCAAAACAAAATTAAATATTTAGAAACAGCAATGATAAAAATATTACATTTGGGAATTGGAGCAAGGCTGAGTATGAATATGAATAATGGATACTGTGAGTATAGATTATATAAGAAATTCTTAACATATGTGATTTCTGAGGTGATATTATGAAAAATGAAACTCTGTGGCTATCTTTCTGATTCTTAACTTTTATGTGTGAATTTAGAGCTGGCAAAAGGCACCAGATTGGTAGGATAAGAGTTCTCAGTTTATCCATTGCCTAATGGTTTATGGTTTTCCTTGGATGAAAAATGTGGTGTGTGTGTGTGTGGGGGGGGGGGGGAGTGCAGTACCTCCCAGAACATGTCTTCTTTGCTCCATTTGGGCGCTTTCTTATCTGGTGCAGATGCTTGGCTGTGTGTGTGGGGGGGGGGGGGGTTCAGCAAAAAAACAACACATTTTAACGTAGGAAAAATGTATGAAGATTTATTTTCGCAGAGAAAAGGGAGTTGCTACAGAACTGTTCTACAGTCTGTCATAAAAATATCCCAGGAAAATGCATGAAAATTATTTTTTTAAATATGTAATACTAAGGCAAGGTATTTATTGTTAGAGTCGCATCATTCTACAATATACAGTACAGCATTGTGACACTATAGGCCAAAAGCATCTGGAGTCTGCTGACTCTGGAGAAATAATATAATATTTGATTGTTAGGACATAATAAAACAACCCTTCTAGAAAGCTTTAATCTGAACTGGATGACAGATACATGCAAAATGATTTAACAAGTTCCCTATACCCTAGCATTCAATCTAGGCAGCAAAATAGTTTGGAATAAGAGAACATTGGGGATTAACATTTTTGTAGTTATGCCACAAGTAATCATGTTACTTACCATAGTGTTACAGGAAAAAGATCAAAGATAAGGAATATGACTTTTTAAAACAGGCTTCTGCTATGGAAAAGGAGCACCTTGTTCAGCAGTTCTATGCCTTGTCTATTGAGTCATTACTTTTTTTTTTTTCTTTTAGTGGAAAGAGTAAGGGAGAGATTCTTCACACACACCAGATGTCTTTAAACTGCTGCAGCAGCATACAAGGGCAATAAAGGCACCACCAGGAGAAAATTTTTCTTCATCTTGTTCCAAAGCCTATTATAGTCAATGGAAAGATTTCCATTGACTTTAGGCCATCCAGAGCCCATTGATCAGTCCTATGCTGCTCTCCTACTGCAAGGAGGAGTCCAGAGGATGTAGTTGGGAGTGGCACAAGGCATGCTGGGCACAAGCAGTGTCTCCATTGCATACAATGCTGTGGATTTTCTGGGCTATGACAGAGCCCACCAACGGCCCTTGGGAGGCTGCTGTACATTGGAGCAACCTTAGGGGCTACTCTAATTTAGGCACTGGCATCTGTTAGGGGGCTTATTCCTTCACTCTCTTACTTCCCTGGTCCTTCTCGCATGAACAGAGAGCAACAATACCTGAAGTCCAAAGGCACAATTTGATGTTTATTGGGGTGAACTTCCAGCAAGCACAATTCTAGTTTCCTTCCTTAGTGTCCCCCTTCCCAGCTCTGACACCACAGAGTCTTGCCTGTGTCCCTGTTCCTGTTCCCATCCCTTGTTGCCATTTCCCCCTTTAGCAAAACATGATCCCAATTCCCCCATCCGCAGTCCCTGTTCCCATTCCCGCCCCCCCCACTTCCTGATGGACTTCAGACTATATAGCAAAACCTGAGTTTTGCTTAGCTATTCCTTAACAAATCATTTTACTGAAATTTAACTAACCAATTCTAACATATTGTAACATGGTTATTTAACCAATTATACCCCACCATCTTAATTGGTTTACACCCAACAAAATTAATTATACAGTAGACAGAAACAATTACAGAACCAGACAGAGACCATGCAAATAAACATACAAAACAATACACAAGTGAGGATTTTACAACTACATCTATACAGACATAGGGTCTCCAGCCTGTGTCATCGATAAGTGGGTTCTTGCAGACAGGATGCGATCCAACTAAGTTCACTTTTACATCATTCTAGCTCTCCTTTCATCTGGAGTGATAGGCAATATCAGAACAGGATTGTATTTCTAATAGCCAATAGCCTTATCAAGGCTAGTTTGAATGTGAGGATGTGACCATACTTTCCCAGCTTATGGCTGCCTACACTCTCTTAGCTGAAGCTTGCTGTCACAGTAAGGAGGCCATACACAGACAGTGATTTTGATTCTTTCCTTTTATACTTCTATAACTAGCTAAGTGATAAGAATACACCTAAATTCTTAAAGTATAGGCCTTTGCAGACAGGCCTGAATATCTATATCCTAACAGCCCCTAGCTGGCATAGAATTTGAGTGGAGCAAAGATGAGGCTTAAAGCCACTTTTGCTCCCTTCTCGCTGGGCGACGCCTCTTCTATTGCACATCCAAGAGGCAAAGGACAGACTCAAATCCTAACCTTTTAGTACTTCCCCTGCTGTCTGCCCTACAGAACTCAGAATGCGAAACACATCTTCGTTTCACACATCATTGCCATAATTATATACTAAAGTCCAATTATAGAGTCACCTGTGCAACTGGAATGACTTTAAATGATGTTATAAATTACTGTGGAACTGCCCCCCCCCCCCGAAGATCTGATTGACTAGGGTATATTTGAGGGTGCCATATGGTTGACAGAATATTTATTGTGGGTGACAATGCACAAGCTAGAAATAACACAGCTTGGCTTTCAGATCCCCGTGAGAGTTTGCAGGGGAGGTAGGACTTCTGACAGTAGCTCTAAACTCAGTTGGATTAGTTTTGCGGGGCTTTATCCACCCATCTGAGGTTACATTTTCCATTCAGACTAATTGGTTGTCTCTTAAAATTCTCCTCTCTTGGATTATCTTCTGATATGCTGCAAGCACCTTATACAGTACAGGGCAATGATGTCTTCATTATCCTTAGTCTGACTTTGGTTTCTAACTTCCGTATGTGAACATGGACACAGATGTAGATTAGCAGAGAAAACTGGGGAGCTATAATAGCACTACCTCAGGTTTCACAGTCAAAATGTCATCTCTAACCTCAATTATTACTCTGACAATGAGTTCTGATTTGAATTCCAGCCAATCCCCATATCCTGCCCTAAATTTTGTCTCTGTTTTTGAAGTCTCATTATTAGCAACATTTTATCAACAATGCACACTTTCCTGTCAAAGCACGGACAGACCTGTTTCTGCATAAG
Source organism: Chelonoidis abingdonii (assembly GCF_003597395.2). Lineage (NCBI taxonomy): Eukaryota > Metazoa > Chordata > Testudines > Testudinidae > Chelonoidis > Chelonoidis abingdonii. The sequence goes on from NC_133772.1 coordinate 49,903,424, forward strand.
CTCCTTGCCCATGAAAAAGCATGTGCGCCAAGCAACCCCTGCTGCTGGAAATCACACAGACTGCAGCTGAACAAAATGTTAAAGGAGTCATTTCATTTTTAACCCATTGGCTGCTGGAGAGGTTCAAACCCTGCTTTTCCTTAAAATTAGAATGTAGGCTTTAATGCGCAGCAGGTGCAGCATCAGTGGCATGGTTTAGCACAACCAGCTATACAGCAGCTATTATGGCCTCTATTAGGCAACAGTTAATAATATCTTCAATCAGCCTTTGCTCTTCTCCAGCACCTTCCCTTTGAAAAGCTTATCAAAGAGGAAACTGAGGCACAATGTTTAGGTGTTTAGGTCTGTGGCATGCAGCAAGACTATAGCAGAGTCAGGACTGGAATTCAGCAATCTATGCTTAAATCAGTAGATTGGTGTGTCCCAAGTAAGCGTGAGGAGGGAATGAAAGGGTGCCATATTCGTTGAGAGGGAGAGAATGCAGAGCAGAAATGGTGATGGGGAAAGCTGCATAATTCTGCATCCACTCTGACTCCCATCTGCAAATGTGGGAAAAGAGATGGGCAACTCCTTGAAACTCATCCCTTCCTAATACATCTGGCCACAGCAGAAACTCAGTAAGCAGGGCACTAGCCTGAGCTTCTAGCCTGTGCTCTTGCAACACTCAGTTCAGCTGTGAGCATGTGACCTAGCCCCAGAGAGCCAGTAGTAGATGCTTGACTTCCTTAATGTAGCAGGTCCTGGAACTAGGTGTGCTGTGGCTGCAGCAGCACCCCTTGGCTTGCAGTGGTTTCCATCATATACAGGGGTTACAATTTTGTTCAATGGCTTTCAGCACCCCTACTATAAAAATTGTTCCAGTATCTATGCGTGTGACCTAGCCCCAGAAAGCCAGCAATGGACACTCGCCTTCATTGATATAGCCTTCTGCTGAGTAGGGAGATGGGCAGCAGAAGTGACCCAGGGAGAGAGACAAAAATAGAAAGAAAGAAGGCAGAGAGTGGGGACGGGGAGTGGGGGAGAAACAAGCTGAAGTTGAGCTTCTGGGAGGGAAGGCAAAAAAGTAGTACTGACAGAAGAGACTGAAAAGAGAAAAGGTAAACACCTGGCAACTATACTGGGGCATGATGGGATTGAGGATGAGAAGGTATCTATCACAAGGAAGATCCAACAAAAAGGCATAGGAATCACTGCATTAACTAATGCTCCCTCTCATTATTTTCCTAGATTAACATTTCCACATTCATCTTGCTGGGGAGTGGAGGTCTCTGAAAAGTCCCCTAACAGGGTAGTGAGTGACAACACATACAGCGAAGATGAATCCCTGTGAGGCCTACTTAGAGCCATTGACAGCAAGCATAATATAGAGCTGCTCTAAATTACACTGAGGAATCAGCCTGACCCAGAGCAGGGCCAGGTTCAGAAGCACATGAAGATGGCCTATAAATATCTTTTCATCTGCCTCCTTGAGTGACAGTGGTCACCACTCAGCTGCAGCCAGTGATCAGTGCTGTCATTTCTAATATTACACCTTTTATTTATTTACGTTATACATAAAGTCAACTCTGTAGTGTAAAGTAACATAGCTACAGAAAAATTATATTGTACTAACAAATATTGGAGAAGAATCTCAGCATAACACTACATTTAAAAGAAGTGAGTTCTTTCATTTACACACACATACCCCTCTCGTGCCTGTGATAATTGAATATATCACGTATCTGGGAGACTGGTGAATTCCATTTGCATCTAGCCTAGATCTTTATTATGTACTGTGTTTGACAATGCCCCAATGTGTGCTTTTATGAGTGCATTGCCAAGAAGCCTCCATCAGGGATCAGGACCCTGTTGAGCTAGGCGTTATACACAACCTCATAACAAAAACTCCAAAAGCTTGCACGATGCATGACGGACAAGGACCCGCCCTGAAGAGCTTAGTCTGATTTTTAGGGATCACATAACAAGTAACAATAAATCACAACAAGAGAAGGAAGGATGAAGGAAGAGAAGGTTCACAGAATTCGATTGCTTGGTTTCAGATTTGTCGTGTGCATAGCCTGATGGTCATTTTTGTCTCTTTGTAAGAGAGATGTACATGAGTGAGATCCTCAGATGGTGTAAAATGGCATAGCTCCTTTGCCAGTGACAAATGGAAGATCTGCTGAAGCTCTGGCTTTTATCTTCCTATCATCAAGGATGCCGTGTGTTGTCCAATTATAATGGACTACTGTGTAGCTGTTACTACTCCTTTGTTTACTATAGTTTGACAGATCCTTGCAAACACATCTTGACTGGATGACAGTTGTTACTACTGTAATAAGTATTTATTGTAGTTAGGAAATAGTTTATTCCATTACAGATACATTGAATCTTTTCCAACTCCAAGCTCAGACACTGGTGTAAGGAGTAAAGTGAAAGTATGAGTCCCAAGGCTAACAGATTTGTGGGGAAAAAAACTCCTTGTTTCTCTCTTTAGATGACCTGGGCAAACTGGGACTGTGTTCCCACTGGCTGCCACATTAATTTGCGCAGCATTTTCATCTCCTTTTTCTAATGCCAAGGTTTGGTAGGAGCAAGTTCTGTCAATTTCTTGGCTTAAGTAAGTACCTAGATTGCCAGCCCCCTCAAATCTAGGCCCATTTTACAGATGGGGACCTGAGGCACAGAGAGGCTAAGTGACTCATGTAGCCAGTCTGTAGTGGAACCAGGACTTGAAACTAGATTACCTATTGCCTAAGCTTGCACCCTAGCCATCATCCTTTCTCTCTGAGCCCTGGTCTACACTACGAGTTTAGGTCGAATTTAGCAGCATTAGATCGATTTAACCCTGCACCCATCCACATGCCAAAGCCACTTTTGTTGACTTAAAGGGCACTTAAAATTGATTCCTGTACTCCTCCCCGATGAGGGGATTAGCACTGAAATCAACCCTGCTGGGTCACATTTGGGGTAGTGTGGATGCAATTTGACAGTATTGGCCTCCGGGAGCTATTCCAGGGTACTCCATTGTGACCGTTCTGGACAGCACTCTCAGCTCAGATGCACTGACCCGATAGACAGGAGAAGCCCAATGAACTTTTGAATTTCATTTCCTGTTTGGCCAGCGTTGCGAACTGATCAACACAGGTGACCATGGAGTCCCAGAATCGCAAAAGAGCTCCAGCATGGACTGAATGGGAGGTATTGCATCTGATCACTATATGGGGAGATGAATCTGTGCAGGCAGAACTCTGTTCCAAAAGACAAAATGCCTGAATATTTGAAAAAATCTCCAAGGGCATGAAGGACAGAGATAATAACAGGAACCCACAGCAGTGTCACATGAAGCCTACCAAAGAATCAGAGAGGCAAACGGCCGCTCCAGGTCAAAGCCCCAGACATGCTGCTTCTATGATGAGCTGCATGCCATTCTAGAGGGTGCCCCTACAACTACCCCACCCCTGTGCTTCCCTTCTCTTCCACCCTCCCGGGCTACCTTGGCAGTTATCCCCCCATTTGTGTGACGAATTGATAAAGAATGCATGAATTTGAAATAACAATAACTTTATTGCCTCTGCAAGCGGAGATCAAGGGGTGGAGGGGTGGGCGGTTGGCTTACATCAGTGGTTCTCAAACTTTTGTATTGGTGACCTCTTTCACACAGCAAGCCTCTAAGTGCGACCTCCCTAATAAACTAAATTAAAACCGCTTTTTAATATATTTAACACCATTATAAATGCTGGAGGCAAAGCAGGGTTTGGGGTGGAGACTGACAGTTTGCGGTCCCCTCTCCATGTAATAACCTCACAATCCCCTGAGGGGTCCCAACCCCAAGTTTGAGAACTTCTGGCTTACAGGGAAGTAGAGTGAACCAAGGGGGTGGGTTTTCATCAAGGAGAAACAAACAGAACTTTCACACCATAGCCTGGCCTGTCGTGAAACTGGCTTTCAAAGGTTCTCTGACGCACAGCATGCCCTGCTGTGCTCTTTTAACTGCCCTGGTGTCTGGCTGTGCATAATCAATGGCCAGGCGATTTGCCTCAACTGCCCACCCCACCATAAACGTCTCCCCCTCACTCTTACAGATATTGTGGAGCACATAACAATGGGAATATTGGTTTCGCTGAGGTCTAACTGAGTCAGTAAACTGTGCCAGTGAGCTTTTAAATGTCCAAAGGCACATTTTACCACCATTCTGCACTTGCTAAGCCTATAGTTGAACTGCTCCTTGCTTCTGTCCAGGCTTCATGAGCCATGTTAGCAAGGGGTAGGCTGTGGTAGGTGCAACCACACAGTGGTGCCAACTGGGAGAGCAGCCTGAGGCAGAAGCCTCCAGCTGGCATGATAGTTCAAGCAAGACTGAATCTCCATTAGACGAAACTTAAAGAAAAGAATGACCTGGAGTTGTTCCCATTTTTGTCCAGGTGCCCCGACTGACCTCACTGAGGCCGGCCAGGAGCACTCATGTCTGCCCAGATGCTCCCGACCAACCTAACCAAGGTCGGCCAGGGGTACCCACAGGACGACGACGATGGCTAGCAGTCATATTGTACTGTCTGCCATTTACAAGGCAACGGGATGCTGCTGTGTAGCGCTGCAGTACCGCGTCTGCCAGCAGCACCCAGGAGACTGAGCGGGCTCTATGCTTGTCATGGTATGTCATCTGCACGGGTAACTTAGGAAAAAAGGCGAGAAACGATTTTTTGCCATTGCTTTCATGGAGGGAGGGAGGGGGAGGGCCTGACGACATGTACCCAGAGCCACCCGCAACAATGTTTTTTCCCCATCAGGCATTGGGAGCTCAACTCAGAATTCCAATGGGCGGTGGAAACTGCAAGAACTGTGGGATAGCTACCACAGTGCAACACTTCAAAAATCGACGCTAGTCTTGGTACTGTGGACGCACACTGCTGATTTAATGCATGTAGTGGGGACACACACAATCGACTATAAAATCGATTTCTAAAAGATCGACTTCTATTAAATCAACCTAATTTCATAGTGTAGACATACCCTAAGTTGCAGTTGCACAAGGTTACTTTCTGCCAAGACCACTAGGTCAGACGTGCAATTTACTGACCCTTTTATGTCTCCATCCTGCAGGGTTTTTTTGCAAGAGGGAATATTCTAGTCCATTGTTTGCTATTTACTGTTATGAAATAAACCTTAAAGTATGCCAGACATTGCAGTCATTCCCTTAATAAATGCCGTAGCATTTCTTCATCAAAGTCACTATATGTTAGCAATAAAAGTAATCTCCTCCTCTTCTCAGAGATTCAGCATGGGATTTAATGTGGAACAGGGCTTGAATGGGTCTGGCTTGCCCATGCTTTCTTTGAGGTGACTCTTGTGCTCCAAAATGTAAGCTTTCTTTTCAAAGAAGCATAAGCCTCTAGCTCTTCAAGTTATAAAGAAAACCTTCTAAACTTTAATGTAGAAGTTACAGAAGTTTTCAGTGTGTAACTCCTGAGTGTATGGTATTGGCAGATTTAATAAAGGATAGTTTGAGTTCTTATAAGCCCTTGTATTCTTGATCAATCTTCCAATGTGCTTCTCAGTATCTCTCTCTTGGTGATGCTATAAAGGAAATAGAGTGGAATCAAGGTGCTGATTATTGTGGTGTTTGCACTTACAAATTACCAGTGTATCCTTTCCATGTACAAAATCATGTGGCGTAAACATTGCAATGTATATAACACATGATGCAAGGGTGGAACGTGTATATAAATGGTTCTATAACTGTATTGGCAGTGTTTTGATATAGTTACAAAAGCTTAATAGTGCTACTTGTACACTGTTTTGGAGATCTGGCATTGGATTCATCACTCCTCAGGCTTGCATGGGCTGGAAACAGCATTGCCAGCTCATGGGAGAAGGGAGAAAGAATAGTGCTTGCTTTATTCAGTAAGAGCAGCCTTGCTAGGACCTGGAGGCACTGGCATAAATTTCACTGGCAGGATGGATAGTGGTACCAATTTGCAGGAGAGACATTTGTTTAAACGGGAATGGCTGCTTGCTTGAGGCATCAATAGAAGTTACAAAAAAAAGTTATCTGTAAAATATGGCAGAGTAGAACATTCTCAAATGTGAGCCTGTGAAACATTTCCTATATGGTTTCCTAATTGCTCTTCAGTGGAACTTCTGTTTTCTATAACTGAATAATGTGGATGGTATAGGAGCCGTTATTCTGCCATTTAGATTTGACAAGCAGCTCTGGGTATTCATGTGGTGGCCCTGATGGGAACTGACGTATAGGATCAGTGGTCCATCTTCCACTTATTTATGATCGTAAAGACTGGGGATTGCCTGAGATTAACATAATAGGGCCCCAGATATTAGATAAACACAGTGTAATAGACAGTCCCTGCCCCAGAGATCTAACCGGACAAGACTGACACAGAGTAGGGGAAAGTGGTAAAATATACAAGCCGAGTAAAGAGTGATGGTGGCAAATGTCATGTTAGTGCCCTTAGAGAGATAAGGTGGATGAGGTAATATCTTTTATTGGCCAAAACTATAACTGGGTTCAAAAAAGAATTAGGCAAGTTAATGGAGGATAGGTCCATCAATGGCTTTTTGGCAAATTGGTCAACTCCATGCTCTGAATATTGCTAAGCCTCTGACTCCCAAAAGCTGGGACTAGACAGCAGGGGATGGATCACTCAATAATTGCCCTGTTCTGTTCATTCCCTCTGAAACATCTGGCACCTGCCATTGTAATAAGACAGGATACTGGGCTAGATGGACCATTGGTCTGACCGAGTATGGCCATTCTTATGTTCAAAGTAACCTGCAGCCAGAGCTTCTTGAAATGGCAGAACTTGCCTTTAGCTTTGTGCATCTTATTTATTTTGACTTTGTATTCTAGATACAACAAGACAGACGTTATCCAGGTTCTGGTTGTTCTTGGCAGAAATTACACTTAAATAAGCAGACTCTAAAAACATGATTTTTCTTTGTTGGATTTTTCTATTTGTTCTCTGCCAGCGAAACTCCAAAGTCACTAATTACTTCCCAGAACATCAGTGCCAAATCTTAGCATGGGAGACTGATTTCAGTGAGTTAAACCAGGGATGAATTCAGCTCAATACTGTTAGCTTCAGGATGAAAAGACTGATGCTTTTTCTTTGCTATATAATATAGGATGACTAGTGTAAATCATTTCTCTATTTATACATACTAGACTGATTTACAAAGTATTGGCTTCAATGAACTATATTTAACTTACAAGATTGTGCCGGTTTCCAATAAAACAGTGAAGGATCAAGCCAATTTTAATTTGAAATGTTACATCTAGGTTAGCATTCAGTACTAATAGTGATATTTACGTTTCTGATGTATGCACATCAACAAGATCTGGCTTTAAATAGAGCTCTCACTTAAACGATATGGGGAAAGAGTTTCAGGATTATAGCCCTCTTCTGTCTAGGCTTTTTACTTCTATCAGACAGGGCTGGTTAAAATTTGCTTCCTTTCCCCTCCCCACCCCAAAGCCCCGCCCCAATGGTTGCTCTGTTGACTTTTGCCATGATTTGGGTGGGCATATGCTAATTGTTAGTGCATAAATACTGTCAGTAGCATTCCTGACATTTTCAAGAAACAGAACCAATGTTGTCCTTGGCTGTCTTTGGTTCCGCCTGTAGGACTGACCCTTAGATATGGGTTTGGCATGTGACCTTGGTGTGGGTGGCATAGTTATTTCTTCTCAAGCTTGTCAGCTGCTTTCTACTTTCCCCATTTACAGTGGGGTAACTGTACAGCATTGCCAAAGGATTTCTTCTGTTTTAGTTTCCTGACATATAGTTATTTGATAAGGCAACATTAATTAACCCTGATGTAATTCAGAGGTTTGTTATATTTTTGGTACTAAGGTTTTTGTTCTTCTGTCGAGGAGTAGCTGAACTGGTGACCTCTCCAGTACTATGAGGTGTTCAGTGGTATTCTAACAATACTAGGTATGTACTCCTTGAATGCATCAAGGCTTTTTAAAATCAAGCCTTTTGTTGTTTGTCCTGACTCTTCTGTTAACTCACTGGATTGTACATAGTCATGGTTTGATGTGGTGTGTTTGAACTGATATATCAAAGAAAATTTCCAGAACAAATGTGGTTTTGGATACACATCGGGAAGGGACTAAGGAAGAAAGTGTATTTTCAAAGCCATATATAGGGAGTGTAGAATGACCTAAGTTGGTCTTTCTCTGTGATAGTGGAAGGGGCAATGGTGGTGTTTCAGGACCAAAAGTGTACATATATCTCTATGTAACGCACTGTAATAACCAGAGAAATTTCCTGTTTGCTTCTAAACCCTGACTTTGCATTATGTGGAAGCCCTCTCTGCAAACACCCACTTAGATACAGCTTTTTAGATTTCTTACACAGAGGTGAAAGTAAGCTGGTACGCCCCAGTACGGTATACCGGCAAGAGCTGGTGCACCTAGCGGGGCGACCCAGCTTCCCCAGGTGACAATTTAAAGGGCCTGGGCCCCTGGCTCTTTAAATTGCCACCAGAGCCCTGCTGCCGGAGGTTTGGAGTAACGGCGGGGCTCCGGGGATTATTTAAAGGGCCAGGGCTCCCACTGCCTCTACTGCCCTGGGCCGTTTAAATAGCCACCAGAGCCCCACCATCACTACCCCAGGGCCCCGGGGGCTATTTAACGGGCCAGGGCGGTAGAAGCCGGAAAGTTCTGGGCCCTTTAAATAGTCCCCGGAGCCCTGCTGCCAGAGCCCTGGGGTAGCAGCGGCAGCTGGGGGCCCTGGCAGTGGTTTAAAGGGCCTGGGGCAGTAGCGGTGGCCAAGCCCTGGGCCCTTTAAACTGCTGCCAGAGCCCCCAGCTGCTGCTGCTACCCTGGCGGGGGAGGGGGAGGGCACTTACTGGTACAGGATGGCCTGGGGCTGGCTCTGACCTTCCATCACTGCACCTTCTGCCCGAGACCCCGCCCCTTCCGGGGGCCAGAGCCAGCCCCAACCCAGTCTATTTCTACTTTCACCCCATTCTTGCATCAAAAGAATGTGCTCTTATATTCTCCATTTCAGTAAAAAGATAAACACTGTAATATTTCAGTAATTCTTTCAAAGAGTATATCTGCCTCAAACCAAGTGACCTAGTGGAGTAATTCAGTTGACTGCCTCTTCTGACAACATTTGGCACAGGGGTGGCCAACCTGAGCCCGAGAAGGAGCCAGAATTTACCAATGTGCATTGCCAAAGAGCCACAGTAATATGTAATGATTGTGTGTGGTGGGGGGGGGGTACACACACACACAAACACACACTCTCTCTCATTGCATATTACTGTGGCTCTTTGGTAATGTGTGCGTGTGTGTGTATATATATTTTTATATATATATATATATATACACACAGACACACACGTAATTATTATATATTTATTATACATTTGTAATGTATAGTTAATGATAATAATGTAATCTTTTACTTAGTGGTACTTCTGGCAATCCTTGCTTTCAATAATTCCCTTGAAGTTTGGTTTGTGCTCAGTTGTGCTCACATGCAGCAGTTCTCTTTTAAGTGGCTGTCAAAACAGATCGGTGCTTGGATTTCACATGTTTGAGCGTCGAGAAAACAGACTCACAAAGATAAGTTGAGGCAAACATCAAGATTAATTTTAGGTCTGCACCTCTGATGCTGGGGTATTTATCCTTTGGTACAGATTTCCAGAAAGTAAGGGTCCCCTCTGTCTTTTGAACATATTTCAATCTTCTAAAAGTTCATTATTTCTGTGTGGTATATTGCTTCGTCAGTGACAAAAGGAGGCTTCAGACAATCGGCTTCTGCACTAAAATGGTCAATCAGAAATCTGATTAGAGGTCTTTTCTGCTGCAGGTCTTGGAATCTTTCCTCAAAACTGTCCTTAAGATCTTTAATCACGTGCTCATATCTAGTTGTGCTCCGTTTTAGGGGTTCTGCTGCATCTTCGTTTGAGCTGGTTTGAAGTTGTGACATTGAAGGAAAGTGTGTCAGCTTTCCTTCAAGCATTTGTCTGTGAAACAACTGCAGTTTGTTCATGAATGCAAATACACCTTGCACTAGATTAGACAGCAACTGGAATTTTCCTTGCAAGTCCACATTTAGTTTATCCAATGCAGCAGCATGTTTGCAAGAAATGTCAAGTCTAGAACCCACCTAGGATCTGTAAATTCAGGGTGTATTCTGTGCTGCTTCTCCATAAACTATTTTAATGGTTCCAGGAGCTCAAAAAAATGGGAAATAACTGTACCTCTCGAGAGCCATCGAACTGTGCAGTGAAATGGCAAATTGACAGGGGAGGAGTCTTCATCCAGTTCTTCAATTAGATTTTGAAATTGTCTGTGATTGAACGCATTTGAGAGAATGAAATTCACAATGTTCAAGACAGGTTTCTTGACATAATCAAATTTGAGATTTTGTAGATACCAGTTGCTCCCAATGAATAATACAGTGAACTGTCCAAAATTCAGGAAAGCTCTTGTCAGACTTACAAAGCCCTACTAAACCATTCACAGATCCCCACGTGAACAGAGACCCGTCCATTGCAATGGCAGTGAACTTCTGTAAAGGCAAGTGGCTTTTCACAACTACCAACATCAATGCCTCCTTTAGATCTCGTCCACGAGTTCTGTCCTTTAGTGACACAATATTGAGGAGTTCTTCCCTTACAACACAGACATCGGACACAGTGCGGACAAATACCAACAATAAGGTTTATCCTACATTGCACGACTCATCCAAAGTGATGCTCAAATACTCACACTGCTGAAGTTGTGAGTGCAGTTGCAATTTGATGTCCCTATTCAGGCTGGAGATTCTGTGTTCTATTGTGTGGTGTGAAAGCTGCAGGATAGAAATTTTCTTCTGTAGATTCTTGTTCTCTGGTGACAGAATTGAAATCACATCAGTGAGGCATCTTGTTATAAGCTCTCCTTCAGAGTAGGGCTTTTTCACACAGTTTATGTGCCAGACCACATAACAGGAGGCTAACGTTACAGTCTGCAAGTGGTTGGCAAATCTGGTGAAGAACTGGGCTTCTACACTTGTTTGTTTTTTCAAAGTTTTCAGTTTTAAAGTGTGGAGTTCAGAACCTTGTGGGAATTCTTGATCCATATGTGCATGGCTAGAAGCGAAACGACACTGCAAGTTTCAAGATTTGAGCTGAGATACACATGTCTGGCAAGGTCATGTGTCTTCTTTACCTTTATGTTCAATGAAAAAGTACTTATTCTCCCACTCCTGTTGGAAGTCTTGATTTTCATCTGTGTATTTGCTTTTCTGTTTGCACTTGCTTCACATTGTTAGATGGTGTCAGAAAAATTTTGATTAAAAATTTCCACACCAGCTAGTCACCATGTGCTGTATTCAAGGAGACACTGGCACCAGTCAGGGGGTGCTGGACCCCTTGCTCTGTCCCAGACCCCGCCCCCACTCCACCCCTTTCCTCAAGTTCCCGTCCCTGCCTCTGCCCTACCTCTTCCCGCCCTCTTCCCCTTTTGAACTGTATCCTTGCTCTCCCCTCCCCCGTGAGTTGTAAAACAGCTGATCGTGGGAGGCGGGAGACACAAGGAGGGAGGAGGCGGCACTGGAGGAGGGAGGGGTAAGGTTTTGCACCGTGTCCTCTCTCCTTCCCCTCCCCCCTAGAACCCCCTCAATGCTGCGAAACAGCTGATTGCGGTAGGCAGGAGGCACAGGGAAAAGAAGAGGAGGCGCTGATTATGGGGGGGCTACAATGGGCAGGTGGTGCTGGGGGAGGGAGGGAGCTGATAGGCTGCCGGTGGATGCTGAACACCGACCATTTTTTCCCCAGAGTTGACTCCTAGAAGGGACCACATGTTATCTTCTGAAGAGCCATATGCGGCTCCAGAGCCACATGTTGACCACCCCTGATTTAGCATATTGATACTAGTAATTTGGATAGAGCAGTTTAAACTTGATTGATTCTCAGACTGACACTGAATCATTGTAACCTCTAAGAACAGTGAACTGGGATTGTAGCCTTTTTTAAAAAAATAAAACCAAAAACTACAGACCATTGAAATTAACCTTATAAAAGGAGTATTGCTTTCATCTGTCTTTAAAACTACTACAGTAGAAACCTTTTGTATTGTACCTGTCTAGTCTCTTTATTTTCCCTCTATTTCAGAGGACGTCTGGTTTTTATTATTCTGTAACTATCCCTGGGCTGCTTGCCTGGCCTTTAATGCTCAAAGAGAAAGTGGTGGTTCATTGCCTAAAAAGAACTTGCAGTGGGGACATCATACAGTTCCTTGGTTCTTTTCCTTGCTCTTCCACTGACTAGATGTGTGACCATGAGCAAGGCTATTTTCTGTGCCTCAATTTATCCATCTCGAAAACAGGTATAATACGACTCGAAAACTAGTCAGTTACAGAAGATAAATGTAAAATAGTTTTTTGGTCTTTACAGTAAATTGACAGGAAGATGTAATGGTAAGGGTAAGTTTTTTGCAATCTCTGGCCCTGATTCTTCATTGCTTGATACTTACTTTAGGTTGTCAGTTGTACCTGTGCAATTAAGTGTGAAATATTACTCTTGGGATTTGGTAATTTCACAAAGACTCTTCACTGGTGTCAGTGATTGCACAAGATAAAACACAGCAGACAGCAGAGTCCTTATTCTCCAGGAGACACTGTTTGATTATAAAGAGGAAACAGAGAAACTACTATATACAAAGTGTTGTCAAATGTATGAAGTAAACCAACATTCAAAACAAGAAAAATATTTCTTCTAATCTTTGATGGGACTCTTGTAACACAAGTAAATAGAATATTTTTATGCATAAATGGACACTTTTAAGGTAGTTGTGTCCTTTTAATCACCTCACAGGTGTGTTGTGAGCTTTAACGTTTGCATAGTACTTCGAGGATGAAAGGTGCTACATAAGCACATAATATTAATGATAAACAGGGAAGCAGATGGCCCCTCTCCCTTAGTGATTTATAATTAGTCCTTTTAGGATTGGAAAAAGTGGAATGTTTTTTACAAGGAAAATTTCAAACCACGGTGAACTATTTGTCTGAGTTTTCAGCTCTAGCGAACAAACCTTCTAAGCTCTCAAGCTGCAGATTTGTACCCATTTAGATTCAAGCCTGACAGAGTGACTGATGCTGCAGATGCCATTCAGCACGTAGCAATCAGGTCTGTTTCCATGCTTAATTAGTCAATGAAATCAGTGTAAAAGGGCAGCAATTGCCCTGAAAGAAGCACCAGAATGGGTTACTACTTCTTCCTCCCCTGCCCCCATCATATGATCTATGTCAGTTCAGTGCCCTGAAGATAGAAGTCAGCTGGCATTTGCTGCTAAGAGGTAAGACTAGAGATAATTTTTCCAGGGAATAAGAACAAGGTCCTCATGGAGGAAAGAGAATCTAATCTGGTTACTATGTAAACTGTTGATAATAGGAGTGTACTTTAACAGCAATGTGAATTGATCAAATCAAACTCTGGCCCTGATTTACAGACAGCCCAGTATAACATTTTTTCTTTAGAATGCTGAGAGATGTTAGATTCAGAAAAAATCAGTGCCTATTTTAGTCATGCAGTATGGGCCCATAAAATTGTTGACACCTATAGGAGGAAGGGTTTACAATTAGATTGTAAGGTCATCATAGCAGGGATTCTTTCTTTGTGTATCAGCATCCAACAGCCGCAATCTTGGATGGGCTCCTAGGTGCTACAAAATGTAAATAAAGGCATAATTTCAACAGAGTCAAATAAGTTTGTTTCACACGAGGTGTGATGGGGCAGCTGCTCCACATTGTCAGAAAAGGGGGGTTAAAAGCAGCCCTAAGGAGGCTGCATGGAGGCAGCCAATCATGGCTCAGCAGGCCCATATAAGCAGGGCTTCAGGCAGAGCAGAGCTCAGTAGTTGACTGGAGCTTGAGGGGAGAAGACCAGGCTCCTAGCAAGTGGAAGAAGTCCCTGCACCTGGGACAATTCAGTGCTGCAAACAGGAACCAGGGAGCTAGAGAGAGCTCCTGGCTGGCTGCTAGGGCCTGCTGGCTGAGGTAAAGGCAGAAAAGGGTTTTGGAGCCACATGGGAAGCAGCCCCAGGACCTTGGATTGCAGTTGTCACCAGGGGCAGCTCTAGACATTTCGCCGCCCCAAGCAGGGCGGCATGCCGTAGGGGGCGCTCTGCTGGTTGTCGGGAGGGTCAGCAGGCGTGCCTGTGGGAGGTCCACCAAAGCCACGGGACTAGCTGACCCTCCGCAGGCACGCCTGTGGGAGATCCACTGGAGCCACCTGCCACCCTCCCAGCGACCGGCAGAGTGCCCTCCATGGCATGCCGCCCCAAGCATGTGCTTGGCATGCTGGGGCCTGGAGCAGCCCCTGGTTGCCACTGAGAGAAGTGGCTGGGTGGAGATTGCAGGTCCCCTGGAAGGGGAGATCAGAGTGTGGCACAGCTGGAGGGCAGTGTCATGAAGAAGATACTTCTGTCCTGGGAGTGACATGAGTCCAGGAACAGAGGTGATGTTGAGCGAGCCACCACCAGAAGAGGGCGCAGAGCTAATGTCCAAGACAGCCAGTAGGAGGTGCCGCAGTGGTGAGTTGTACCCTGTCACACATGGTGTTCAGACTGTACCAATACAGATCATAGACAATAGAAAAAAGAGGTGATGTTTGAAGTTTTAAAATTTTTATTGCAAATTTGATTTTTGGCCTCACCTTCTCCCCCCTCCCCCATTTGCTAAAAAAGCTTTTCAACCAATTTCTTAACTGTCAGCATTTTTCATTTTATCAACCTTTGGAAAAATTCCTGTGAAAGTTGGGGGTTTTTTTTGTTGTTTTCAATCAGCTGTAGCCCAGAGTAGTGAAGTTTGCCATAGATTTATTACTTAGGATTTTGCAGCCTTTTAAAGGAAGGAGTGGAGGAGGTGATTGTGTCACAGGTGATGTCAGAGCAGAAAGCATTCCAAGAAAATGCTCCTTAAAAACATAAGGATCTGACTTGTCAAGCTCACAAGGCTGGTCAGATTAATAAAAGCGTGTGATGGGGAGACTGGATAGCCTTGAAACAGGAGATGAGAATGGCCAAAAAAAAAAAAAATCCTTACCTCCCTTCTCTTTTTTTTCTAATCCTCCTTCTTAGATAACACACGGGCAGGATCTTGAAAAAGAATGTTACTAGAAAGTTACAATGATTTATTTACTGTGATTCAAAATGCCCTCAAAAAGGTACAAAATGAAACGTTCCTCTCTTCTTATCTTTGACATTGGTTAAGCCATGAACTAAGAATAACTTTCAACCCTCCCTTCATGCTGAGAGCCAGTCTAGAGGAATATGAGTATCAGAGCTGAGTAGAGTAGATTGGCTATTTCAGAATGCCATCTGCTTAGCTGACTGTCAAAAACTAAGTTTTCACAACCCTCAGCAAATTGGATATGATGGAAATAAATTGCAAACACTTCTATTGTGTGATATATATTTGTAGATAAGGTTTGGTTAAATAGCAAAGTGTCTTCAGAAAGGAACGTGCCTGTACCTTAGTGTTGAGACCACTGAAAAGTTGCTAAGCTGCCAGTTTCAGAGAAGGTCTGTACAAAGAGGGTTTATGTCCTGAGCATATTGTGGGGAGCAATGAATTATAGGTCCCCCATAAAATAGGTTGGGTAGAAGTATACTGGTCTGTCCAGAGGCTAATTGGAGATTGGACTTGAAAACCAGCCATTTTTTATTACCTCCAGCTTTGACTTCTGAGAGACAAAGATGGAGTATTTGGTGGTAGAGGGGCATAAAAGGTACCTGGCCCAGAGAAATCCGCCAAAGACTTCTAGGCAAGTGATGCTATATGAGCTAAAAATGCATGGAGAAAGGCTAAAGACAATGGAGTGGTGAATGCAGTGAAATGCCCACTACTATGATCATTGGAGAACCGTACTAGCCAAGGAAGAATAAGCCATTTGCTGTTCTGCTGCACAGGTCTACTAAGGCTGCCCACTCATTCCAGAGTTTGCATTGCTTGACTTAAAAAGAGCACATCTTGATTCTCAGATCCCAGGGTGATATTTTACTTCTAGTAGCTACAAAAACCTTGTCTTGATGTATGTTTGAGCCATATATATGCTCCATTCTAGGTCATGTTGGAAAATAGGTTAAGGTTACTCAGAAAGCTTTAGTCATCTTTGCCTCAGGGACTTTTTGGTCCCTACAAAGCCTGAGGGTTTAATAGGAAAGTAGTGCCCGTAATCACTGTATTATTACACATCTAGCTTTCAGTGCTGGGATCTTGGTGGTGTCACTTGCATCTTCCTCCTCAGCCTTCATGACAGCTTTGCTGGAGAGGCTGAATCAGAGAATTCCTGTGTCACTCATTCCTTGTGTTAGCAGAGGAGTTCAGTCCTAGTCCACTGTAAAACTTTAAACATCTAAGGTGCTGTAGCTTTGAGTCAATGTGTGTGACACACTATCTGATGTGGCAGGGAGGGAGTATTGGCAGGAGTAATCAGGATGGAAGAGGTACTATTTCACCCCACAGGCAAAATGCCAGTTGTTGGGGTAGAGGGTGGCAAGAGTATTATTGGGTGTGGAAGGGTGCAGCACAGGAAGAACACTAGCTGAGTAGCAAGGACTGTGAGCTTAGGGGGTCACCCCTGGGTGAAGGGGTGCCAGTTTTATGGGACAGCAAGGCCTTACATTGAGATATAGGTGTTCCGAAATTGTGGTACACGAGACATCTCTTGAGGGGTATGTGGGAGAAATTGTGTAATGGTGGATTTTATTTATTAATTATTCTATTTATTGCATTTTTTGCAATAGGCTACTCAGATGAAGCTTTAAAACTCTGTGGGAATTTGTGTTATAAAATATGGTAGTTAATTTATTTTTAAGATGTACCAATAAGAACACAGATGCACAGAGACACTGATGTACAGAGCCCTCACCTCCAATCACCATAAAGCACGGGTTCAATTGCTAAGCAACTATCCAGTCTAACTGAGGACAGAACTTAGGGTTCCCCCCTCCAGTTGTATATGTTGCACTGTTACTATATCTGTACATAACAGTGAAATATGGACAGATGGCTAAAGGTAGGTAGTGTGGAGAAGAACACACAAAGTATCAGTGATAAGGAAGGTAGCGGTACGTGGGCAGCTGGTAGATTTGGAAGGGGGTACACAGTAAGAAAAGTTTGAGAACCTCTGATATAGACCATTCTACTTGGGGTTTTTTTGCATGGGGGGATGCTCTTGTTGTCATAAACTTCTGCTGCCAGTAAGCATCTGTAGCCAATGGTCTCTTCAGATCAGTTTTTTTTTTTAATAAATCTTGATGTGTAAAATAGGCTACAGGCTTAGCCCCTAAGCTATCTAAAGAGCAAGCTAAAGAGGAAAATCACATATCTCTGCTCTTGGGGGAGTAGACTCTGTAATGGTAAAACAGTGCAGCTATGCCTATGACTTCCCAGAAGCTGGAGAGTGGTTATTTTGTGCTATCCTTTTATTGTGATTGACAAAAGAAGTTGATGGTAGAAGAAAAGCTCCGCACCTAACAGAGTAGAAGTCATGTGACTGAGAACAGTTATGGCAGACCGGGTGGCAGGCTGAGGCATCAGCTAGAGAGCTGTGGGAAATGAAAAGCCATCACTGGCATTATTTGGAGAGTCCCAGTGGTCTGTGTGTGCCTTTTTCAGTACTGTGAGCTCAGGAATAACCTCAGTACCAATATAATAAAAGCTTGTGTTCATATTCATGCTGTTTTTCTGTGAGTGTGTGTGTTCCTGTTTCTGCATGTTTCACCAATACATCACTCTGCAGTTAAGAACTGTGCCTGATGGCTTCATTTTCCTCCGGCTTGGAATATTGCCTCTGCCACCTCCACAGATACAGCAAGATGCCACTTTTACCTATTTACTTTTGACCATGTCTAGCAACAGACACACAATGATGACAAAACATTGGCAATATGGGCAGGGTATTGCTTCTGTTGACTGTTCCTTCTGGAAGCTTTTAAAATAGCCTCTTTTGCAGCATTTGTATAGAATATATTTTCAGTGTGGCTGTGAACGTTGTGACTAACAATAGTTTGAATACTGAGACCTGAAAATTGGTGAAAGGCATAATGATAAACTTGAAAACTTTTCACTCAGAAGAATACATATCCAATGCTGCAGGTACAAATAATGATGGGAGCTGAACTAGACCAGTTAAAGAGGCTACCACTTAGTAAAAAGGATTTCTTTAAAACTAACCCTATGATTCTATAATGGCACTGATTAATCTCACCCTTCCTGAACAGATGATGACTGATTGAAGGGTTGGGTGTGTTACCAGTTCATGTCATAGAGTTTAAGGCCAGAAAGGACCACAAGATCATCTATGTATTTCAAAACTAATATTACCTTCCTTCCCCTTACACTGACTACAGCTAAGGCGTCTACTAGAGAAGCACAAAGAAGGCTGGTTGCTTTTGATATTTCATCAATAAAATTAAAAACAAAGTGCCCAAAATCAGGTATGCTCTTAATCTGTTTCCTAAAATGAGGGGGCTGGTGAACTGCCCCCAACTCTGATCTAAATTGCTACCAGATGTGATGTTTCCTACTTCTAATGTATCCCATATATTAAATCAGTGATAACTGCAATGAATCGTCTGATACTAGATCATCATGATCTAATAAGCTGACCAGAGGCCTGAGATCCATAAGAACTAAACATGGCTATACTGGGTTAGACAGTTTCTGGGTTTGACTTTCCACAGTCATCTTGGTCAACTCTGAACCGAATTTGAACTAACCATGGTAGATGCAGACCCTAATGGAAAAGCAAGGACTCTCCAGTGCGCAAGTGTGGTTCCTTGTGATGGACCATCGAACATATTTCTACCTACTGCCCAATTTATAAATATGAAGGAGGAATTACTGCAATAAATTCTGCTACTCCTGATGTAGTCATTTGGCTCGATTGGCTTCAGGTGAAATTGTAGTTGCTGCTCTACACCAGACATACGAAAGAACGACTAGGTCAGACCAAATGGACCATCTAGCCTGACTGACTGGTGCCCGATGGTTCAGAGGAAATTAACAGAACAGGGCAATTTCAAGTGATCCATCCCCTGTCATCCAGTCCCAGCTTCTGGCAGTCAGAGGCTTATCTAATTTTTTTTTAACCCACTTATACTTCTGGTCTTCACAACATCCCCTGGCAATGAGTTATGTGAAGAAGTATTTCCTTTTGCTTGTTTTAAACCTGCTGCCCATTAACATCATTGGGTGAGCCCTGATTCTTGTGTTATGTGAAGGGGTAAATAACAATTTTCTATTCACTTTCTCCACTCCATTCATGATTTTATAAACCTCTGTCATATCCTTCCTTAGTCTTCTATTGTCTAACTGAACAATCCCAGTCTTTTTAATCTCTCCTCATGGAAGCTGTTCCATATCTCTAATTTTTGTTGCCCTTCTCTGTACCTTTTCCAATTCTAATATATCTTTTTTTGAGATGGAGTGACCAGAACTGCACACAGTTTTCCTGCGTGTGGGTGAACCATTGATTTATATCATGAAATTGGGGTATTTTTTCTCTCATTATCTGTTCTGTTAGCTTTCTTGACTGCTGCTGCACATTGAGTGCATATTCTTAGAGAAACATCCAGGATGACTCCAACATCAGTCTTGAGTGGTAACAGCTTATTTAGTCATTTTGTATGTATAGTATGGGATTATTTTTCCCAATATGCATTTCTTTGCATTTATCAACACTGAATTTCATCTGCCATTTTGTTGCCCAACCACCCAGTTTTAAAAGATCCCTTTGTAACTTTCAGTCAGCTTTGGACTTAACTGTCTTGAGTAATTTTGTATCATCTGCAAATTTTGCCACCTCACTGTTCCCACCCCACCCTTTCCAGATCCCTTATGAATTTGTTCAACAGCATTCATCCTCAGGGAACCCCACTATTCAACTCTCTCGATTGTGAAAACTTGCCATTTATTCCTACCCTTGCTTCCCATCTTTTAAGCAGTTAATGAGCCACGAGATCTTCCGTCTTATCCCATGACTGCTTACTTTGCTTAAGATCCTTTTGTGTAGTCCCTTGTCAAAGGTTTTCTGAAAGTCCAGGTATACTATATCAACTGGATCACTCTTGTCCACAATGCATGTTTTAAGGACTTGATTCTGCAAATAATTTAACATGCATGAATATTGTCATTGATTTTAATAAAACTACTTACCAGGTTAAAGTTAATAATGTCATAGGTGTTCAAAGTCTTAGGGACTAAAACCATTTTTATTAAAAACTTTTTGTGGTATAAAATCTTGGAAGCAGTTTTTTGTTTTGATGTAACGATGAAAAGTTATTTAGATCTTTAATACGCTGACAAAGTTATTCTGAACACTTTTACATATGGGCCAAAATTTTCAAAAATAACCAAACTTTAGGCTCCCAAGTCCATATTTATGCATCTAAATAACTTAGCAACACAAATTGCATTAACTTCAAACTGCAAACACTGAGGCAGTTTGTCCTGGTCAAAGCACCTGAGGTTTCTTTACTTGGAGAAAAGTTCATTGTTTTGGAAAATGTTTCTGGTTGCAAATATAGCACTTGCTATGGGTTTATCAGTTTTGTGTTGTGTTTTCTCAGTAAGGGTGTTAATGAGGCCCTGGATTTGTCTTTGTCTGAAGAGATGCTCCTTTTAAGTAGGAAAAACCATGTACAATCTGAAAGTCTACTAACAACTAGGAAAGTGAAGAAACCAATCCAAAGCCTTCATTTTAGGAATTTAAGACTATAAAATGGGAAGCAAGTAAAGAGACTAATGTCAGTTACATCTAATTCAACTTTAATAAATAGATTTAAACTAATGTGATTTAAATAAGAAAAAAGAGATCGTTCTAATGTTTTGGTTTTCTTAAACACAAACCCTCATGCCTTTTTTTCAGCATGGTGCTGGGAAAAGCTTCTCTACCAAGACAGTAAAGCCATTTTCAGCCCAAGTGAAAACAGAAAGGACAAGAACAAGCTCTCATGAGCTTTTTGAAAAGATTTTTTCAGCTTGGTCTTACAGACCCAAAGGAATCTCAGTAGTCTGGATAATGTCCAGATAAGCACCTGAATTTTAGATGTTTTATCTGAATAGAACTGCTAAACCTTTGGAGATTTGCCTGTCAGTCGGCAGGTTGTACAACACTATGCTACTGAGCATGCATATTGTGATCTTTTCTGCTACTGAAGATCTTTGTCATTTTCACAATGGACCTGTTGCTAAGGATGCTCATCATCTCAGCTACTATTGACCTCAACAGGAATTGGGGGAACTTAGCAGCTTGTAGGATTGACTTCCTAAGAAAGCAAAATATCATCAGACATTATAACTACTGTTATCAAATTATAGCAAACGTTATAGCAATCAAGGGAGGAGTCATGTTGCAATTACTCTTGGGTATGATTTTATATGTAAGATTTAGAACACAGGGGCTCTTAAACTTGAGGTTTCTGAACCAATTCCAGAAAGTTGGTATGTCAGCAGAGCAGGTTCTAGGCGGCCAAGTTATTGGTCGGAGCAGGAGCCTAACCTAGTGGTTGAAGTCCAAATGCCAAAGCCAGGACTTTGAGGTCTGAAGCCAAGACAGGGCCAGAACCAAGAAGCAGGGCTGAAGGTCAGAATCAGAGTCAGAGTCCAAAGGCCAGAGCCAAGAGTCAAACAGAATTGGAGTCAGAATCAATGGTCAGAACTGACTTACCAGGAGGCAGGGAAGGCAGGAGCAAGGCTGGGACAGAACAGAAATGAGGCTGGCTGCAAGGCAGGATCTGGATGGAACTGTGGAGGAGCAAAAGGGAATAGGGCTTGGCCAGAGATGCGCTCAGGGAGGTAGAGTGCCCGTGGGCATGTGCGTTGAGCAGCTGCTGAGCTTCAGAACTGGCCTGCTAGCATTCTCCTGTGGCCTGCTAGCATCCAGAGGCACAGTCCATCAGGCAGCCCAACTGACTCGTTAGTGTGTCAGGAGAACTGAGCAGGCACTGCTCCAGGGCCATACTCCTGACACAGTACTCCCCATCACACGATATTGCTGAATGCATTTTGCAAAACTTTTGGCCGAAATTAGCAGAAGTATCTAGTGATCTGGAGTGCTTTAGTTTCAGTGCCCAACTTCAGATAGCTTGATTTCCACAGAGCAGCCACTCACTGTGAATCAGACCCAATTAAGCAGTGTCACTTTGGGAGTGTCAAGTTGAGCACCCTCAAAATGAGGCACCCTAAGTCACTAGTCAATTCTGAAAATGTAAGCAATTCCCCAGCTGTCAGGAAAAGCTGGGGAATATGAGAGGGGAAGAGAATGGGGGATCAAAGATTGCACTTTGTTTGAAAGAGTCATAAGCCACTGTTGCAACAAACCTCTGTTCTGCAAAAAAGGGCTTATAGTCTTTAAAGCCAGAAGGGACCATCATGATCATCTAGTCTGACCTCCTGCATATCTCAGACCACAGAACCTCACCCATCCATTCCTGTAACAGACCCATAACCTCTGGCTGAGTTACTGAAGTCCTCAATTCATGATTTAAAGACTTCAAGTTGCAGATACTCCACCATATACTCTAGTTCAAACCAGCAAGTGACCCATGTCCTCATGTTGCAGAGGAAGGTGAAAACCCCCCAAGGTCTCTGCCAATATGACCTGGGGTAAAATTCTATGCCGACCCCAAATATGGTGATCAGTTAGACCCTGAGCATGTGGGCGAGACCCACACCAGCCAGACACCTGGGAAAGAATTCTCTGTAGTAATTCAGGGTATGTCTACATAGGGATAAAAAACCCACATCTGATCTGGGTCTGTTGACTCAGGCTCATGGGCTCAGGCTCTGGGGCTGAAAATTGTGCAGATGTTTGGTCTGTGTTGAAGTTTGGACTTGGGCTGGAGCCCAAGCTCTGAGACCCTGCGAGGTGAGGATAGTGAGTCCCATATCCTCCCTCTGGGTCAGCAACTAGTGGGGGGTAGGGGAGGGTGTAGGAAGGAAGAATCACACTCTCATGTGCACAAAGCCAGAGCCCTACCACTCGGCCCAGCATTCTGAACATTCACATGGTGAGAGAAGCATGTCTTACCATGCATGGAATGAACTGTACACTACTGTTTCAGAGTTTAGTATTTCATTTTAAACTGGCCTTATGCACTTTTTCTGGCTGTGAGCAGCTTGCTGGACTATCAATGGTAGGCCTGGTCCTGTAGGATCCAGTGCCAGAGTCTGTAACCATGCTTCTACCCTGTCTTTTTCTTTTCAGTAGAAAATTCTGAAGGATTTTCTAGTGGCTGAAGTGCAATAGTCCCGATCCTGCACTCGGAACGGTGCCAGCGGGCTCTATGACAGTGAAAGGGGCGCAGACATGATCTCTCTCTGCTTTCTCTAAATATTAAGCAGTGAAATTTACTTGCCTGGTAAGTCTGCGTGGAAGCTGGTTTACTCACTCTGCCATTAGAAACCAATTCCAACTGAGAGCATAGGTAAGGTCACTGTTTAGCAAGTTGACCCTTCTCAGTACAAACACTAGGGAGTCCAATGTTGAATTAAAAATCTGCTGTGTAAAGATATTTTCCCCTGGACTCCTCAGGTCCAGCTCATTTATACCTTGATGCCTTAACTCGAGTCTACGCTTTCCTCCCCAGCTGCCTCATGTGAAATGCAAGGAAATCATCATCAAGACCTCCCCCTACCTAGAACTTCAGCAAATACGCCAGTTGCAGGTCTGAGTGCTTGTATCTGTAATGTAACAAAACCAATTTCAATAACTACGTGGTTAGCAAATATACCAGTTCAGTAGTTCAAACAGTTCTGTCTCAAGCTGACATTCTACCTACAGTACAAAGGGCCAAAGATGATAGAAGAAACTTCTCTTGGTGCTGCATATATGTCATGTCCTGTTACCTTTTAGAGCTGAATGTAAATTTTTTGGCTGAGTTTATTAACCTTTCAGTATTTGGTTTGTTTAAAGGTTAGTGATGGGTTGGTATTTGTTTGACCTATCGTTACGCTATTGTATTCTTATAAATTGTAAAGAGCTCCTAGCTTTGCAGCAGGCCAGGTTAAAAATAAGCAGTTTGATAGAACCGAACTCCAATGCTAGAAAAATTAATCCAACAAGATGCTTAGAAAACAGACACATTTGGATTGAGGGAAATACTGATAAGAACATATTTGCTCATTTATGTGTGTAGTTGCTGCTGGTCTTGGACATGCCTATGTACGTGGCCACAGCAAATTCAGCTAACCTCAATATTGTTCATAAAGAAAGACCACTGGCTCAGTTTGGTGGCTAAGGTGCTTGGCCAGGTTTATTGTCTACAAAGCGCAGTCCTATTGCCCCAGATCAATGGTTATAGGTACACTAACACGTGTATGCCCATGGCAAGGTGACAGCTCAATCAACAGAACACAATGCTGTCCCTTAGGCCACTACTATGATGTCCCCTTTGATATAGTGATACAAACAAGTTACATGTTACACTCTAGATGTTCATTACCACCTTATACCTTGTATCTGCTAGTTTGAACAAAACATCCTCATCCATTGTCCTGTCATTTCCTCCTTATCCTACTATGGGTCTGTGTGTCCCTGTACCATTTCCTAGGAACGTGATTAGGTAGTTACTTGAGACCTGTGGCTGTTTCTGTACCATCCCCTCAGGTCAGGAATGTGCTCACTTGGTTGGCTAATAGACAGTGTGTGGCTATTCTACCAAGGCCTAGCCTGCTCTGGTTCACATTCTTTGGTTCATACTGTTAGGTATATCTAGGGCTCAAGTAATGGATACAATATGTAGTATATATGTTGTCAGTAGTTCGGAACAGTGTTTATTTAAATGCAGAACTGAAATACATTTTGGCAATGATCAGGTTCCTGATATTAGCCCTAGACTGTAAAGGGTGTTTTTTGTTAAACCAAATAGAACTTTATGTACAGCTAGTATTTTTTCAAGGTTTCCTCCACTGATGCTGCTTATCTTCTCCTGACATATTAAATACAACCTGTTTTCAGTGAATGATTTTAAATATAGATAAAGATCTATTACTTGAATGTACCCACTGCACAATAGATTTGAATTTGGATTACTAAAGCTGGAGGGGAAGCAGCAAACTGTTAAGGAACTATTACTAATGATGAGAAATATCACCTTTTTTATCACAATATATTTATATTTGGCTTTCACTATGTCTCCAAGATTTATTATTGTCCAGTGGCAGTTAAGTATGCCTATCAGAGGGTGACGTGCGCATTTTTAGTGGCTCGGATACACCTTCATCTGTGTCTAACAATAAATTCACTTTGGTGACTTTAGGTACCTTGGCTATCACAGCTTTCATGCTAGTTGCTGCCTTTTGGGAGGGAGAAATATTGCCATCTAGAGGCTACTGTGTGATTACTATGAGTAAGATAAAAATGCAGTGGGAAAAAACTCGTTTTATATGTAACTACTGCAACTGAAATTCTCTTTGGGTTCTGCTCTCAAGGGTTGTACCTGGTGAAATACACAAGTACAGGCTGAAGTACTGGAACAACTTTATTCTTGTTAAATGTTCACATGCCTCCTTAAAAAAATGTATGAGCAACACTTGTTGATGGTGGAAATCCAGTTAAAACTAACTGTCCTATTTTTAGTGCAACACAAGAAAAAAAAACAAACCAAATAGCATTTAGTTTTACCATGTCTTAAATTAAGGCAACCTTATTACTATGCATTATATAAAGAGAGATAAATAATTAATTTTGATTCACTGACAGTTCTGAAAAAAATAAATTGTTTGCTTTAGAGTCTAACCAAAACTTTTCAGAAATTTTGGTGAATCAGAAAAAATTTATTGCAGATCTCTTTAACAAACCCAAAGGAAATGAAGGGCTAGATGGACAAAATGGAGGATGAAAAGGATGTGGTGATGCTGGTCCCGGTACCAAACAGTCCAGTGATTAGGGCACTCACCCAGGAGGCCCAGGGTCAAGTCCCTGCTCTGAAATGGGCAGAGTGGGGATTGAACCTGCGTCTCCCACATCCGATATAGAAAGGCATGGCACTACCTCTTCCTCCAGTTTTGTGAATGGTACCTAAATCTCCTTATGAATCTAGGTCTCAAATTATTTTTGGCTGAAACTATTCAAATACTTTCGGTCAACCCAATACTTGCCATTAATCCAAATTTTTTTTTGCCCAGCTGTAACAGCAATTCAGCATGCAAAATTTCAAAATCTGTTCTTTTTTTCAGCCTATATGTATTTGACATATTCATTATCTGTCATTCCTGAGTATATTATTTCACATGTTTCTTGCTTGGATTGCATATTGTTTTACTTCCAGGAATCTGAAAGTCATAATCTGCATAGCTCCACTGATGAGATCGGATAAATACAATGGCTGAAATGATGAACTAGGAATTACTTGCTTCTGCACAGTGCAAATAGTGGATTTGGGGGGGGGCTGATTTAGGATGTGTGAAGGCCAGATTCTCCCTGCTCTCAGGTGCCATAAGATTCTCTCTTTTGTAAGCATTGTTTCAAACTAAGGCTGGGAGAAGTTGTAAAATTTTGGGTTTGGACAAATATATGCACCTTTGGACAGCTAAACAAAAAGGTTGCCTACATTTTATGAGATCTAGGAGACCTTAATTAGTTTAAATAAATAATTTTAAAAAACCAAAAACAACACAGGAGTTAGGGACTTTTATGTTTATATTATGCACATATCCAGCAAGTTTCAACTGCACGTACAAAACTGTGAGATAATTAATACTGGTATTATAATGCATACCAGGCTGCTATAACATATATCCTTGAACCATGTTTTTCTGCAACAGTAGGGCTCCATCATCCTAACTTCAAACCTTTCATTGCATGTTCCCGAAAGGTTCTGAGTGAGAATATTATTTCTTTGGTATTATGCATATGCTAATCATAAAACAAAGATTCTTGCTTGAAAAAGTTTGTAGTCTAAGGCCTTGAAGAGGCATGGTGTGGATAAGAGGTCACAAATATGTTCATATGATTGGTGGAGGAGATGATCTTTCACAAGGTAGCTTGAGGAGGACAGGAAAGGGGGTTGCTTGGCATTGGGTCGGGGAACTCTCCCCCCTTTCAAAAAATAAAAAATACAAACCAGAGAGCTCCTATCTCCTGCCTGGAGGGGATGCAAAGAGCACAAATACTGGCCACATCTGATACGAAAGGAAGGGTGCGAGAGGAGCCAATAAGGCATCTATCCTCCTCCTTCCAAGATGATAGAAGCCCATCCATGGGGAGGGATAAAAAGGAGCAGAGCCACATGGCAGGTGCTGTAGGTAGCTTCATTCCCAGCCAGTCATTAGAAATACAGCAGGATAGTTCTATTAAAAATATGTAAACTGCTGGATTGTTTTAGCTGGAAGATGCGGTCACACTGTCTGGAGTGGCTCATGACCATGAATGCCTACCTCTGGGCAGACAGTCAAAAACAGAGCAGGCACCCCAAACTGGTGTATGTTCTGTACTGAGATTTCACCAAGCCAGTAACAAATGCAAACTCCTGGATCATTAAGTCAGTCTTACCATGGAGTCACAGACTCTCCCTTAGACTCTCCAGCCTATCTTGCCACCCAGACAAACTGGACTTAGTGGTAAACGGTCTCTTATACCAAAAATCACATCACATTCAGGTTGCTTCAAGTCTCAAGAAACCACTCACTCACTTCAGATCAGTTGGTACCCTACATTTTACATCAAAGACAATGCTTGTAGCTAATCCTGTAATAAACTATCTATAGGTTTATTAACTAGGAAAAAGGAATAAGAGCGTTATTTACAGGTTAAAGCAAATGTGTATACACAAATGAGTTACTGTCTAAATCCTAAGAATGACAGAGTTACAGTGATCTGTCAATTCCAAGTGTCTTTCAGGGGGACCCTGGAGACAACCCCTGGCAATCTCTGGCTTCAGTTTAGAGTCTCTGGCCCTTCAGAGTTCAAACAGCCAAAAAGATAGAAAAATTTTCTTTTGACTTTGTTTTATTTCCATCATTCAGCTTCCATGTCTACCAGATGAGCTTCCTTGCAGGAAAGGGCCATTAACCAATCCTTTGTATTACTATGTTCCTTGATGTTGACCCATCTGATCTGATAGAACTTCTGGAGTGAGGGGAGGGGATGGCGATTCCCATGCTCAAATTCACAAGTTCACAGCAAACATTTTCAAAGTTAGGATGCAAAACGTATATATTTTCTTCTAGCATGGAATACAGACATTGCAAGTGAAATTAATGTGTGGAGCAACTTACAAGCATTTCATGGAGTCTAAACACTAAATACAGTCTTGTAAGACTATTATAAGACTAATACCTATTTGGAGCAAAATTAACATATAGATGAACTGGTTTGGTCTCCAGTTATGAGTTTGTTAGTTCTTAACTTATGCCTGCAGCCTGGGCAAAACTTGGCTTCTGGCCTACCAGCATTACAGACACATTTACTGAAAATACTGCAACGAAGGTGGGGAAAGCCAGGGAGAGAGAAAAGCATTTCTAATGGACAATGCTGAAGCTGATGACATCTGTAGCTCCTAAAAATAAAGTTCCATCCCCCAAACTTTGATATCATCTTAGCAACATGCAATTAGACAACTTGCAAGTAAATCACCAGGTATGACAAGAGCAATTATTTCAGCATGAATAAAAATAAACATACAGCGCAGACATCTCTAGCATGACATGTTATTTTTAGGTATTTAAAAGCTTTAAAGAAAATTAATTGCATTTTAAAATGCTGTCAACTATAAGAGCAGAACAAAGCTTTCCGTAGTGACAGCAGAATTCTAAATTCAGCATAAGCCCCTTTAAGCAGTGTAAAAACAACCTAAGCATTTCTGTTAGTTAAAAATGTAGGGATAAAACCTTTACGAAAGTTACTTTGGTTTGATGAACACTCCCCATCTCTATCTGCTCTCCCTGTAGTTCTTAATGGTGGACTACTCAAAACCTTCTTACAAAAGGCTCCATGTTGCAGCAGCTTTCCTTAGACAAAGAGGGCTGGGTAGACGGAATTCCTTCTGTTTGTTTTCTAATTTGACATAAGCAGTTCCTGCAGAATGATACTCCTTCCTGCTGGGGTTGAGTTCTCCGGTCAGTCAACATGTCCACCACCAACAGAATTGTGAAGTAACATGAGCTGAGTCTGTGCATAGTGTTATTAATCAGGTGACCTATGTTTCAGAGGTACTAAACACCTGCAGGTCCCTCTAACTTAAATGAAAGTTGAAGGAGCTTAGCACCTTTGAAAATCAGGTTGCTTATTTACGTGCCCTAATAGGTGTGTTTAAATGCCTAAAAAGCACCCAAATTCAAAGCTTTTGGTCAGTGTTCCTACTGCATGAGTGCACTGGATTTCGTCACTACTTTTGAACAGGATGGAAACACATTTGTCAGGCTGAAACTTGGTTCCACTATAAATGGGACCAGTTGACCCTATCTGCATAACCAGATTATGCAATCTTCTTTCCACCCAAGTCTGAGGGTGCGTGTAGGGGTGGGACTGTGTGTGTGGGGGGGGGGTGTTGGGATATCCAAAGTGACTGTGACAGTTGCCGAGTGCTGTGTTATAGAAGCGCTGAAACTAGACACTATGGGCTAGTGGCCAGATTTCTGTAGATTGCACTGATAAAAAACACATATTTGTGTGGGTGTTGAGTAGTCTGGATTGGGTCAACATGGAGGAATTAGAGAATGCTATTTGTGTGCATGTGCTGAACATGTTAGGTTCTCTTTGTCTGTAGAAACGCAATGTCAGGGGACCCAGCTGCAACATGGTAGTCACCTGACAAACAGGCCATCTTTAGCCATAGGCAGAAAGGCAGCTGCCATGGCACCACGAGTCTGGGGGCACCGCTTGCTGGGAAGCCGGACAGACGGGAGCAGTTGGGGCAAATAACATCAGGGCTGCTGGGTCCTAGAGAGAGCGACGCAATGCACAGTCTGAGGGAGAAGATTGGCTGCTGGGTCTCTGGGAAGTGGTGGGGGAAGGAACTCACTGTAGGGTGACCAGATTGTCCACTTTTTATGGACAGTCCAATTTGGTCTTTTTCTTATATAGGCTCCTATTCCACCCCCACCCCCTATCCTGATTTTTCACACTTGCTGTCTGGTCACCTAGGTGGGATAATTGTGACTATATAAACACAGCCTCAATATGGGACTGCCCTATAAAAAGGACATCTGGATCTGGCCCTAGCTGGGGACATGTCTCTCCCCAGGCTGGCAGCTGCAGCGATCCATCTACCGGAGGACTGCACAGGGCAGGATGAGTGCTGTGGCTCCATGGTGCCCCGTCCTTGATCAGAGCTTGTGCTAACTTCACCATGGTGTTGGCTGGGGTGGTGCCCATTGGCGTGTGATCGGACTGAGAGTTTGCTACTGCTGTTGCACTCCGCACCCCAAGAGGTGGATTTTGAGGTCCTGCAGCTATCTCCTCTCTATGGCAGCTGTTGGACCAGCAGGCTGGGGGTGAGCCAAGCATGAAAGCAGTAACTGTGTTGCCATTTAGATTGTCATTTAACAATTTGTTCGCAAAAATGCTTGCTAACAATCCTGAATTCAATTCAATATTGTTTTTTAAAAAAATCAGTGTCTTAGCCAAAACAGAAAATTAAGTTGTTGAACAATTATTTATGACAAGTTTGGTATGGGAAGGGAGTGGGCCAGCTTTCAATCAGAGGAAAAAAAAAATGTTGACTGACTTTCCTATAGCCCTGTTACTGCTAAATGAGCCCTCCAACAACTGCTGCCTTTTCCACCCAGGGTCCAGCCGCCGGCCCACTCAGCACCCACTTGTTGGCCTGGGAACCCCAAGGAACCCAGGTGGCAGCAGGCTGAGCAGGCCAGTGGCTGATACTTGATTGAGCCACTCAGACTCGCTGTTGGCCTGGGTTCCATTCATCAGCTGGTAGGTGGGCTGAGTGGAACTAAATTCAATGAATATAGGAAAACGAGCAACTAATGACAAGTGCAAGAATCTAGAGCTAGTGGTCCCAACCTTTTTCATCTGGTGGGTGTCCAGATGAAGGACCGTGGCGGTGGAATGAGCATCCGCAGAAATGCCGCTGAAATTCGGCGGCATTTTCAGTGCGACGCTCTGGATGCGCAGTTGTTGGTGGAAAGTGGCGTATCCAAGTGTCCGCGCCAAAGCCATCAAAAATTTCGGTGGCATTTTGGCAGATGCTTATCTCCAGCCAGTACGCAGGTGCACTGAGAGGCCCATGCGGGCGCATGACACCTACAGGCACCACGTTGGGACCCCTGACCTGGAGAGCCTCCTGAACATGACCATCATTTTGATTTAAATGGACTTGAACTGTATGAAGAATTGAGCACACTGTCATCAATGTTGCCCACATGCCAAATGTAGATGGACATTGTACAGTTTATTCATACCAGCAATTGTTGACATATATCCTAATGTGTACATTGCCACTCGTATTCTACTGACAATTCCTGTAACAGTAGCATCAGAGAACAGAGTTTCTCAAAACTAGCTCATTAAAAACTATCTCCACTCTACAAGGAGCCAGGACAACTTAACTGGTCTTGCTGTTCTTGCAATCAAACAAGAATCCACTTTGTCTTTGTTATACACATGATATTATTGCTGATTTGAAGCCAAAAAAGCCAAAGAATTGCTTTTAATTAAAACAAATCCTTGTTCAATACATCTTCCAATAAAATGTTGACAAATTAAAAAATTATATTATTTGCATCATTCTGTCAAATCAGAATTTTTTCTATAGTGCTACTTCTTAGGCTAGTCCTCAGCATGACAGTGTGCTTAATTACTTAAACTGGTTTAATAACATGCATATGGCAGGTTTTCCAATACTGTAAGCTTATGTTTGTGTTGCTAAAAGCAAGACAGGCACAGGGCACAGTTTAATAATCCCACTAGGGCACCATAAATCAAGGATGGCCTCCCTGACAAAGTTAAAACACAGGTCAATCTTGCAGCATAGAGTGGCCCATAATTGATTTGAGAACCCAGCAAAAACTGTTAATTCTATATTCACTGAAACCTATATTAACTGTAACCAGGTCACATGAAGGATGTCAAATCCTGGTTACATGGATGTGGTTCCATCTGTATCAATGGGTGGAGCAAATAACTGTTGTTGAATAGGCTTTATAGCTTATAAAGCTTCTATTTTATATGGATCATTTGGTGTATGTGCACATGCACATACATACATGTCAAGTGGAGAGGGTGGGGAAAAATCGTATTGTCGACACAAACAACACACACAACCATTTCTTGGTGTTAGGTTTCTGCTCCCATCCACTGGGACGTTGTGAGGAAAGGAAGACTGTTGTCTGATTGCACTGATTTTTCATTGTTAGCTTGGCTTGCTGAGCATCATCTCTAAAATTTAGTTGTATCTCAGTTTTGAAGAAGATGGGCACTAAAAATCCTGAATGACTGAATACAGTAACTGTAGTACACGAGCTAATGAAAAAATAGCATATAAAAAGAATACAAACGTAGTCCTCAGTCGTGAATGTTTTAGCCTTGTGTTTCAGACTCTTGATGTTTACTTCCCAGTCACCCCCATCTTGGTGATATGAGTTGTGGTTATGTTTAGTGTTAAAAGATTAGAACAGATATATATAAAATAAATATTAGAATCTTGAGATGTAACGTTATGGAACCAACTCATCCATGCAAAGAATTAAATCTCTAGCATGCAATTCAAGGGAAAATAACCATTACTGGATGGAAGCTTGATCATAAAAATACGTATGTTAAGCACACTTTTTGAGTGGTAGAAATAAATATCTTCATAACTGGCATTAGAACAGGCCAAGAAAGAAAGTAGTTGTAGCTTCAGCATGGGGTCAAGGCTGACGTGGGAAAGAAGAAAACCATTTATTCTTTCTTTTTCCCTAGCACTGTCAAAAGAGAAAACAGCAGAGGTTACCTTATAATCACAACTCCTAGTATCCATTTTCCACTGAAGCACTTTTCAGTGCCTGTGTTCATACACAGGAGTGAGTTTTATTAATTTACATGGAATACAGGGGCCCAAATATGTTGACATAATCCAGCCACTGTTCAACATTAAACTGTGTTGAACAAGGTTTGGGGTCTGGTATATGGAGACCTCAGCCTGCTTAGTATTGTGGCAAACGCACCATTAAAAATCCCTTAAGCCTTTTATTAAAGATAAAGAAAAGAAGGAAAACCAGTTAAATCACTTCAAGTGTAAAATATTAATCAAAACTTTCATTTTAACAACATTGTTCACTTTCCCTTTAAGTGGAGAATATTGTAGAATGGAAAAAAACAGCCTTGTTTGACAGTCTCCTAGATGGTCGCAAAGATGGCAAGAACTGTCTTCTTGGGAAAAGAGAGGAACTTAGGTGGGAGAGGCTGAAGCTGCTGTTAAAGTCCGATCCCATTTCATCCCAGGTGGTGGCTGGGATTCAGCTGGAGCCAGTAGAGGTGCAATGTCACCTGAGTCCCTCTCTCTGCCTGGGCAGGACGTGGCTCAAGATATGGGTGAAGAAGGTCCAGGTCCCAGGAGACGGCAAGGGTGGCAGTTATGATGGCGAAGCTTCTTCCAGGGCCGGCTTTAGGCCTATTCCACCAATTGTCCCAAATCAGGCCCCGCGCCTAAGAGAGCCCCGCGTCCAGTGAGAATCCCTTCCCTGTCTAGAGGTGCCTTTTTAATTTTTACTCACCCGGTGGTGCTCCGGGTCTTCAGTGGCACTTCAGCGGCAGGTCTTTCGCTCACTCTGGGTCTTCGGCGGCACTTCGGTGGCGAGTCCTTCAGTGCCCCCTAAGATCTGAAGCGATGAAGGACTCGCCGCCGAAATGCCGCCAAAGACTCGGAGCACCACCCGATGAGTACAAGCCTCATGTGTTTTTTTACATGTGGTTTTTTTTTTGTAATCTTCCCTGCCGGGGCCCCGTTGAAACTGTTCGAATTGGGCCTCACACTTCCTAAAGCCGGCGCTGGCTTCTTCAGGAGCCAATTTTTCTCTCCCAAGCCTCTTTCTGTCAGGACCCACTAAGGGAGTGGTGGGTGGTGACATCCTCTATCCCTCATTATTTTGTCCACCAGTTAGGCCTAGTTTCTGACACACCAGTTTTGGTTCACTGATTTCTGATTCTGCACTCTTTGTTTACAAAGCACGATGCTAACACAGTCCTTGAGTTGGGTAAGTAGGCCTTTTTGTTTGGACTAATTCAGTCTGCTTCCCTTTTCATACGTTTTTCCATTACTTTTTGTTTTTATTGGTTATTGTTGCATCTTCTGAACTTTCACATACACTTTACAGTTGAGCTCAAAATTAGGATAAATTGTCGCAATCGGTGCACTAGATTTTGCCCAGGAAGGTGGGGCAGTATGGCACCAGCTATTTCAAAGAAAGGAACATTTGTGGGTCTAAAATAAATGCAGTTTAGTCCAGTTGAGAGCCATCTGTTCAGTTAATCAGAAATAATGAAAATTCATGCAGCATGTCTTGCCTTTACTGAGAGTAACACACTTGGGATAGTGGTAGAACTCATCCACAGAATGGTATTTTGCTTCTATTCTTCAGCCTTCACTCTTTGCTCTGCTCCTCACTGTTTGAGTTCAATCTCTTATGCTTCTTAAGAAAATGATTTAAATAGACTAGAAAATATGGGCCTGATTCTTTAGCTATTCCATAGTGGGATCTCTCATTGTTTTCAGTGGGAGTTCTGTGCACAGAACAGCTGGAGACTGGACCATTAAAGATGTGAGAAATCAGGGGTTGGGAATTATGAAGTTTCAAGTGGAAATGACATCAAGTTTAGCAGTAAACTGCAGTAATGCCAACCCCCAAAATTCAAAAATAATCAGTCCTCTCAAAGTCGTAATTTTGAAAAAATGTTGGGTTTTAGTTTTTGAGCCTTTAGGGCTTGTGTTTTGAGGCTTTGCTCTGCAACCATAATGGCTACAAATGCTTTTCTTTTTAAATGAAAGCTGAAATTCTCATACAATCACATGACCCCAGGTGCTGGAGCTTTAAGAAAAATATCAAAGAATCATGATTAAATCATGAGAGCAGTGAAATTACTGGGTTTCCTATTACTTTTTTTCCACCCTCCTCTAGTGCAACATGTACTTCACACTGAAAGAAAAGAAATTTAGCCCTATCTTTGCCCAGCATTAACCTTCTTCCCTTGAATTCTGACTGTCCATGCTGGACTCCTTCATTCTGTGTTTGCTGGGAGTACAAACACGGGGGGGAAAGGTTGATCTTGAGGCACTGCACTGGGACTCTATGATCTGGATTTATTCCAGGCTCTGCCACAGACTTCCTGAGTGACTTTGGTCAAGTCATTTAACTTCTGCATCGCAGCTCACCTTCTGTAAACTGGGTGCAATAATACTCCCCCTCCTCATGGGTTGTCT
The DNA here is from genome assembly GCF_003597395.2 of Chelonoidis abingdonii. Lineage (NCBI taxonomy): Eukaryota > Metazoa > Chordata > Testudines > Testudinidae > Chelonoidis > Chelonoidis abingdonii. Next base: position 49,938,792 of record NC_133772.1, read on the forward strand.
TGAGTTTAATTTCATTAGTTTGTGTGAGGTGCACAAATAATAATGTGTCAGGAGCCATATTAATACCTAGTTAGCCATTCCTAGGCTCTGTGTGTGGCTTAGAGCAGGGGAGGTTCCTTGTTTCTCCCATAACTGAGAAGTGCTAGATACAACATAGCCTAGATATAAATCCATAGTTGGGGGGAAGGATAGCTCAGTGGTCTGAGCATTGGCCTACTAAACCCAGGATTGTGAGTTCAATCTTTGAGGGGGCCACTTGGGGATTGGTCTTGCTTTAAGCAGAGGGTTAGACTAGATGATCTCCTGAGGTCCCTTCCAACCCTAATAATCTAATCTATTTTTGAAAAGTCCCATGTAGTTTCTAGTATGGGGTACCCTCCCCCACCCCAGGAAAAGGAACAGTTAGACTTGTGAAAATGTTTTCAGTACACATTACAACCAAGAGGAGGTAGGAGACTTGGAGTCAGCTGTGAGCAGTGATATGTCTATCTTCCCCTCCTACCCCCCCCAAGCCACTAGCTTTGCTTTGATCTATAATTCAGGGAAAGGGATTTTCAAAGTCCTGAATGTGCATGTTAGCAAAAAGCACTCTAATAATTCTTGCTTAATTGTGTTTATAGTTAGTTGCTGCATAAAATCTAATTGTCGGTTGCAGAACATTTTTTAATATTGCTCCGTAAAATACCTTAATTGTAAGAAGCAAGGCAACCTACTCTGGTGTGAAATGGTCAAGTAGGCATATAAAAGTTTATCAAAGATCAAGATTGAATTCCTTTCTAAAAGAGATATTCAACCACAAGCCATTGGGTTTGGTGCAGGAATTGCTAGCTGAGGTTGTGTGTTATGCAGGAGGTCAAACCAGACATTTGACTATCCCTTCTGGCTTCAAATCTATGAATATGTGGGAGAGTTTAGACATTTAAAGTAGGCCAGCCCTTCATCTACATTACAGTTGTAGAGCTGGGCAAGTAATCGAAAAGTCTTTCTGTGAATAATTCATTTGTTTTAAATATTTGTCTGTTTTTAGAGGACCTGAATTTGCCACCTTCTGTTGTGTACGACCTTACTCCCTGAGTGATTTCAGTGGGACTGTTTGTGGAGAAAGGTACTAAGCAGCATGACTAAAGGTAGCAAAATCTGGCCCATAATGTGAAATAATTGGTGTGGAGGTAAAGCTTTTATCTGCATGATTTTGGAATGGTTGCAGTAGTCACTAGAAGTAAATTGAAGTGAGTTATGCAGGTCACCTCAAATACATGCCTATTAAACCTTAAGATTACACCACCATCTATTTTTATGTTGTATTTTACTGAAATTATGTTTAAGAAATTTAAATAGTTTTATTGGTGGGGTGTTTTGCATTTCTACCCACAAAGTCCAGGTCTCTACATTACCCAGCTGACTCCCCAGTCCCCAGAGGGAGAGAAATGATAAATACATTTTACAAGTTATTAAAATTGCCTAGTATAGCTTTTGTGATTTTCAAGTATGATATGAAGTTCACAGAAGGGTAGAAGCAAGTTCACTATATACCACTGGAAGAATGGGAAGCTTTTTTAAAAAATAGTGTTTATTGCCCATTTGTTCTTCAGATTGATTGTGAGATAATGGAGCAGAAGTTTGTCATTTGTCCTAGACTGCAAATTCACTTGTGCACTTTGGACAAGGGAAACTTTGGTGAGAAACTTAGTTGTTTGCTGGGAAGATAATTATGAAGATATTGATTTATGAAGACTGTCTGAGACTGCTCAGAGACTCTTAAAATAATACTGGTAGAGACAGATCAATGGTCACAGTGCAGGTGAGGCAGCGTAAGCTGTGCAACAAATGGAATCGATAACATCCCTTATGGAAAAAAATTATAGAATTTAACAGGGATGGAGCCATTAAGTTTCTCTCCATAAATGAAACTTAATTCTATAGAAATTATTCTTTAAACTTACAGAATTTAATAGAAAAACTATCACTTTTCTACAGAACTTTTAAACTTTGCTATGGTACTTAATGGCAAATTACATTTTTTACAGAGGGATACCTTATACAGAACTGTTCCATAAGGAATAACTCTCCAGTTTATCCACATGATTGGGTAACTGGAGTCTCCTGAATAACATGCTAGCATATCTGAGGACTTCTACAGTCTTGTGGGTGTGTTTATATGACATATGCATTTTATATATATATTCCTTTCTCTCTCTCTCTCTCTCTCTCTCTCAAGAATCACCATTAACCTACTGCATGGATTTGTTCTATGTAGTTTATTAGCTGTGCATTGTTTAGTGTCTTTTAAAAAAAAGGATGTCTACAAAATAACAGTAGATGTGACTCCTATTCATGAACACATGGTAGTCTTGTAAAACTAGGGCATTGTTTCCTGCACACACATCCCTCAATTTGTTACCATGGAAACATCCCAGCTGAAATCATGCAGGCCTTTAACATTTCCATGGAAACTAGAATAATGATGCCACCTAGTGGATCAGCTATGCATCTGCATGACTGGCAAAGGCTGTGATTATCCGCTTGAATGTGGTTTATATATCAGCAGAACTGGCCCAGATAATTCAATCAGCATTTAAGAAAGAGTTATCAAAAGCTCCTACTGTCTCATCTCTTCAGTTTTAAAAATCAATAACTTTTCTGTAAATAAATATAGTTACAGACATCAAAAAAATCTGAAGATTACTTTGAATCTTTGTTTTATATGAACACAGCTGGCCACTGTATTTTTATTGAATGTTCAGTTTAAAAGAGGTGAGGGGGAAATCTCCTCTTAAAGATATTCTAACTTTCTCCTCATAAGATTTCCAGTGTTGTCACTCAGGACAAAGTATGTGCAAGGCAACTCATTAAAGGGATGCTCTAAAGATAAAAATCTTTTGTAATTAATTTCCCTATTGGTGTTTCTAATAGCACTAGACATTATTAAAATAATTGTAATGTACTTAAAATCTGATTTCATTTTTGAACTTTGCTTATCTTGCTGTAAATAGGAATAGGGTGTATTATGTGCAAGGTGAAAATGCCTCTCCTGCTCACCCAAAACTCTAACTAAACAGCATTTTTTGGCTGGAAAGATCACTACAGATACAGAACAGGAGTAACTGCCTATCTAGATAATTACTTCCCTAAAGAGGGGTTGCAGTTATGAGGCTGCTTTTATTTTTATATGTGCAGTGATGAGGGCGGGGTTCTCAGGCTTTATCACAGTCAACCACATCTTAGTTGCAAGATGGTCTTGTGAGTATTTCCTCTCCCATTCATGACTGACCTCACCCACCCCTCCTGACCTCCTTGACAATTGCTTAACATCCCTCTGGCAACTAGAACAATTGATTATATGGAAGAGTAGTACTAGTAAAATATTTAGTGAGTTATTAGCCTCTTTCTGTATAGCTTAACAGGTGGGAACAAATAATAATATATAGAGATATACCTATCTCACAGAACTGGAAGGGACCCCGAAAGGTCATCGAGTCCAGCCCCCTGCCTTCACTAGCAGGACCAAGTATTGATTTTGCCCCAGAACCCTAAGTGGCCCTGTCATAGCATTCCCTCTCAGATCTGAACCTTAGAGTTCAGAAAATGAGATACTAGCACATGAATCCTCTAAGCTTAATTACCAGCTTAGATCTGATAGCACTGCCACCACCCAAAAATATAGTGTTTTGGGGCACTCTGAAACCTCCCCAACCTCCCTGGGGATTCCCCAAGAAACCCAAATCCTTGGGTCTTAAACAAGGAGAAATAATAACCATTCAACCCTTCTTTCCCCCTCCCAGACTTTCCCATCCCTGGGCTATTCTGGAGAGACACTGAATCCAGAGACTCTTTAAAATCAAATACAGAGATAGCATGTCCCTTCCCCTTCCACAAAGAGCGCAAAACAGATTCAAGAAAACAGTGAGAGAAATTCTACCCTCTCCCCTTCCGTCTCCCCTTCTCTGTGTTCAGTGTCACTTCCTGGGGCTTGGATAGGGCACAGTCCTGAGGATATGGTGGGAGGAGGTTTTCTAGGGAATCACCTAAGGGGGATAAAATGATCATATCAGGTTTTCTGCTTGGATTAATGTGAATTACACTTAAAAAGAGAGTGATCAAAATAAAGCAAAGGTATACAGTGTCGAGTTATATCTTTCAAAGTGTTAGATTATCATCAGGTGGTGTCGCGTAGTAATGCGGGCACAGACACAGAAAAGAGAACGTGTTTTCCTACCATCTCGCACAGTAGTTCATCAATTACGAGGATCAGAGAGAAGCGCGGGCACTATCATCGATAGTAAATATGTGGTTTGCTGTCTAGACCCCTGTACAAATGTCGGTTAGGTTTTTCAATCATGCCAATCCGGACTAATGTTCAGGCATAGTAGTAAACTATGGATTTCAAAAAGCTCTAAAAACCGCGCTGTGATTTATACTTACTAATTGGGTTTGATAAGTCTATATGAAACTTTAGAATAGATGGGCCTGGTGAAGCGAATGTCTTGGTCGTGTCTCTTCATATCTCGTCCCCGAGAGAAGTAACTCACTAATGGAGCGAAGAGAACACCACATTTTGCTGGCTAGATTAGTGGAGTTGCTGTGTTATAGTTGTGCTGTGTTGTTTGTTTTAGGTGTGAGTGTGGTTTGTGTTGGGTCAACCAAAAGTCAGCCCTTCTTTGCGATGCCCATAATTCATATAAAGTCTAGTTTGTACTCTCTCTGAACTTGTGGTCTTTTCTTGGCTTATACAGGCTGTTCCAGTTCCTGCCTTGCTAACCCTTGAAAGGTAGATAGAGTAACGATTATTAACCTCTTTAATCTATAGTTAATCGTGCGGCTTGTTGTATGCTTTGTATCAGGTCTCTGGTCAAGTTTATTTTCGCAATCTCTTTTTGGGTTTACACAACTATTCCAGTAGCCCAGGTCAATTAGGGCAGTCTGTTTCAATTGTTCATGATACGGCCTACGGACTGAGAGACTACCCCTCCAATAATATAAATATACGCCGGCATCTATTAGTGCTGCTTCCCTGCTTTGATCGGTGCAGCTGCCTGTGTTGTTCCGCAGACCTGCGGCCCTTACTGGTCAGCATCCCACGTGTCCATGCCCAGTTTTAGAGATTAATATTTTCAGTATCAGACAATTCATACTAAGAACAATGCACGAAGTGAACATGTCACTATGGATAAGTCTGTGTAATTTGGAGATGGTCTAGTATTCGTTGGCTGAGCAGATTATTTACTCAATGCCAATGAGTAGGGATTTTGAGTGTATTGACTTGCAGCTGCAATCATAGAGATTGAATTGGAACTGGAAAAGACACATTAGGTCCAGAGGAACACTAAAAGAACAAGAGTGTCCTGCTGGCACCTTATTAAGACCTAACAAAAGTATTTTTTGGTTTTTTTTTTTTTTTTTTGTTTTTTTTTTAACATGAACTTTCAGGCTGAAATACCGATGAGTGGTATTCACCATGAAAGCTCATGCTCTTCTGTAGTCAAGGTCACAGACTCTCGGCGCTTTTACACGATCCAGACTAACACAGCTACACCTCTGATACCAGAGAACGTAGCTTGGTGTGCAGAGAGGGGACGATATAATACAAAGTGGTGGCCCAAATTCTGTCTCCATTATTTTTATTTATGGTACTTACTCGCATCTCTCTATGCATGTCACTGAGATTCGCTGCACTACGGCAGAGCCACTGAACTTGGCAAGCTGTCTATAGACTTGCATAGAGGCTTGGACCTTTGCAGGTGATCAGGGTAGGCCTAGATCAAGGTCCAAAGTCCAGTTCTATAGGAATCGCCTGCTGGGTCCATCCCAGGGTTAATAGAGCTTTTTCTATATTATCGATTTGCTGCTTGTGGCCACTAGCATACGCGCCGTTAGCCTATCGTCGGCTAATAAGAGTGACCCTGATATGCTAGTACAGTGACTAGTACGAGGGGAGAAGGAACATAACAGCAAGTGGATTGCGCAAGAGCCTCAAAATGCATGACTAGTACTGAACTCAGGCACTGGAGGTATGCTCATAGGGAGGCAGTAAGGTGGCAGGGTGGACCTCTGCTGCATCTCCTGGCTTCTGGCAATCTTCTAGAATCTGGGGAAAGACAATAAGAAAATGTGGAAATGGCAGAGGTGTTTAATAACTTCTGTGTTTTCGGTTTCACCCAAGAAGTTTGGTGGCGATTGGACAGTCTACATAGTGAATGCCGTGAAAATGAGGTAGGATCAGAGTCTAAAATAGGAAAAGAACAAGTCAAAAATTGCTTAGACAAGTTAGGATGTCTCAAATCATCAGGGCCTGATGAAATGCAATCCAAGCATACTCAAGGAGCTGACTGAGGAATATGTGTGATAATTTAAGCAATTATCTCTGAAAAGTCATGGAAGACGGGAGAGATTCCAGAAGGCAGGAAAAGGGCAAATACAGTGCGCCACCATATTAAAAAGGGGAATAAGGACAACCCAGAGGAATTACAGACCAGTCATCTTAAATTCTATACTTCATAAGATCAAATGAGAGCAAATATAAAGAATCAAATTTGCCAATCACCTAGAAGATAATGAGGTGATATAGACAGTACCAGCATGGATTATGTCAAGAAAAATTGAGTCAAACCAACCTGATAGGCTTTCTTTAATAGGAATAGCAAGCCTTGTGGATAGAGGGGAAGCAATATATGGTGGTATATTTGTGACTTTATAAGGCTTTTGATACTGTCTCCATGACCTTCTCATAAACAAACTAGGGAAATACAACCTAGATGGCAATTTACTATGAGGTGGGTGCATAACTGCTTGAAAAAATCGATTCCAAGATATTTAGTTCAGAGTTCATACAGATCAATGAACGCGGAAGGGCATAAAAGTTGGGGTTCTCAGCCAGCGGATCGGAGTTCCTGGTTTCAAGTTCTGTTCAATATCTTTCATCAATGGATTCAGAAAGGCATAGAGAGTACACTTATAAAGTTTGAGGATGATTACCAAGCTGGGAGGCATTGGCAAATGGCTAATTGAAGGGTAGATATATTATAGAAATCAGAAATTGAACTCTGGAACAAACTGGAGAATGGTCCTGAAGTAAATAGGATGAACATTCAATAAGACAACTGCAAAAGTACCCCACTTAGGGAAGAACAAATCAGTTTCACACATGACAAAATGGGAAATGACTGCCTAGGAAAGGAGACCTGCGGAAAGGGATCTGGGGGTCATAGTGGATCACAAGCTAAGTAATGAGTTAAACAGTTTTATAATAGCTATTGCAAAAAACAAAAAAAAAAAAGCAAACATCATTCTGGGATATATTAGCAAGAAATTGTCACAAGAACACAAGAAGTAATTCTTCCCCTATACTCGTGCTGATTAAACGCTCAACTGGAGTAATTGTCATCACAGTTCTGGGTGCCACATTTCAGGAAAGATGTGAACAAATTGGGAGAAAGTCCAGAGAAAGAGCAACAAAAATAATTAAAAGGTCTAAAAATGATCTATGAGGGAAGATTGAAAAAATTGGGTTTGTTTAGTCTGTGAGAAGAGAAGACTGAGGGGGACTATAACAAGTTTTCAAAGTACATCAAATGGTTGTTACAAAGGAGGAGGGAGAAAAATTGTTCTTCTTAAGCTCTGAGGATAGGACAAGAAGCAATGGGCTTAAATTGCAGCAGTTTTAGGTTGGACATTAGTAAAAATTTCCAAACTTATCAGAGTGGTTAAGCACTGGAATAAATTGCTCTAGGGAGGTTGTGGAATCTCCATCATTGGGGATTTTTAAGAGCAGGTTGGACAAACACCTGTCAGGAATGGTCTGGATAATACTCAGTCCTGCCTTGAGTGCAGGAGACTGGACTAGATTACCTCTCAAGGTTCCTTCCAGTTCTATGATTCTATGATGTCTTTGGATATGTCTAAAGTACACCTTGACAGAACAGGAAGGAAAAGATTTAGAGTACCCTGATCTCTGACTTTTCAGAAGTTTTCCTCCCTTTGCCATGGCAAGTTTTAAAGTCTTCAAATATTTTGCAGATTATTAAGCTGCTGCTTTCTTACAAATCATGTGTCTAATTGGCAGCAGCTATCATCCAAATTGGCCCTGATCTCACCGGTCATGCATTTTGCAGGATCTGTTTGTATTTTGCTGGTCTCCTCAGTCTGGATGCCATTCATTCTGGAGAACAGTCAGTCAGTAGCTATGCTTGTCTCAGGGGTGCCAACCCAAATTCAAGGAGAACAGTGACATTTTGAGAAGGATGTCATTTATTTTAGACAGTGGGAAATGTTCATCCATTTGTCACAAATGGATGTCGTCTTTTCCTGCACTCTGGCATCTCCATATCAGTCACACACAATACAGCTCAGCACAAGGGAATGTATCAAATTACTATTATCAATCATAAATCCATTCACATTCACTTCAATACTTACAAATGCAATAAACCTCTTCTTTTCACCCTGACCATCAAACTTTGCTTTTTTCAAAAGCTCATTTTTAAAGCAAAGTGATGGCAAAACACTGGCAAAGGTATATAACTGAAAAGCCTCTGAGATTGAACACACACAGATGTGTTCTCCTGTAAGGAAGCCATGGATTTGTCATAAAGCCTTAATTTTAAAGAAGTGCGGAGAGCTTTCTTCTCCCCAAATACATCTTTTGGTCTGAAATGTCAGCCTACCTTTCAGCTTTTTCTGGATCAGAAGAATTCAGCTTCCCTCTCCCCATGGTAGATAACTAATGAGGAAACATTAAGTGCTTGACTAGTTCTCAGGGAAGTGGCAAAACATTTTTTTTTTGTGCCATTTCACCTGCAAAAAATTGTGTGTTCAGCCACAAGTCCCCAGAAAAATATTAGTTGGAAATTTTTCTTATAATGTAGGGTCTGATCTATGGCTGCTAGCTTCAATACTGTTAAAAATGTAAGCAGTTTCATTTGCCAGACACTCCCTAACTCCATTGGTGTGATGGAAATCCAGGCACATAGTTACTTGCAGCATGCCACAAATTTGACACTTTTAAGAAATATCAACATGAGTGCAAATACACTCTCAAAAATATGCTCTGAGTACAGCTTGACGAAATTCTGGCTCAGTAGATTCAGTCAATTTCAATGAACGATTCATAAGAGTTCTATATTGTTTTATAGCATAACAAGAAGAAAACATCATTGACTAGTAGCTTCAGTAACTGCAGCTCTTTTAACCTACATCCTCATTTATAGACATTTTTGACTCAACTGTGCACAGGAGCTGCTTGCTGTTTGTAATTTTTTTCATGTGCACATACTCACTAATGTGCCACTGATTTTTTGATACCTAGAGGAGGTTAGACTGAGTCATGCTATTGACTCAAGCCAAGTTAAAAAATGAGCATTAGGTTGTTACATACACAAGACCCTAGAATGCGAGAAAATCAAGACAAAAGCCAACCTAGTGAAACATATTTCACTTTTAAATATCCAAAATATTGTATATTACATAAATGATTTTTATATAATATATATAAAAATATTTTCGATACAATTGGGTATATTGAAAATTAATTAACTGATGCTATTTTAATCATCAGTTTATACTATTCAAGAAAAATTCTCTTCTTTGTGGGAAATAATTATGAAACACCGTAAAGCGCACACTTATTTTTCTGTAAATGATTCATGTAAGACAATCTGCTGTTTAAAGTTGGTGAGTAATTAACTTTTCTCTGTTTTCCATGTCAGTCTTGTCTATCTCCTTATATCCCATTTTTAGACCTCTCATTCCTGAGCCTTTAATTGTATTTTTCTTTATCTGGGGTTCAGCTGCCCATATACATGCCTTGGGTATCTGTGTGTCACCACTGACTGATTTAAGAACCAACCTCAGCAAACACAAGCAGCATTCGTGCTTTCAGTCAGTCACCTTGGATGCTGACTTCTAGAAATCAGATAGCATTTGTCATTTTAAAGTTCTGCATGCCTTTTTTGATAAGATAAGATGAGACGCAGACTGGTAAAGCACATACTTGGCTTATCGGACAGTTCAGTTGATGCATTTTAGTTTGTTAGGTTTAGAGGAATATGAGAGATGGGACCAAACCAGAAACTCAGATTTGAACATAGTTTTATGGAAAATAGATCCTGTCAAACTAACAGGATATATTTTTAATAAGGTTATAAATATGGTTAATAGTGTTGACTTCTGTAAGGTACATGATTTGGTACCACAGGACATTTTGATTAAAAACTAGAACAATATAAGGTCAACACGGCGCACATTAAATGGATTAAAACTGAGTAACTGAGGCCTGGTCTACACTACGCGTTTATACCAATTTTAGCAGCGTTAAACCGATTTAACGCTGCACCCGTCCACATACAACGAGACCCTTTATATTGATATAAAGGGCTCTTTAAACTGGTTTCTGTATTCCTCCCCGATGACAGGAGTAGTGCTGAAATCGATATTACCATATCGGATTAGGGTTAGGGTGGCCACAAATCAACGGTATTGGCCTCTGGGCGGTATCCCACAGTGCACCACTGTGACCATTCTGGAAAGCAATCTGAACTCGGATGCACTCACCAGGTAAACAGGAAAAGTCCCGCAAACTTTTGAATTGCATTTCCTGTTTGCTCAGCGTGGAGCTCTGATCAGCACGGGTGGCGATGCAGTCCCAAATCCAAAAAGAGCTCCAGCATGGACCATACGGGAGATACTGGATCTGATCGCTGTATGGGGAGACAAATCTGTTCTATCAGAGCTCCGTTACAGAAGACAAAATGCCAAAGCATTTGAAAAAAGTCTCCAGACTGTGATACAGAGTCCACAGCACAGTGCTGTGTGACAAGTGTAACGGAAAGCCAAAGAATCAAATGGACGCTCATGGAGGAAGGGAGGGGGGACTGAGGAGTCCAGCTATCCCACAGTCCCCGCAGTCTCTGAAAAGGATTTGCATTCTTGGCTGAACTCCCAATACCTGTAGGGTCAAACACATTGTCCAGGGTGGTTCAGGATATATCTCGTCAATTTACTCCTCTTCCCCCCCGTGAAAGAAAAGGGAAAAAAATCATTTCTTGACTTTTTTCAATGTCACCGTGTGTCTACTGCATGCTGCTGGTAGACGCGGTGCTGGGGCACTGAACAGCAGCATCCTCTCCCCCTCCTTCCCCCGTGGCAGATGGTACAGTGAAGTAGGACTGGTAGCCATCGTCCTCCTCATCCTGTGAGTGCTCCTGGCTGGCCTCAAGTGAGGTCGGCCAGGGACGCCTGGGTAAAATAGGAATGACTCCTGGTTATTCCCGGCAGATGGTATAGAACGGCTGGTAACTGTCCTCATTATAGCAACAGGGGCTGAACTCCATCGCGCCCCCCTTACATGTCTAAAGAAAGATGCTGTACTGCCTGGACTATCATAGCAGTGGATGCTGGAATCCTCTCCCCCCACCCTTTAATGTCCTGCCTGGACTATCATAGCAGCTGGAGGCTGCCTCCCTCTCATTTTATCTCACTAAAAAGTCAATGTTTCTTATTCCTGCATTCTTTATTACTTCATCACACAAATCGGGGGACTCTGCACGGTAACCCAGACGGTTGGAGGAGGAGGGAAGCAACGGGTGGGGTTGTTGCAGGGGCACCACCTAGAATGGCATGCAGCTCATCATTTCTGCAGGATATATGGGGCTCTGACCCAGAGCAGCTGTGCTCTCTGGTTCTCTAGTAGACTTGCCCCATATTCTAGACAAGACTGACTCTATTTTTAGATTCAACATAAAGGAGGAATGACCCAGGGGTCATTCCCATTTTTGTCTTGCGCCCCGGCTGACCTCAGCGAAGGTCAGCCAGGAGACCCATGACAGCAGCAACAGTACAGCAACTGATAACTGTCATCTCATCGCCAATTACAATGGCACAGCAGACAGTACAGAACAACTGGTAACCGTCTCTGCTACCTTGTAAAGGCAAATGAATGCTGCTTCTGCGCTGCATACCACCTCTGTCTGCGGCCAATCAGTACACATACGGTGACAGCGACAAAAGGAAAACCGGGCTCCATGGTTGCCATGCTATAGTGTCTGCCAGTGCAGTCCAGGGTAAAAAGGGCGCGAAATGATTATCTGCGTTGCTTTCATGGAGGAAGGAATGAGTGACGGACATTTACCCAGAATCACCTGCGACACTGTTTTGCCCCATCATGCATTGGGATCTCAACCCAGAATTCAATGGCAGCGGGGAACTGCGGGAACTATGAGATAACTATGGGATAGCTACCCACAGTGCAACACTCCAGAAATCGAGCTAGCCTCGCTACATGGACGGCACACCACTGAATTATGTGCTTTATATAGCCGCTGGCACTCGAATTTATAACATCTGTTTTACAAAACCGGTTTATGTAAATTGGAAATAACCCTGTAGCGTAAGCATACCCTAATAGATCTGAAAGGTAATTGTAAACATGGAATTGCCATTGACTGGGTATTTTTCCATTGGGCAGCAGAGATCAGTTTTCGGCCCTATGTTATTTAACATCTTTATCAATGACCTGGAAGAAAACACACAAGCTGGCAGATGACCACAAAAGTTAGGAGAATGGTATATATGAATACGGAAAGTCATGATACAGAGCAATCTTGATCATGGTAAACTTGGTGCAAGCAAACCAATATGCATTTTAATATGACTAACGTAAAATGAATACATCTAGAAACAAAGTATGTAGGCCAGATTTACAGATGAGGACTCTTCCTGGGAAGGAGTATCTCTGAAAAAGTTTGGTGGTTGTGGTAGACAATCACCTGAACATGAGTTCCCAGTTTGACTGTGTGGCCAAAAGAGCTAATGTGATCCTGGGATGGATAAACAGGGGCATCTCAATAAGAGTAAAGAGGTTATTTTACCTCTATATTTGGCACTGGTGCTACTGCTGCTGGAATACTGTGTCCAGTTCTGGTGTCCGCAAGTTAGAAAAGATGCTAATGAGATGGAGAGATTCAGAGAAGAGCCCAAGAATGATAAGATTAGAAATGGCCTTATAGTGATAGAATCAAAGACTCAATCTGTTAATTTCAAAGAGAAGATTAAGAGGCTCAATTGACTTGAATACAGTCCATAAGTATCTGCATGAGGAAAAGTATATTTAATAGTGGGCTTCTTCAATCAAGCAGAGAAAGGTAGAACATGGTTCAATGGCTGGAAATTAAAACTAGACACATTCATACTGGAACAATTTGCCAAGGGTCATGGTGGATTCTCCATCACTAGCAATTTCTAAATCAAGGTTGAATGTTTTTCTAAAAGATCTGTGCTCTGGGAGTTATTGTGGGGAAACTCTCTGACCTATGTTATAACTAGATGGTCACAGTCGTCCCCTCTGGCCTTTGAATCTATCAACCTGCATAAATTTGGAGGTGGGAGGGAAAAGCGTTTTGAAATCTGAAACCAGATGAGAATATGGATTTTGCAAATTGACCTTTTCATATGCTTGCTTGTCTAAAATCCAGACCTGAATTTTGTGGTTTATACCCTACCTGTGGAGAAGGCTAAACAAGACATCATCACTTGTAGAAAACTGCTATATGTTCTAAACACTCTTTAATCACTAGTTTTAAGTGTCTTAAATCCTAATAAATTGTAAGAAGTTATTAAATATAGTTTACTGAAGAACCATCTTTGGTGTAGGCTGACATGAGCTCCTAAGAGCTGCTCACTGGTGTGTGGCATGGTGGCAGACTGCAGAAAGCCCACAGAATGGACAAGGGGAGGAATGGAAAGGGGAATGGTAAGCTAGGTGGTATGTTACTGCTTGCCATGTAGCTGTCAGCAATGGAACATTTGGTCTCACTGCTGAGGAGGAAGAATTGAGAACTACAACATCTGTATCGTGTTCTCTGAGTAGCAAACCGTAAAATTCAGCATAAGCCACAGTCATCCTAGGCATTCGTAACTCCTCCTCCATATCTTCCAGATTGTCCAGAACCACAAGCACAGGGCAAGTAAGGCAACAGCTGATGGAAGCACTGCAAGGAAAGTGGCCTGCTCCTGTGTTTTGAAGGTAGTGGGTCTGTGAGAAATGAAGATGACAGAGGCCAGGGTAGATGGGTGGCTTGTTTCTATGGTTCCTCTTCCTCTGTACATGTGCAAGGCCTCAGCCACTCCTAATTCTGAATCTCCAGTGTCTCTGCTTCCAGGAACATTCAGGAGATACACCCTCACAGATGCTTCTAGGAATATCTTCCCTTTCCCCAGAGTGAAATAGGGACCATAAAGCCTTTATTTTGTGACAAAGTGCTGCCCAGCCAATGAATGAAATAAAGAGACTGGTTGTAAGGGAACTCAGTTAATTTCCAGAAATAATCTGTTTTGTTGTTAGACTGGTATAGCAAATGCTGCCAGGAAAACTTTTAAGACAGACATTTGTCCCATCTACCTCCACAAACCAGATTTTAGGATTACAATGCTGCATGGGTTCTGTGATTTTCATTCTCTTTCCATTCATGAGCTCCATCCTCTGTGACTCTTTCTTAGAAACCTCTGTGCTAGGGGTATGGGGGAGTGGGGGAAACCCAGATGTAAATATAAAATAGTTTTGTTAATTTGTATTGGTTCACTGAGCCATATGTGGGGACAGTATTGAAGCAGAATGTTTATTGTAAAGTATGTTTGATAAATCCTTAATAAGAATGTCCTGACTCTGTAAGCCTCAGGGGCACTACAGAGGGACTGTCTTTCCTCAGCTTCATTCAAACCTCCTATGCACTCCCTTCTAGGCCAGACCCTCTAACGGAAGGGCTCTTGAGGTAATACACTCAGCACTGCCCCTTTGATCTGAAGGGACATTTCCTATCTTGCTTGTGCCTTACAACATAAGGACAAAGGGGAAGATTCTCAAAGATATAAATGGGAGTTAGGCACTGAACTCCCCTTGGAAAAGGGTGACAAACTATTTTGAGCCTTTGAATATCTCCTCCAAGCAGACCAACCATAGTGCTGAGGTCAGGCCATTCAGATTCAAGTGACTAGGAGGTTCACAGCTAGAGACTGTTCCACTGGATTGAAGAGGTGGCTAGGCTAGGTCAGCAGATGACCAACAACAGTGTGGCTGGTACTTCACACCACACATCCAGGCTATGCTGTTTCCCAGGGAGAAGTCTGCATTGAATGTAAGACCACTTGGACATGGAGTGGAGAGTTTAATTAAGCTCTAAACTATTCTTTTTCTACACCACAGTCACTATCTTCCCTTGGTGATATCTGCAGATTTGTAAATACTTATTAAACTATATTACTAGACCAAGCTTGGCCACAGGGCAGTTGTCACTGTCCATCATTCAAAGCCTGGTTACCCCCTAATTCGGTGTCTTGCAATAAAATTCACTGATCATTTACCTGAAATATTGTAGTCCACATAACTGAGTTAGACCAAATATGAAATTGCAATAGACATTTTCATTCTTTCCTTCCTTCCAGTAGGACTGTTTGCAAAATGTCAATCAAATGCTATTGGTAGAAAAAATGGTAAACATGATGGCAGCTTTTCTGTAATGGGAACTGCATTATTCAGTATTTGCATATGCCTGTTAAACAATACAGCATCCTTCAAATGCCCTGATACTACATGGAAGCTCTGTCTGCTTCAAAAATGGATTTCTTTTGACTAAAGTGTTACATAAAAATTTCCAAATTGCTCTTGCTGCAGTTTATATACTATGAACAAGGAAAATTGAGAACACATGCATTTGGTTTCAGCGTAGAAAAATTGAACAAGGCTTGTGTGCTGCATAAAAGTATCTTCAAAAGAATAGAAATGATTTGCAGCTCATTGCTGAATGCATCCATTTTAATGTACTGTCACAAGAAAGGCAGGACAGCAAAATGCAGTAGGATATTTACTATTGAGGTTAATGGTTTAACTAAATATGAATCACTTAGAATAGATTCAGCTGATGATTTTCTTTAGTTGAGCAGAACTAACTAGAAAAGGTGAATGCTATTTACAGGTACTTTGCAACAAATGCATTTACAGACTAAGGATTCAGTCTTGCAAAAGGTGTTGAGCAAGATCCAGCATGGCTCTTAAGCTTGTGCCCAGCTTTAAGCATGTGAGTAGTCCATTGCTTAGCAGCTATGCAGAATCAAGCCCTGTGGCCCTGATTCCACACATCTATGCACATAAGTAACTACACCCAGAGTAGTTCCATTGAGACTGGTCACATGAATGATGTTACTCACGTTCATAAGTGTTTGTAAGATCAGGACATAAGTGCCCAATGATGTAAGAAGTTCTACAAGTGTGAGCCTTCTGTTCTGTCAGGGTCCTGCTGTTTCTGGTGGGACTCCATGCAGTAGTAAGGTCCAGTCCTGTAAACTGATCTACAGGAATGGACCCTTCTTATAAAACATGTGTGTCTCAGGATAAAGTATTAACTCTAGTGGTGGGCAAACTTACAATTTTTTGCAAGATGTGTTTAGTTTAGACAAACCACAAGTCTGAAACTCTCTGATTCAGAGGTTGCTTGAAGTCTTGTACAGGCTTTCTCACAACTCTTCTGATATTTTCTCCTTCCAATTGCCTGGAAATGCAGTTGTAGGTGGAGGGGAAACCTTTCAAACTTACAGTGCCTTTCTGCACTGCACTATCCAATGCTGTCAAGAACCCAGAAGTACAGAGGTATTTAAAAGTGGGGGGAAAAAACCCTTGAAAACATAAATAACACGAGTTTGGGTTTTGCATGTGGGACAGATGAAATCAGAGCAAATACACACAACCACGGAATCTGTGGTGGCAGGGGCAAGATGGCAGTTATATTTTTATGAAGGACAGTGGTAGAGGAGTGGAGGCAAGGAGCAGAGTAGCATGCACTTGACAACATAGAAGTCAAAGGCATGGATGAAGAGTGGCGAGGTCTGTATGTGAAAGAAACAAGTGCATTGTTGTATTGTGCTTTGCACTAACAACTTTATTTTAGTAGCATCTTTCTTACAAGCTGTATTGAAACATGCTTCAGAGTTGCAGACTTAAATAAAAAGCAATCACTCCAGGAGAGAGGTATAGTTAAGGGTTAAAAGGTTTTGACTGAAGTTTGAAATGAGATAGCGTCAAGGTGGCAGAATGAAGCAGGAAGACTGTTCCAGAAGGAAGGAGCCGCACCAACAGCAACAAGACTGTGGAAAGGGCCTCAGCCGTGGCTAGCCAAGGAGAAGGTCTGGGGTGGGAACTGAAGGCCCTAAAATAGGAAGAGAAATTCGGAACAGAATCCTCTTGTGACTAGAAAGTCCGTAGAGTCTCTTAAGAGGGTGGAGTGATGGTGGAGTTGACTTGTTCGTGTTTTGTACATGTAAGAAGGAAGGCAGAAACTAGAAAGCTACTGGAGTCTGGAGAACTGTGAGTTGGGAGGCTCCAGGGATGTGAGTTCCAAAGTTCAAGGTGAGAGGTGATAAATGCCAGTGATGGGGATTTCAGCAGGAGTTGAGATGAGGCTGTGGCATTCGTGTGCTAGATTCAAATATGCAGGCCGGCAGACCAGCAGACAGGTCACGTGGAGCAGTGGGAGAATGCCACCTGGCAACCTGAGTGGGCGAGAAATTTGATGGGGCCAGTGGCTTTTGGGACAGCTGTTGAATGGGGAGGAGAACACATACTGAGGGAACACAGGGCTGGCCCTCCCCTTTGGAGTGTCTAACCATTGGCTAGCTTGAGGAAAAAGGGAGCTGATTGGTTCCTTCCCCTCCCCTTTCATTAATTTAAACCCTAGCCTGTACCATGTCGAGCTTCTTTTTACTCCATTCTGCAGCACCACCCACCCCACCGTGTACTAGAAGACCTGAAGCTATGTTTTGCAAATGGTGCAGTTCCAACTGATCACCTGTTTTGGGGTGAGGAAGGATTTTTTTTGTGTGTGTTGCTTCCCACAGTGGCTAAATTGGCAGATGCTTGGAGAATTTCTGCCCTTCCCACAGCATTGTGTAGGCGCAGTTAAGGTAAATAGGAATAGGATTTAATACTTAGTGATAGTACTTGGTAAGGATGGTAGTTCATTACAACTTGCAGCCAGTTTCCAGTGCAGTTAAAAGGAACAGTTCCCAGAAATAAAAGACCTGGGATTTTACTGATGGGCCTTGCATTCATGAGAGAGCCCATGAAGGCCACAAGGTCTTCCCTTGAGGTCCCACTTTTTAGTACCTCCCACTGGGCCCTCACTCTTCTGAGTCCTAGGGAGTAGGCTGAGGAACATCTACCTCAAGTTATATGGTAGAAGCCCTGTAACTGGAACTACTTAAAATACCTGGTAGGTGAGAGTATGAGTGACAGGGCAGATAGCACCCCTCCCCTATGTTAAATTATGGTCTTATTTAATAAATTTGCAGTCTGCTGTTTAAAATCCATCCCTATGTTTATCCTCATTCACTGCCACATACACATCAATTCAGAATCAAGGAAGAATCCAGTGTTAAGAATGCTAACGGGAGGCCTGAGATGAGGAAGGTGGGACACATTTAATGGGCGACAGAGTGGTTATTAACTATCTCAGAAGATACGTTTATTTGGGTACTGTCAGTTTAAATGTGATGGTTAAAGTTAATGGAAGGGATGAAGTGTCTAACAGAGAAGGTAGAGTGAAGATTGAGAATAGAACTTGTGAAATGTCTGTTAAAATAGCTGGTTAAAACCACCTTTTTTTTTGCTCTCAGCCCCTTTCCATATCTCATGTTGTGCCATCTCCCCACCAGCCATTCCTGTTCCTTGTAAATGCCTTCTTGTAGGAAAGAGAAGCATGGTCCAGTGACTGAAGCACCTGTCTGGGACTTGGGACACCTAGTTTCAATTCCCAGCTCCACCACAGACTTCCACTGTGGGAAAGTCACTAAGTTTTTCTGTGTAAAATGAGCACTCAGAGGGAAACATACATTAAAGATTGCAAGGTGGTCACATCCTATGAATACCTTAGTTCTCATTCCTTCCTTCACTTGTGGATTTCATTTTTAGTACTGTATGTAAGAAACATCTATACTCATTGGGGATCACTTTTAAAATGTACATCTGTCATCCCTTGACTGCGGTAATGAATGACCCTCAAAGGATATCAAGGTTCCTTTTGGAGAAGCCAGATCTGTGGTTATTCTTCTGAATGTTCCTCCACCTTTCTGTTCTGATCTTTCTTCCATTCTGAATCCAGAGGTTATGAAACTATCTTCCTCACCTACCTAAAATCGCTAGGTGCAAAGGCAGGATTGGGAAGCATGGAGAAGGAAAGGGAAATCCAGAGCAAGACAGAAAGCTGGAAGCATTCCCCCCTACCCCCCCACTTCCAAGGCACTAAAAAATCATGAGTTAAGGGCGAACATCCGCATCCAGGCCTCAGGACCTGGTTCTCTGAAAGAGAACTCTCTCTCTCATTTCCCCTGATCTCATGTTTCAATGAGAAATGTAGATCAGCAGATGTAGCAGTTGTCATTGGAATAACTTGGTAGATACTGACCCATATCCAGTGACTGGGGCCAGGAAATAGTGATCTTATACCAGCACCATGCATGTCAGATCTTTCTGTACATGGTGTTGGAAGAGTACCAAGTCCCTGGAAAAAGCCAAGTTACTGAATCCTGCATCTGGAAGGGAACCTGGCAGAGAGCTGGAAAAGGTAGCTGCTGTGCTCCCAAAGTTTTCTGAAAGCAAGTAGTGTAGAACAGAAATTTGAGAGAGTGAAATCCTCCACAGTGCTATAGGTGGCAGTCCCAGAGGTATTGGAGATATATAATACACTAGTATGAAAGGAACTGCAATCTCTTAAGCAAAATCTTTTAGAAATTTCAAAATTGCTTAGGTCTATGCAAATTTGTCTTTTGAGAAAAGCATCCTGAGTCAAATCCTGGTCCCACTGACTTCAGTGGGATGACTTCTGCTATTGACTTCAGTGGGGCCAGGATTTCACCCTTTTTCTTTACCCAAAACCTGCTGCCAGGTCAGACCTATGGGTATTATTATAGCAGGTGTCACTAGGTGGTGCTGTTAGACATAGTCTTGCAAATTCTTTTTCTTTGAGTGCAAGCAAGTTTTGACTCTTCGAAAGATATACTGTGCTGATGGATTATCTCATTTCAGTACTGGTGTATACACATAAATAAAGCTAGTTATGCTTAGAGAACATTCAGTCTCTGTCACTGGTTTCTTCTCCACTAGGAAACCAAACTGCAAGTCCCTGGACATGTGCTGCCATGCCACCCAGAGGCGATGTCTCTGTCAGAAGAAAAGGCAAAAGTATTTTGTTGCAGACCTGTATAATAGTTATGTTGTGTATTTGAATTGGAAAGAACATGATCAGATTGTTTGTTAAAAGGGGGCCCTTTGGAGTGCCCTCCTATGTCCCCTTGGTCCAGCCATAAAAAGAACAGTGTCTCCCAGTGTCTACTCAAAATCCCACCTTGAGGCATAACTTATTCAGTTATAAATGTCCATAGAACCCTCACTGAAAACAATTTTTGCGGCTTTCACAGTAAAACAGAAATATACAGCGACTTTCCAGGCTCCCTAGCCATGAGTCTACCAGTACTCAGTCCCTTTCTTCTGCACAAAAGTCCAACAACTCAGCATTTTTCAGCCTCCTCACATTGGCTGTTTGGCTCAGGAAGGGCTTCTGGCTAGACCCTCCACAAGCATCTTAACCAATTCTTCCCTCTCCCCAGGGAGGGCTTGCAGAATTTTCTGCTCTCTGCAAACTCAGTCTCTGTCCTGGGAAGTTCTTGCTTGCCCCTTTCATTTGCTCCATGTGATGGCTCTGTGCTCTCAGGTCTAACCTAACTCATGAGGTCTCTTTGTTTTGCTGGGATGCTCTCCCCTCAAATTCTCCCTGATTCTTTATAGCCCTTTCATTGGCCAAAAATGGAGCACCTGTTCTGACACAACAGCTGGACCTGCTTCATTTACAGGATCCAGCTGCCCTGTGCTACTGTTTTTGTTCTCCTGTGAAAACAACCAGTGTTTCCTGCCCCCACTCCTCCCCACATGGTTCAGAGAAACATAACTGTCATTTTTCCCTCTGCCACCGCAGGTTTTGTGGCTGTGTGCATTAGCTCTGGTTGTAGATAATGTACACTAACGTGCACCACTAAGAGGAAATCTCAGGTCTGACTACTTGCTTGGAGGGTGGCTTTGGCCAGTTTTTCTATACAAAATTTGGCATGTGGTGTCCCCCAAAGTAACGCAGAACACACGGCTTCTGCTGGCCTCAGGAAAACACTAGAATTTAAAATTTCAAGTCAGCATGTGGGCCAACAGATTTTTAGTTCACTGTTTAGCTCAGGATCTTTTATTTTTCTTTCACTTAGGATATGTCTATGCTGTGGTAAGGCCCGCAACACAGCAGTAGCTGGCTTGAATCAGCAGCAGCTGACTTGGGTTTGGGTTGCCGGGCTATAAAACTGCAATGTAGGGGTTTGAGTTCAGGCTCTGAGACCTCAGGAGGAGGAAGGGTCATAGACCCTGGGTTCCAGTTCGAGCCCAAACATCTATATCGCAATTTTTAACTCCACAGCCTGACCCTCCGGAAGCCTGAGTCAGATAACCTGGGCTCTGTGCCACACATTTTTTATAGCAGTGTAGACACTTAGGGTACCTCTACTCTGCCCACCGGATTGGCGGGTAGCGATCGATCTATCGGGGATAAATTTATCGTGTGTAGTGTAGACAAGATAAATTGATCCCCGATGGCTCTCCTGTTGACTGCTGAATTTCACCTCAGCGAGAGGCGGAAGCAAAGTCGACAATGCAGTGGAGGCCATCAATTCCATGCTGCGAGGACGCGAAGTAAGTGATTCTAATTCGATCTAAGACAGTGCTCAAAGTGGTGGTCTGTGGACCAGTGCCGGTCCACAAGCCATTGGCTGCCGGTCCACTGCGAGTTTCCTCATAAGAGCGTCGAATAGGATAATAATATGGCACCAGTCCCTGGCACGTTGGGAAAAAAAAATTGCCAGTACCGCACATTAGATAGCTTGAGAAACACTGATAAGATGCTCTGACTTCAGCTACGCTATTCTCATAGCTTTCAGAGTAGCGGCCGTGTTAGTCTGTATCCGCAAAAAGAACAGGAGTACTTGTGGCACCTTAGAGACTAACAAATTGATTTGAGCATAAGCTTTCATGAGCTACAGCCCACTTCATCGGATGCATGCAGTGGAAAATACAGTAGGAAGATATATATATATATACACAGAAAATATGAAACATGGGTGTTACCATACACACTATAAGGAGAGTGATCAGTTAAGATGAACTATTATCAGTAGGAGAGAAAAAGAACTGTTTGTAGTGGTAATGAAAATGACCCGTTTCCAGCAATTGACAAGGGGATGTAAGGAACTGGGGGGAGGGAGGATTAGCATGGGGAAATAGTTTTACTTTGTGTAATGGCCCATCCACTCCCAGTCTTTATTCAAGCCTAGTCTGATATGGCCC
The DNA here is from genome assembly GCF_003597395.2 of Chelonoidis abingdonii. Classification (NCBI taxonomy): domain Eukaryota; kingdom Metazoa; phylum Chordata; order Testudines; family Testudinidae; genus Chelonoidis; species Chelonoidis abingdonii. The sequence goes on from NC_133772.1 coordinate 49,961,203, forward strand.
ATCCACTCCCAGTCTTTGTTCAAGCCTAGTTTGATAGTGTCCAAACAAACGAGGCTTGAATAAAGACTGGGAGTGGATGGGCCATTACACAAAATAAAACTATTTCCCCATGCTAATCTTCCCTCCTCCCAGTTCCTTACCTCCCCTTGTCAATTGCTGGAAATGGGCCATTTTCATTACCACTATAATAGCTCATCTTAAGTGCTAGGTCTAGGCACTCCATAAACAATTGTTCCAGGATGCAAATGTTTGTGATTTTTCCCCAAGGCTCAATTAACTAGAGTTCAAATAAGATGATAAACTCTAGTCTAGACAGACCCTTAGATATATAACCTCTGAGATTGTTGTAATACAATAATCACAATTTAAAAGCACTTAAATGCTGCTGTAAATTCATCCCTAGCACAACTCAAGTGAACATGAGGGTAGTTTATATCAGGAATGAATTTGGCAGCTTTCTAAGGATGTACAAATTCAGAAGGATTTCAACATGGTAGTTCAGAAATAAAATGTGATTCAAAGCGCCTTTCTAATGATTCGTGTTTGATTTATACAATTTTGCCATATGATATATAAAATGTTGGTAAACAAGTTTCAAAATAAGAAATTTTGAAAAACATTTTATTCAAGGTAGTTTTATGGCATATAATGGTTCTGCATTGCAGATTAAACAATAATTATCATTTTTTCACTTCAGTTATATGCCCTTTAAAAGATGTCTGAAAACATAGCCTCTGGGTGTACGGAAAAGGATGAAAAAAATTTCATGGTATAAGACATTTGACATGGACTCCTTTAGCTGATTGGCTTTTGAACCTATGAAGTTTAAGGAAAAGAGAATATAAAATATGTAGTAATTAGCTAACCATAGTGCTTATTTTCCTTTCCATTCTTGCATGTAGCTCTCTAAACAGGTAAATTATATTCTTGTTACTGAAAATTGTAACTGTGAAGAGAATTACTGCAGCTCATCTGTATTAAGGAATATCCAAAAGCAGAGACTTGTCATTTTAATAATAACCAAAGGATGTAAGTGATTATAAATTGGAAAAATCATCATATTTAAAACAATTAAATGACAGAATATACAGGGAAATCTAAAAAGAAGGCAAATTACCAACCCCTTTCTCTCCATCCTCACCATGAAAAGACTCTGAGACTCAAATGAGAATAGTGAATAGAACAGTAACAGCAAGTAGCGCCAAGATCTAGGGGGGGAATAAGAACAAGATCACTTACAAAAATGTGTATCTAGGTTTTTGGCTCTCAGATGTAGAACTGAGTCTTACAACCTTAGTTTTTATTTTACTTTCTGCCTGGCGACAGTCAGATATCTTTCACCACTTCTTATGCACTTGAAGGCATATCCTTTGCACAATTCATTTAACACCTGCAGGAGCAGTGGTTTCAATCATAGGAGAGAAGAAAATTGTATTTGGCTTCAAATAATTTACAACTGAATTAGAAAAATGTACATCTGGTGGGAGAAGACAGTCCTCCTTAAAATCAAGTTACACAAGTAGTCCCTGTGTTTGTCGGGGCAGATAAACAGAAACTCTAATAAAGACCCAGAATGCTGGGTGCAATACCGCACCTGCCTTCTTATTACAAGTGAAAGTGTTTGTGTCCACAGTTGCACTCATTTAGAAGTCTAACACCTGATTACAGCAAATCAGGTAAATAGACTTCCAAATGGGTGCAATTGCCAGCGCAAACAATTCTGCCCACAATGTTGTAGAGTACATTACAACATGGAAGTCAACGGCTGAGAATATAAAAGCGATCAGAATCTATAAATACTGTACTCTTAAATGGTGAAAACTTTTGATTGGAGCATGGACAGAACTATCAACAATGCAGATACCTTCTATGTCAAACTCCTGAGATGCTGACTTCTGGTGAATCATTGCCTTTTTCTTACTTGAACTGAGCTTCAGCTCACCTCTTCCAAGTATTTCTCTCAGCCCAGCACCAAGAAATTGGGACATTTCACTGTCTGTGTCCAGTGGAAAAAGGAGTGTAGAGCTGCATGCCGTCAGCATACCGATGACACTGCAATCCAAACCACTTCTCTCTCTCCCAGGTGGTTTCCAAAGCACATTGAACAGGAGGAATACTGCTAAATGTAGACTGAAGTCACAGTGCAAGTGTATTTTCCAGAGTGATTTTTTTTTGGCATTTCTTACATTTTACTTCCGCAGCTCCCACTGCCACAGTAATTCATGGATTTCTAAATGAAAAATTAGAAGTTATCATAGGCAAATAATGAGTTTCTCACAAGTCTGATTTGATCATAAGAGGGGAGTGGGCTACTGCTGATCACTCAGGATATGCTTTCAACATGAGAGAAGAAAGAGGAACCATCAACAATTTCTCATGATGAAGACCATCAGCAACCAGAGAGGGCAGAAGCCTATCCACAATTTTTCCATTGGTGCCTCTGGCTATCTGTGGCCTAGCTAGTTGTGAAATCCCACTGGGATTTAATTATCTCCTGATAAAACAAAAACAATGGCATGGAGTAGATTCTAAGGGACCCATTGTGTAGCCATTTCCCTACTGACTTCAATATGCTGCATCATGCCCCTAAGAAAAAATCAGGAAAAGCTTAAAAGAAAAATTACTTGTTAACTCCATTGGCAGAAAGCATCTCCTGAGGATTAAGTGACTATCTTTGGAGAATCAGCTTCTCCCTGATGGTCATTAATCCCCAGGACCTGCACTGTGACTGTTATTCTTTAGTTAAAGCAGTACTTTCGGAACTGTTCAACTTTTTCAAAGAACTCTGCTATGATATGCCCATGAAAATGTTGATTATGTCCCTGGTAAGGGAGCCTCACAGAGAGACTATTTACAGAGCTTGGATAAAAATATTTGCCATTTAAAATGGAAGGAAAGAGAATGAGACCCAGGCTGGATGAATTGGAGCGGGTTCATCGAAGAGCCATGAAAATGATTAAAAGATTAGAAAACTTGCCTTATAGTGATAAACACAAGGAACTCCAATTATTTAGCTTAACAGAAAGGAGGTTTTAATGATGATTTGAATACTGTCTATAAATACCTACATGGAGAACAACTATTTAATAATGGACTCTTTAGTCTAGCAGAGAAAGGTGAATCACAATCCAGTGGCTGGATGCTGAAGCTAGGCAAATCCATACTGGCAATAAGGTGTACTTACCATAGGAACAATTTACCAATCACTAACAGTGTTTAAATTGGATGTTTTTTCTAAAAGATCTGCTCTAGGATTTATTTTGTTGAAGTTCTATGGCCTATGCTATATAGGAAGTCAGACTAGATGATCACAATCGTCCCTTTTGGCCTTAGAATCTATGGAAAAGTGAATCTTGATTTGTGATGTACTTCAGCATTTCACAGTTGTTTAAATTTAGGATACATGTGTTTGCAATATAAAGACTCAACTTAAGAACATCAAACTAAATGTAGTGGAAAGACCCTCATTCACTTCAGTGCGCACTGGATAAGTCCTATGGATTTTTTTATAACCGTGCTGCAGCATAAAGTGTGATTTTTATCATCATGTCAGTCCTTTTTCTAGCTGAAAGGATCAATATAATACAGCAGTGCATGAAGGCAGAAACAAATTGCTGTATTCTTTTCACAGAGAGGGCTTGCCTGTGCACTCAGAGGCCCCATGGACAATATATCTCAGATACCATATAATTTGGATTTTCTGTGTGTTTTTGGCAAGTGGAGAGTACTACAACTCATTTTTATGTCTGAAGTAGTATCCTGAGTGCAACTAATGGCCCTGCTGTCCAAAATGATGATTACAAAGACTGCAAAGGAGGTTATTAAAACAACAAAATAGATTCCAGCTGAGAATATACATTATCAAAGAAGACAAACCTCACTTTCTGTTAAAGCACCTACATCTGTTCTGAACTCTTCTTTGTTTGCGTAACTGAGTGGTGACATGCCCCAATGAGAGGGAGAGACTGCATATCTCCCATTTTCAGAAATAAACTAACATCTGAAGTGTATTGTTGTTTTCATGGAAAAACCAGAAAACACTTCAATTGTTTGTTTGGCTGGGATCTCATCATGATTGGTTGTGCCACCTGAAAATGTTTAGTAGTCAGGATGTGAGGGCAGTGTAATTAAGGTGAATTGGAGAAGTGTTCATTCACTTGGTTTTCAGCAATACAGGTGTTTGCTTGTTTGTTTGTTTGTTTGTTTTTGTTTTGTGTTTTTAAATCTGTCAATGAAAAGTGCTCATAGGGGAAAAAAATAAGAGGTATCTGGGCAGTTCAAAGTCTAGGTTTCTCTGCTTTGCTACTCCGAAGAAAGGGATATTGTCATTTCATGGTCATCCCAATTGTTCTGGATTCCAAATAATGAAATTAGTTAAATGAATTGTATTTCCTGACTGCTTTAAAAATTGTATAATTGAACAAAGTCTTTGGGGTGTTCCTTATTTAGAACTAATTAGACTACCTTGACCTGCGTTGAAATTAAACTGAGCATATGTGGTGGGAATTGTGTATTTTTATTACAGATTTTGTCCCAAGGGACAGTCTTTGGATGGCATCCTTCTATAACTTTAATTTTACTGCATATATTGCTTCATGATCCATGTATCTCATTTATCTGCTAATCAGATTACCTCTTGAAGGTAATCTGCACACAATTATTCACTTTTCTAGAAACTGGGGAGGAAAAACCCACACAGAGAATCTTCAGCTGTTCCTATGAGTAATGCGCTCCTACTTTCACTCATCATTCCTCTTTGCAGTTTGACATTGTAAAGCTAGGATCATCAAAATTAAAGATGATGTGAATGTGATGCTGTATAAAATGAAATTAAATGTAAAATGAAAGATAACCACGGTTACAAGTTGCAATAAATCTTGTACAAAGTATGTCATGTAAGGTACCATGGAAAAATTTAATGCTAAATATTATTTACACTGTTTAAATCCATGTATCATCTTTGTACATGAAGTTATGAATATTTGTTGTTTGTATCTTAAACATGTTGTTTTCTTGGGTGACACCCCAAGACAGATTTGCATCTAGACTAGCCAGCCTGCTCAATGGCCCATTAAGGACAATCCACTCACCCAGTGAACCCCTCCTGGAGATGTTTCAGAGATCACCGAGGCAGGTAATAGGAGCCCATATAAGAGAGAGGTCCAAAAATTGGGACTGTCCCTATAAAATCAGGACATCTGGTCACCCTAATTGAGCAAGGCATGTAAGGGCATGTGAAAAGGACATGTGACCTAAGATTCCATCTTTTGCCAGTAACTTTCCATGCACTTGGGCTGAAAGTGTAAAAGGAGGCTGTGATATCACTTCTTTGTCTTCATTCTTCCTCCATATCTCTGGACATGATTTCTAACAAAAAAGAGCTTTGAAGAACGGACTGATGACTCCCAATCTAATGGGTGAACCAGAGAGACTTATTACAAGCTAGCAGATTTAACATCACAGCTGTTATCCTGACTTGCAAACTCTGAAATTAATTGTAATGTATGATTCCTTTAACCAATTAATAACTCTCTTGGATACAAGCATGTTATTTGGTAAGATCTAAACTATATATGTTGACCTGGCGGAGTGGCTGATCTTTTGGAATTAGAAGAACCTTATGTCTGATGAACCTGGTTTTCAGTAATCTCTCATTATAAAGACCATATGTCTGGGAAGTGATAGGGACTGGAATGGCTAAGGGGACTGTGTTTTGGCTTCTTGCTAATCAGAGTGGTGATTTAGGAGCTCACTTTCTTTGCTGGCTTGGTGAACTCTAATGTTAGAATAGCCACCAGTTCTAGAGTTTGACTGTCCTGGTTTTTATCAGTCTGTCCTGAATTTGGCATTCTCGGATGTGACCCACATCAGGCATTGTCACAGTGTGGTTGGGGTTTTTTCCTGTTATCCTCTCAAACATCCCAGATAATGCTGGTATGACAGAGGTGCAAAAATGTAAAAAAAAAAAAAATAATAATAATAAAAAAGGAAACAAACTAGGAGTATTGCCTGGGCTGATGACAAACATTAGGGACTATGCCAGGGATAAACAATCTTATCTAATTCACCTATAAAGGTTAGAAAATTAAAAGATTAGTACTTTATTTATGGTGAGTCTTTTTTCAAACATATTAATGTACATATCCTCAGAGAGATTAATCCTGTGACAAGTTGGCCCACATTTTAGTTAAAAAAATGAACTTGTTTTTCAGAGGAAAATCTGAAAGCATTGTTTGTTTTTAAAAGGGTCATGTTTTTGTCTTCTTTTGAACACATGTGTAATGAACTGTGGACACTAATTAACCCCAAATGAATGTATGTTCATAGTTGCACACCAAAAGTGTCAAGTGTAGATAAAGCCTTAGTGAGCCATACTGCAAGTTTTGAAATAACTAGACTTTCGGGAACTGGAACTACAAGTTTGGATCCTATCATGCTCAACTTGGCCATTTATCCTTCTGTGGTGGATAAAACTGAGGTTCCATCTTTTCTTCATAGAAGTTAGGCTCCACAGTGACTAATGAGAGGTGGACTTGAATGATGTGCTCCCTCCCTAAGCTTTGCTGCAACATTCTGTTCATAGCTGTTCACTGCATATTCACTGGATGCTGCCCTTGACCTAAGACAGGAGTCCCCACGTGGTCCCCGCAGGCATTTTGGTGACACCACCTCTTGATGACACTCCTTCATGGTGGAAGTTCGGTGGCAACGCCTCTTGATGACACTCTTTCGGTGACTGCTTGTCCAGCGGCCACTGTCCTCGGCAGCTAGTTGTCTGGCACGGCACCCACCTCACGGAAAAGGTTGGGGACCACTGACCTAAGAGATGGCTGCATTTCAGTGGTGAAATGAGTCCTTTATGTATAGGTAGGGGGACTAGATGTCCCGATTTTATAGAGACAGTCCCGATTTTTGGGTCTTTTTCTTATATAGGCTCCTATTACCCCCCATCCCGATTTTTCACATTTGCTGTCTGGTCACCCTATGTATAGGGAGTGAAATGATTGCCCCTTTGAAGTCAATGGGAGATTTACCTGTAGTCCTTAGAGTGCTTTGAGATCCTACAGAATGAAGGAGTAAATTGTTGTTATGGCTGAGTGACTAGTGGAAAAATGATCTCCAAACCATTTTTGTTTGAAACTTACTAGCACAAATACTCATAACCCCCCCGCCCTTATGTTTACCTTAAATATTTCTCCAAAGTGAATTTGCACTGTACCTGGTATTTGTTAGTACACTGCAATGGCTTTTTTCTTGGTTTTGTGGAGGTTGGTGCATTTATTTGTTTTTAAGTGTGTTTTGTATTTGTAATATAAGGTACACTTGTTTAAAGCTTTGGACAGGCATTTCTTAATGTTTTGTATTAATCTACATTAAATACAGCAATCTGTAGAATTTGCATTCCCTGTAGTGGTTAGTTACATAAAACTTCCAGTCAGTGAACAGAAACAATACCACCTGGTTTATCTAACTCAACACAAATTACAAATATTTGTAGTAAACATTTCACAAATGATTTGCCAGACTAAGGGTGAAACTCTGTGCCTACTGAAGTCAATGGCAAAACTCCCATTGATGCCTAAGATTACCCTCTGAAAATTCTCAAGTGATTGAAAGAAATTTTAAATATTGAATACATTTTAGCATTTTCAGAGCTCTTCCAGTACAACTCATGAACAAAAGGCAAAATTCTTTGAAGAAATTAATTTTGATTTTTTTCTCTCTAATTTTATTTTTGAGTTTGTGATTAGTACATAAAAAGAAAAAGCAAAGATTATATGTGTGTTTTGATTAATAGTTTCTAGTTGTCTAACGAAGATCCACACCTTGTCACTACCTTTCGCTTTTCAAGATGAATACACAAAAGGATGATAGTTGCAAGACTGAGTCAACTTAACTGCAAATTACTGAATAATATTTATTTAGGACAGCTCTTCGCATACTGTTAATTTACATGCTCTACTGCTTATGGATTTGCTCTTTGTAAAAAGCAGACTCATTAAAACAGTAACTGAAGATTTTATATGATTCGTTGAAACATATTGAGCAGTTTGAATATCAGAGTAATTATAGCTGTTATAAGCTACAAGACCCAGTTTGAAGTAGTTTTACTTTGAATTATATGCAAGCTCTTCCTCGTTTGTCATTCATAATGAACCTTTAAAAGGCCATGCTAATGAAATTATTTTCTGAGCGTATAAATCTTAAATGTCACTGGAACAAAATCAAGACAATGACATTCAAGAAAATAAGCTTACATGATAAATTTTTGGACCAAACAACTCATGGTGCAAAACTTAGACACTTTTAGGAAAGTACTGCATGGCAGATCTGAATACAAGTGTGTTCTGGGAAAATTATATTTCCTAGATAGTAGACCATGACCTTTGAAAACAAAATTTGCACGTTGGTATTATCATATTGATGGTTGCACTATAAATACATAGGTGGATAGATACATTAAGCTGCATGCCTTTTTTCAAGCATGGTTCAGTTTAACAATACACACACAGGAAAACACAAATAACTGCATCAGTTAAACAATCACACTAACTTCTAAGGAAAAAATCCTTTTGTTCCAATGGCTTTTGATTCTGCATTTGCATCAGCTTATTACAAAAGGCTTTTTGTCCATCACGTAATCATTTTAGGGAAAGATAACTTCCGAATCTCTGGGTAACTTGGTGTTAAGTCATTTTAAATATAACATGTTAAATAATTCTAGCGTTTATCAAACCGTTAATTTTAAATGTTTAAATTATGCCTATGATACTCTCATATCTGCTTCGAGCAACCCAGCTAATATCTGAATACAGTAATATCTGTCTGGCTGTTGCTGAAAGCACATAGTAACTCTTTTGACTTCAATAGGTCTGCCTGAGATTTACACCTGTATAGCTGCAGAATGTCATGCCCACATTCTCATACAACTTTCCAATATCTGTGCCTAGAACATCATTAGGTGCACGCTAATGCCAGATTTTGATTATGATGACATTGCATCAATTAATCCATAACTGTAATCAGATACTTAAAGCCCTGTTACCATTTGAGTTCAAGAAGTAATTTCACTGCCGTGATTCTCTCTGGGGCCAGGTAGTGGCTGACAATGACCTCACACTAAGATATTTGTATTATTCATGTCTGATCTGTTTTTCGAATATATCATAGAATCATGATGTCCTCCATCACAGAATCATGGAGGGGATCTCAAGAGGTCATCTAGTCCAGTCCCCTACACTCATGATGGGACTAAGTATTATCTAGACCATCCCTGACAGGTGTTTGTCTAACTCGCTCTTTAAAATCTCCAATGACTGAGATTCCACAACCTCCACAGGCAATTTGTTCCACTGTTTAACTGCCCTGACAGTTGGGAAGTCTTTCCTAAGGTCCAATCTAAACTGCCGTTGCTGCAATTTAAGCTCATTGTTTCTTGTCCTGTCCTTAAAAGTTAAGGAGAACAATTTTTCTCCCTTGAAAACTGTTATTAGCTGGTCTGAGTTGGAAGCAGAGCGCTTTTTCTTTTCATTGGTTATATTTTGTGGAAAGGCTTTGAGGAGGGAGCTCCAGCTCTGAGCAGCCAGCACTGGGAGATGGGTCTTGCTGAGGATCCGGTTCAGTTCCTCATAGAATAGACATTCAAGGCAAGCTGTCGTGGCCCTTCGGTTTGGGGCACATTTGTTTCAAGTCTTAGTCTTTGAGATCACTCAGCTCATAGCTTCTGAGACAAATTTTGCGCAAACCAGTGAGTTCTTGAGGTATCTTCTGGGATGAGATGGGGAATCTGTCTATATATAGCTTATGAATCCTGTTTTATATTGGGCTCTTCATGTGTATCTGTGACAGTCTGCAGACTCCATTTTGAATGTGGGGTTTGTTTGCTTTCTCCTTTGTCTTACCTCTATGATGAGTTGGAATTCTAAGGAGAATCAGAATAGGGCAAGAGTCAGTAACTTCAGTGGTCCCTCATTGAAATGGAGCTACCCTAAACAATAGGCTGGCTCCTACCCAGAAGAACCAGTCAGCCCAGGTTGGCTGGTAACTAACCCAACAGATGTCCTGGCAGGGGCTTTTGATCATCTGATGCTGCTGCTCGGGAAGTCGCCTAACAAAGAGGTCTGGTGATTATAAGAGTGTCTCTCAGCAGCTCTTTGAAAAACAGAGAGATTCAGATTCTGATTCCTTGTTCTGTATGAGAAGCCATGTGTGCAGGAGGGCTGGATGGAGAGGAAAGATCCTGGACTCCTTAGATGACTCTGGTCTAGACTCAAAGAATCCTACAGAATGGTGAGGAAACCAAGGCAGGGAAGATGCACATAAATGTGTTGTATTATTTTGCCTAGATCTGAGTATCTGTTGTGCTAAACAAATGGTGAATTGTGTTTAACTCCTGTGCAGTCTCTCTGTGTGTCTGTAGGCTTTCACTATCGCATGCTTCTGAAGAGGTAAACTGTAAGCCAGAAGGTGTGCACCTTTGGTGAGGGTCTGGGGAACGTGCAACAGCTGCTAGGGAAGCTTGGAAGACAGCACTAGTTCAGAGTCTAGGTAACTGGACTGTGGGATGTCAGAGACAAGGTCTGCACCTGCAGTGTGTGCCTAGAGGCCCAAGGCTAGGAACAATGGCTAAAATCTATCCAGCCCCAGCAACTTAAGGGCACATGGGATTCTGCATTTGGATCCCCTCACAACAGCCTTCATGTCCTGTAGGAGGAACTCAACCAGATCTATGAACCTTTTCAGCTTGTATTGTCCATGGTCTTTACCTCACAGACAGAGGAACGTACATAGTTCCAGGCAGAGATTTCCCTAGACCACCCCTAGGTGGGGTGTACACCCCCGCCACCTCCCTGAATTTCCCCAGTTACATGCAGTATTGCCAATTTAGTCACTAGCTGGAAATTGGAATTGAAATTGAAACATTAATACACACTTTAAAAGCATATACTGTATATGAGAAAATACTTGTACCCGAGAAAGCATAATTGGTTTGAAAAGTATGAACAAAGACTAGCTTCCTCATACAGCTTTTATTTATGGCACTGTCAGCACATTTGTTCTGGCTATATTGGCCTACCTAATAATTTCAAATTATTATTTATAAGCAAGGTCTGAATGAGCTGTCCCCTGACAGCTAGTGATGAACCAGTGATGGTGGAAAGGCTTCAGGACCAGACTCTATTTACATGAACACTCTTACTCTGCCTAGGTATCCAACAGACAGAGCTGTGCTACTCAAGTGATCAGTTTTGGCTGGTGTTGGGTTACAAATCGCATAAGGATTAAATGTGAGGGTCATGAAATGTTGTTATCCTTATTGTATGAGTAAAGGGTAGCCTGACTGAATAAGGGGGTCTCCCTCAGTGCTTAATTTGTGCTAGGGCTTGCCAGGACTGAGCCCTGGCACCTCTAGGCTGGGCAGTTCATAGCCCTGGAACCTCAGGGCTTGTCACATCAGTTATGAAAGTAACAAACTTGCTTGAGCCCCAACACCTTTTTCATTACAAATTAAGCACTGATCACCCTCAACTGAACTGCACTCCCTAAGCAGGAGGTTTGGATGCCAGATCCTAGTGAAGAGAGAGAGAGGGTGGAGCACAGGTGTTTTGCTTGGTGGTGTGGGCTCTGCCTAAAAGTCACAGGCACTATTTGACCTGCCCCTCTCTCCTGTTTACAGAGAGAGCTGATTTGGCTTCATAAGTGACCACTAGAGCTGAAATCACTGATAACCAAGTCTAAGTGCTTATACTTGCTGTGGGACAGTGTTTCTGTGGAAGAGACAGCCCAGCCTGCACTAGCAGTGAGGTTTCCCCACTGAGAGGTGAAATCACTGACAGCTGGATGGAACCATGAGAGACCGACTTGCAGAGGTCACAGTTGCAGGTGGCAGCAGAAGGTGACAGTGCAGGGCCACAGGGGACAGAGCAGTAGAGTGAACGGTGGCACGAAAAACAACAGCGGCCAGAGCACTGGACTATATTTTAGTGACTTCACTGCAGAATGTTAGATTTGTGACTGAGAAACTTATATAAATACATTTCCTAGTAGACCAAGATTTTTAAAATGCATTATTTGCCAAGGTCATTATCTCAGTTCATCGCCATCTCAAGAGGTTATTATCTTGGGGAGTTTCTGTACTAAACTTTATTATAATTATTTGTATGTAAGAACAGCCATATTGGGTCAGACCAATGGTCCATCTATCCCAGTATCTGATCTTCTGACAGTGACTATTCCAGGTGCTTCAGAGGGAATGAACAGAACAGGGAATCATCGAGTGATCCATCCTCTTTCGTCTACTACCTGGAGAACAGAGGTTAGGGACACTCAGAGCATGGTGTTGCATCCCTGCCCATCTTGGCTAATAGCCACTGATAGACCTAACCTCAGTGAACTTATCTAGTTCTTTTTGAACCCTGTTATAATTTTGGCCTTCACAACATTCCTGGCAAAAAGTTCCATGGCTGACTGTGCGTTGTATGAAGAAATAGATCATTTTGTTTGTTTTAAACTTATTGCTTATTAATTTCGTTGGGTGACCTCTGGTTCTTGTATTAAGTGAAGGAGTAAATGAAGGTTTTATAAGCCTCTGTCTTATCCCCTCTTAGTTGTCTCTTTTCAAAGCTGAAAAGTCCCAGTCTTTTTAATCTCTCCTCATATGGAATCTAAACATTTTTGTTGCCCTTCTCTGTCCCTGTTACAATTCCAATATATATATATTTTTTGAGATGGGGTGACCAGAACTGCATGCTGTATTCAAGATGTGGGGATATCATGGATTTATATAGTAAAAGTGGAGGAGCTTGGTTTGTCAGACTGATCAGCTAAGCCAATACTGACAAGCTATATGAAAAGGCTGCAAAACACCATGCCTCTGGACTGCATCAACATGCAGAAAGCCTTATAAGCCAGTCATTGTCAAAGCCAATTTTAGAAGTACTTAATGAGGCTGTTAAGAATGCTCTCGAGACACAACTCAGTTTATATGAACCAACATCGGCTGTTGCAGTACTTTCTATTTTAGGGCCAAGAGACTTACCTACCCAGTACAAAACTGGAGGCCCAATGAGTAACGTGAATTGTCACTTGTTATTCTCTAAGTGGACACTGGAGTTTTCGAATACACTGGCTTAAATGTTCTTTATCTTCTGCAAAATACACCTTAACTGAATCTCTAGAGCATGTGGTGCAACAGTGAAAGTTCGCCAGCTGAGGAAAGTGAAGAACTCTCACCATATTCAAAACTATGTGCACACATGAGCTTGATAAGCCACAAAATGCAAATAGCATTCAGACAAACGTATATATTATTAGGGTACATCACATGCATATGAGTTTAATTATCTTTGAATTGTTCCAGTCTGATGCACTAGGATTAGGTTTAGCGTAGCTTTGTAGAATTTGGCTATTCCCTAGGTGAAGTTAGTGCGTAGTAGAAAGGATGTGTCATTATGCTACAGGAATGCATATTTACAGGGTCTATGCTATCAGTGTGACAGACATCATACTCATTAGAGCTAGAATGCATGCAGTTTGTGTAACCAATAGTCTTCGTTATAAAGTGATGAAGCGATTCCCCAATCACAGAAATATGGGGCTCCGCTTTGGTTGCATATTTGAATAGAGAGCTCAGAGTAAAAGAGACTGCTAACCACTATCTCCCCATATAACCACTGCACGAAGGCCATCTACTTCCAAGCTAGCACTAGTATAAGCTATTAGAATCTTAAAAGACATTAAAAGCCCACATGTGTGTATGCTGTTTGTTACTCCTTTATTCTCTTTTTTGTTTTGCTGCCCAAGAACGTCCCAGGTAGTGGATTGATGGACGTAGAATAACATCTTTGGACAAAGCACAATAAAGAGAATAACACTGAGGGAAGTTAAAGTTCTACTGTAGTTCCTAAACTGGGAATCCTACTGGCCTTTTCGTGTCAGAATATGGTGCGCTTAAATTGTACGTCTCTCCTATCTGGAAGTATACAGATAAGACACATCGTGACTGGCATGTATGGGCCCATCTACTCCCACTAGCACTAGGTATAAGCTATAGAACTTCTTAAAAAGACATTAAAAAGGCCACAGATTGTTATGGCTGTTTTATACTCTTTTACTTTTTTTTTTCTTGCAAGAGTCCAGGAGGACTGAACATCTTTGGAAACAAATATAGCAAATACCACTGGGCAGTGAATTTCTAATTAGTCCAAAACCTGGGAAATCCTACTGAGCTTTCTCATTGAGCGATTCTTGGCTGTTGTTCTTAAAATTACTGCAACCGTTATTACTGGCTTTGGAAAGTCATCCACCAAGATAGGATCGAGATCTTAAGTAGTGGAGAGGAGTGGGCTACTTGTTACTAAGTTGCAGAGAAGACTATCGCCATCTCTCTTCTTGATACCCAGTCTACTGTTTGGAAACCACTTGGGTCGACTTTGTATCACAATTATACATCCAGAAACCATTTTTTTATTTCGTTTAACAAAAAAGTAGTAGTTTTTGTCCAGCAATAGATGCTCCTTGGATCAATCAGAGATATTCCATTAGAAAATGATACTGAAGAAGCCAAAGACTTCAGGTCCAGAAGCCTGGCTAATTAACGTACTAATATATGACTCCGTTAAGCTGAACGAGTGACAAGAAGTGGCTTAGTGAAGCCAGCTGAAAAAGCTCCACAGAACTTGATGTCTTACAACATCTACAATAGTGATTACATGGATTCTACTTCAACCTCATGTAGCTTTTACAGATGGCCTGTCTTCTAAAAACACCTACAGTTAGTGTGGAACTGCAGCCACTACCACTTCCAGTAGGGCTGCTATGGCGATCACGGACAGAATGAAAGATATTTTGAATCACATATTAAGTGGAATATCATACGGACGAACGCAATGAACGATTTAACATTCAACTGTCTTTTCCAATCATCTAGTGTTTCAACCCATATCTTTGTGCTCTGTTTCCTGGAATGAAGGAGCAGTAGGAATTGCATTCTTTTGCATACTCCCAGTTCACCCACTACTACAGGTCTGAGGCATTCTTTTTCCTCACTTGAATAGAATTTGTGTTCTGAAATTAAGTCGCCTTTCTGCCTGATCATGAGCACTATCATGAAGGACTGAAGTAGACAGACCACACAAGAAGAGACACCAAAATTACAAACAAGAATCCAACGATAGATTGTACGATATGGGAAAACATTGGAAGGATACACTAAGATTAGAAATTTTTCAAACTTCGGGAGCCTAAAGGCTACCTGAAAATCAGACTATCATCATTTAGGATGCCCTAATAAAGTTTAGATTGCCTAAAGTACAGGGCACTCAAGCGTTAATATATAATTAGTCTCACTCTATTGGGCTATAAACATTATTATGGATTAATAACCATGATCAGGTAGATCATGGATTGCTCACCACTGTTATATAATTGCAACAAATCTTATTACAAAGTTGTGTCCAAAGTAAGGTGTCAATAGAAAAGTCATGATTTTGCTGACCACGTTATTGCTATTTCGTTTTGGTATTTGAACGGTTATCGAATAATTTACTATATGTACCTATTATTTCAAAGTGTTTTCTCCCTGTGGTAACATCAAACAAGGTATTCTAAGTCCAGTACATTGTTGAAAGGAACTATTCAAGTTGGATCATGGACCCCTTCAACAGAACACTTAACTCACACATGGGACCACGGGCAAGGACAGCCTACTCTTAAGACTTAATGGCCAAGACCGGCTCTAGCGATTTTGGCCGCCCCCAAGCACGTTGGCCCAGTTACCGGCGAGGGGCCACTCGTCGCTCTGCCGGTTGCTGGGAGGGCGGCAGGCAGCTCCAGTGGACCTCCTGCAGGCGTCCCTGCGGAGGGTCTGCTGGTCCCGTGGCTCTGGTGGACCTCCCGTAGGTGTGCCTGCGGAAGCTCCACCGAAGCCACGGGACCAGCGACCCTCCGCAGGGACGCCTGCAGGAGGTCCACTGGAGCTGCCTGCCGCCCTCCCAGCAACCGGCAGAGCGTCCCCGGCAGCATGCCACTCCAAGCACGACTTGGCGTGCTGGGGCCTGGAGCCAGCCCTGTTTAATGGACTTTTCTGTAAACCTTCTGTAACTAGTGTAGTGGTAATGGCCTATGCTATGACTAAGCAGAGCAGGCATTGCCCATGTGACTCCAAAGTCCTGTATTTTCTACAAACTGGACTGCGGTCTTTGTTTGAAACATATGGCAGAAGCTATAAAAGGTCCTGGAAACATCTCCATGTTGTCTCTTTCCTGGTCGAACCTCTGGACTATAGGGGCTTTCTAACCACAGAACTGAGGACCTTCCAATGATTTGGAAGCAACCAGAGACTTGACTTAAGCCAGCAGTTTATTCCACCACCACTACAAGCCCGATCCAAGAACCTTGAAATGATTGTATTTGATTCCTTTAACCAATTTTAGCTCTCACGTCTGTCTTTCTTTTTTATAAATAAATCTTTAGATATTGTAGACTAAAGGATTGGCAACAGCATGACTATTGGATAAGATTTGAGTTATATATTGACGTGGGTATGTGGCTGGTTCTTTGGGATCAGAAAAACCTTTGGTTGATTAAATTGGTTTTAAATAATCACTCGTCATTTAGTTTAGTGTCTGGAACACTTAAGAAGGCTGCATTTCTGACTTCTTGTTAGCCAGTGTGGTGAGACAGAAGTTTATTTTTGTTGCTGGTTTGGTATATCTTATGGAAGAATAACCACCAGTTTGAGGTGTGTCTGCCCTATTTCTCAGCAGCTTGTTCTGAATTTGGTATTCTCAGTTATGACCCACTGAGACATGGTGACAGGGGCCCAATCCTTTGCCTACTGAAGTCAATAGGAGCTTTTCCATTGACATCAAAGGAAGAAGGACTCTGTGTGTGTATTTTTCACACTCTGGTGTGTCTTAATTAGGGAATCAAATAATACTATACAGCTATATTTTTGGTTTACACAAAAGAAGTTGTTCAATTGTGAGTTCACTCTTATTTTTTTATGTTAATAAACACTATTTTTTTTTTCTTACTCAATTCCTTTTTATTTTTGTCGAAATGACATAATTGAGATGGAGGAAAAGATCTAAAAGCTACTGGACTGAAAGAAGAAGTAAATCATGAGAAAAACTGCTGTGCAAACAGAGATATGATAGACAGACATTGACGAGCAAAAGGTAAAGCAAGGTCAAGCAAGTTCTCTTTAGGGGATTTGACAATGATGTAAAGAATAAGCACTTCTGAAGAGCGCTGAAAACCAAGTATAGATCTTTGTGTGTGCCACACATGAACCTCTTTGATTAATGCTCTCAACCACTGTCAAAAAACAGAGGTATGGTATTGAGTTCTTAAGAAATGGGTCACCTGGAAAGTGTCTTCCTATTCAGTACTTTTTAGTACAACAAAATACCACCGTTATGATAACCTGGGGGTGGGGGATGGAGAGAGGATGTGAGAAGGTAAAGCAATGTAGCCAGTGTGACCAAACCAAACTAGGTAGGGCTATATTTTGGCTTTTAAGCCCCAGCCCTTGTTTGGGGAGGCAGATATCAAGAGGCCAAGAGACAACTTGCACAGAATGGGCTGGGGTGTTATTCACAGTCCTTCCTCCTCCACACCCCAAGACATCCTGACTTTGTTCTGCTGTGTGGTGCAGGGAGGAGGGATGCAGGACCCCTAACCTCAACCCTGCTGTCAGCCACTGATGCATTCACCGATGCAGCAGTTGCATTCACAAGGCCTGAATTTGCACCTATGAAATTAGTGCTCATTTTTGCCAGGGATTCCAGTAGGAGTACAGCTGATCCAAAAGA
>NC_133772.1:49982462-49983757 GCF_003597395.2 Chelonoidis abingdonii
AAAAAAAAAAAAAAAGGCCACTCAGACTGCCGCCCAAACTGCCAAAACAAAAACAAAAGCTGCCCGAACTGTGCTGCCCCAAGAATGGATGGAATGCTGTTTCTCATCCTTCCTCCCTCTCTCTTTTGCCAGAAGAGGGGCTTTTTAAAGGTCAGTGGCAGCCCTTAATTGGACGCGGGTGTCTCTCCTTAGCTGAAGTAACCTCTTGTCAGTTCATAGGGTAAAGAGCCTTCACCATCCTGTGGCTGATATATCTGTCTTCCACCACTCTCTTACAGCTATCAGATCTGACTTTGTCACACTATTGAAACATAATCAGCAAGCCCACTCTCTCTCCTGATGTTTAGGGCTTGGTACTCTAGGTGCGGAGAAACACCTTATGATTTATATGAATTTCAGAACTGTTGCTAAGTTAGTAGAGAGAAACTCTAAAAATGGGATGGAGCAGTATGAGTACACTGCTGATCTGCAAGTGTATAGGATATTTTTTGGGCTACGGAACCTGCAAATTCAACTCCCTTCTGGATGAATGCTTGGATATTACCAGCTGGATTCTCTCAGAGGTGTTTCAACTTCAATCCTAGGAAGATGCAGCTATTAGGGCATTCGGTAGAAGTCACCACATGGATTCTTTTGCTCCCTTTGTTTCCCTTTTCATGGATGGGGACCTGTTTGAAATAAGTGAGCCAGGCCAAGGAACTTGGGGACAGATCTTCATCTTCCATAAATTGCCACAGCTCTGTTACCAATGGAGCTGGAAGAATTTACACCTATTGAAGATCTGCCCAATTGTCTTGCTCACCAGGTCTTTTCCACTGACAGACATGTCAGAAAATTTGGTATGAGGTTTTTGCAGATTTGCAAACTAGACAATCCATGTCTATGACACCTGCAATTGCAGTGCTTGACCACAGGACCTGTTTATTGTACTTCATAAGAACATAAGAATGGCCATACTGGGTCAAACTAATGGTCCATCTAGCCCAGTATTCTGTCTTCTGACAATAGCCAGTGCCAGATGCTTCAGAGGGAATGAACACAATGGGGCAATTATTGAGTTATCCATCCCCTGTTGTCTAGTTGCAGCATCTGGCAGTCGGAGGCTTAGAGAGACCCAGAGCTTGGGTTTGCATCCCTGACAATGTTGGCCAATAGTCATTGATAGACCTATCCTCCATGAATTTATCTAGTTCTTTTTTGAACTCAGTTATACTTTTGGCCTTCACAACATCCTGGCAAGAAGTTCCACAGGTTGACATTGCATTGTGTGAAGAAATACTTCCTTTTGTTTGTTT
>NC_133772.1:49983857-50072418 GCF_003597395.2 Chelonoidis abingdonii
AGTTGTTTAAATTTAGGATACATGTGTTTGCAATATAAAGACTCAACTTAAGAACATCAAACTAAATGTAGTGGAAAGACCCTCATTCACTTCAGTGTGCACTGGATAAGTCCTATGGATTTTTTTATAACCGTGCTGCAGCATAAAGTGTGATTTTTATCATCATGTCAGTCCTTTTTCTAGCTGAAAGGATCAATATAATACAGCAGTGCATGAAGGCAGAAACAAATTGCTGTATTCTTTTCACAGAGAGGGCTTGCCTGTGCACTCAGAGGCCCCATGGACAATATATCTCAGATACCATATAATTTGGATTTTCTGTGTGTTTTTGGCAAGTGGAGAGTACTACAACTCATTTTTATGTCTGAAGT
This sequence comes from Chelonoidis abingdonii, assembly GCF_003597395.2. Classification (NCBI taxonomy): domain Eukaryota; kingdom Metazoa; phylum Chordata; order Testudines; family Testudinidae; genus Chelonoidis; species Chelonoidis abingdonii. The sequence continues at coordinate 49,984,229 of NC_133772.1, forward strand.
AGTATCCTGAGTGCAACTAATGGCCCTGCTGTCCAAAATGATGATTACAAAGACTGCAAAGGAGGTTATTAAAACAACAAAATAGATTCCAGCTGAGAATATACATTATCAAAGAAGACAAACCTCACTTTCTGTTAAAGCACCTACATCTGTTCTGAACTCTTCTTTGTTTGCGTAACTGAGTGGTGACATGCCCCAATGAGAGGGAGAGACTGCATATCTCCCATTTTCAGAAATAAACTAACATCTGAAGTGTATTGTTGTTTTCATGGAAAAACCAGAAAACACTTCAATTGTTTGTTTGGCTGGGATCTCATCATGATTGGTTGTGCCACCTGAAAATGTTTAGTAGTCAGGATGTGAGGGCAGTGTAATTAAGGTGAATTGGAGAAGTGTTCATTCACTTGGTTTTCAGCAATACAGGTGTTTGCTTGTTTGTTTGTTTGTTTGTTTTTGTTTTGTGTTTTTAAATCTGTCAATGAAAAGTGCTCATAGGGGAAAAAAATAAGAGGTATCTGGGCAGTTCAAAGTCTAGGTTTCTCTGCTTTGCTACTCCGAAGAAAGGGATATTGTCATTTCATGGTCATCCCAATTGTTCTGGATTCCAAATAATGAAATTAGTTAAATGAATTGTATTTCCTGACTGCTTTAAAAATTGTATAATTGAACAAAGTCTTTGGGGTGTTCCTTATTTAGAACTAATTAGACTACCTTGACCTGCGTTGAAATTAAACTGAGCATATGTGGTGGGAATTGTGTATTTTTATTACAGATTTTGTCCCAAGGGACAGTCTTTGGATGGCATCCTTCTATAACTTTAATTTTACTGCATATATTGCTTCATGATCCATGTATCTCATTTATCTGCTAATCAGATTACCTCTTGAAGGTAATCTGCACACAATTATTCACTTTTCTAGAAACTGGGGAGGAAAAACCCACACAGAGAATCTTCAGCTGTTCCTATGAGTAATGCGCTCCTACTTTCACTCATCATTCCTCTTTGCAGTTTGACATTGTAAAGCTAGGATCATCAAAATTAAAGATGATGTGAATGTGATGCTGTATAAAATGAAATTAAATGTAAAATGAAAGATAACCACGGTTACAAGTTGCAATAAATCTTGTACAAAGTATGTCATGTAAGGTACCATTGAAAAATTTAATGCTAAATATTATTTACACTGTTTAAATCCATGTATCATCTTTGTACATGAAGTTATGAATATTTGTTGTTTGTATCTTAAACATGTTGTTTTCTTGGGTGACACCCCAAGACAGATTTGCATCTAGACTAGCCAGCCTGCTCAATGGCCCATTAAGGACAATCCACTCACCCAGTGAACCCCTCCTGGAGATGTTTCAGAGATCACCGAGGCAGGTAATAGGAGCCCATATAAGAGAGAGGTCCAAAAATTGGGACTGTCCCTATAAAATCAGGACATCTGGTCACCCTAATTGAGCAAGGCATGTAAGGGCATGTGAAAAGGACATGTGACCTAAGATTCCATCTTTTGCCAGTAACTTTCCATGCACTTGGGCTGAAAGTGTAAAAGGAGGCTGTGATATCACTTCTTTGTCTTCATTCTTCCTCCATATCTCTGGACATGATTTCTAACAAAAAAGAGCTTTGAAGAACGGACTGATGACTCCCAATCTAATGGGTGAACCAGAGAGACTTATTACAAGCTAGCAGATTTAACATCACAGCTGTTATCCTGACTTGCAAACTCTGAAATTAATTGTAATGTATGATTCCTTTAACCAATTAATAACTCTCTTGGATACAAGCATGTTATTTGGTAAGATCTAAACTATATATGTTGACCTGGCGGAGTGGCTGATCTTTTGGAATTAGAAGAACCTTATGTCTGATGAACCTGGTTTTCAGTAATCTCTCATTATAAAGACCATATGTCTGGGAAGTGATAGGGACTGGAATGGCTAAGGGGACTGTGTTTTGGCTTCTTGCTAATCAGAGTGGTGATTTAGGAGCTCACTTTCTTTGCTGGCTTGGTGAACTCTAATGTTAGAATAGCCACCAGTTCTAGAGTTTGACTGTCCTGGTTTTTATCAGTCTGTCCTGAATTTGGCATTCTCGGATGTGACCCACATCAGGCATTGTCACAGTGTGGTTGGGGTTTTTTCCTGTTATCCTCTCAAACATCCCAGATAATGCTGGTATGACAGAGGTGCAAAAATGTAAAAAAAAAAAAAATAATAATAATAAAAAAGGAAACAAACTAGGAGTATTGCCTGGGCTGATGACAAACATTAGGGACTATGCCAGGGATAAACAATCTTATCTAATTCACCTATAAAGGTTAGAAAATTAAAAGATTAGTACTTTATTTATGGTGAGTCTTTTTTCAAACATATTAATGTACATATCCTCAGAGAGATTAATCCTGTGACAAGTTGGCCCACATTTTAGTTAAAAAAATGAACTTGTTTTTCAGAGGAAAATCTGAAAGCATTGTTTGTTTTTAAAAGGGTCATGTTTTTGTCTTCTTTTGAACACATGTGTAATGAACTGTGGACACTAATTAACCCCAAATGAATGTATGTTCATAGTTGCACACCAAAAGTGTCAAGTGTAGATAAAGCCTTAGTGAGCCATACTGCAAGTTTTGAAATAACTAGACTTTCGGGAACTGGAACTACAAGTTTGGATCCTATCATGCTCAACTTGGCCATTTATCCTTCTGTGGTGGATAAAACTGAGGTTCCATCTTTTCTTCATAGAAGTTAGGCTCCACAGTGACTAATGAGAGGTGGACTTGAATGATGTGCTCCCTCCCTAAGCTTTGCTGCAACATTCTGTTCATAGCTGTTCACTGCATATTCACTGGATGCTGCCCTTGACCTAAGACAGGAGTCCCCACGTGGTCCCCGCAGGCATTTTGGTGACACCACCTCTTGATGACACTCCTTCATGGTGGAAGTTCGGTGGCAACGCCTCTTGATGACACTCTTTCGGTGACTGCTTGTCCAGCGGCCACTGTCCTCGGCAGCTAGTTGTCTGGCACGGCACCCCCCTCACGGAAAAGGTTGGGGACCACTGACCTAAGAGATGGCTGCATTTCAGTGGTGAAATGAGTCCTTTATGTATAGGTAGGGGGACTAGATGTCCCGATTTTATAGAGACAGTCCCGATTTTTGGGTCTTTTTCTTATATAGGCTCCTATTACCCCCCATCCCGATTTTTCACATTTGCTGTCTGGTCACCCTATGTATAGGGAGTGAAATGATTGCCCCTTTGAAGTCAATGGGAGATTTACCTGTAGTCCTTAGAGTGCTTTGAGATCCTACAGAATGAAGGAGTAAATTGTTGTTATGGCTGAGTGACTAGTGGAAAAATGATCTCCAAACCATTTTTGTTTGAAACTTACTAGCACAAATACTCATAACCCCCCCGCCCTTATGTTTACCTTAAATATTTCTCCAAAGTGAATTTGCACTGTCCCTGGTATTTGTTAGTACACTGCAATGGCTTTTTTCTTGGTTTTGTGGAGGTTGGTGCATTTATTTGTTTTTAAGTGTGTTTTGTATTTGTAATATAAGGTACACTTGTTTAAAGCTTTGGACAGGCATTTCTTAATGTTTTGTATTAATCTACATTAAATACAGCAATCTGTAGAATTTGCATTCCCTGTAGTGGTTAGTTACATAAAACTTCCAGTCAGTGAACAGAAACAATACCACCTGGTTTATCTAACTCAACACAAATTACAAATATTTGTAGTAAACATTTCACAAATGATTTGCCAGACTAAGGGTGAAACTCTGTGCCTACTGAAGTCAATGGCAAAACTCCCATTGATGCCTAAGATTACCCTCTGAAAATTCTCAAGTGATTGAAAGAAATTTTAAATATTGAATACATTTTAGCATTTTCAGAGCTCTTCCAGTACAACTCATGAACAAAAGGCAAAATTCTTTGAAGAAATTAATTTTGATTTTTTTCTCTCTAATTTTATTTTTGAGTTTGTGATTAGTACATAAAAAGAAAAAGCAAAGATTATATGTGTGTTTTGATTAATAGTTTCTAGTTGTCTAACGAAGATCCACACCTTGTCACTACCTTTCGCTTTTCAAGATGAATACACAAAAGGATGATAGTTGCAAGACTGAGTCAACTTAACTGCAAATTACTGAATAATATTTATTTAGGACAGCTCTTCGCATACTGTTAATTTACATGCTCTACTGCTTATGGATTTGCTCTTTGTAAAAAGCAGACTCATTAAAACAGTAACTGAAGATTTTATATGATTCGTTGAAACATATTGAGCAGTTTGAATATCAGAGTAATTATAGCTGTTATAAGCTACAAGACCCAGTTTGAAGTAGTTTTACTTTGAATTATATGCAAGCTCTTCCTCGTTTGTCATTCATTATGAACCTTTAAAAGGCCATGCTAATGAAATTATTTTCTGAGCGTATAAATCTTAAATGTCACTGGAACAAAATCAAGACAATGACATTCAAGAAAATAAGCTTACATGATAAATTTTTGGACCAAACAACTCATGGTGCAAAACTTAGACACTTTTAGGAAAGTACTGCATGGCAGATCTGAATACAAGTGTGTTCTGGGAAAATTATATTTCCTAGATAGTAGACCATGACCTTTGAAAACAAAATTTGCACGTTGGTATTATCATATTGATGGTTGCACTATAAATACATAGGTGGGTAGATACATTAAGCTGCATGCCTTTTTTCAAGCATGGTTCAGTTTAACAATACACATACAGGAAAACACAAATAACTGCATCAGTTAAACAATCACACTAACTTCTAAGGAAAAAATCCTTTTGTTCCAATGGCTTTTGATTCTGCATTTGCATCAGCTTATTACAAAAGGCTTTTTGTCCATCACGTAATCATTTTAGGGAAAGATAACTTCCGAATCTCTGGGTAACTTGGTGTTAAGTCATTTTAAATATAACATGTTAAATAATTCTAGCGTTTATCAAACCGTTAATTTTAAATGTTTAAATTATGCCTATGATACTCTCATATCTGCTTCGAGCAACCCAGCTAATATCTGAATACAGTAATATCTGTCTGGCTGTTGCTGAAAGCACATAGTAACTCTTTTGACTTCAATAGGTCTGCCTGAGATTTACACCTGTATAGCTGCAGAATGTCATGCCCACATTCTCATACAACTTTCCAATATCTGTGCCTAGAACATCATTAGGTGCACGCTAATGCCAGATTTTGATTATGATGACATTGCATCAATTAATCCATAACTGTAATCAGATACTTAAAGCCCTGTTACTATTTGAGTTCAAGAAGTAATTTCACTGCCGTGATTCTCTCTGGGGCCAGGTAGTGGCTGACAATGACCTCACACTAAGATATTTGTATTATTCATGTCTGATCTGTTTTTCGAATATATCATAGAATCATGATGTCCTCCATCACAGAATCATGGAGGGGATCTCAAGAGGTCATCTAGTCCAGTCCCCTACACTCATGATGGGACTAAGTATTATCTAGACCATCCCTGACAGGTGTTTGTCTAACTCGCTCTTTAAAATCTCCAATGACTGAGATTCCACAACCTCCACAGGCAATTTGTTCCACTGTTTAACTGCCCTGACAGTTGGGAAGTCTTTCCTAAGGTCCAATCTAAACTGCCGTTGCTGCAATTTAAGCTCATTGTTTCTTGTCCTGTCCTTATAAGTTAAGGAGAACAATTTTTCTCCCTTGAAAACTGTTATTAGCTGGTCTGAGTTGGAAGCAGAGCGCTTTTTCTTTTCATTGGTTATATTTTGTGGAAAGGCTTTGAGGAGGGAGCTCCAGCTCTGAGCAGCCAGCACTGGGAGATGGGTCTTGCTGAGGATCCGGTTCAGTTCCTCATAGAATAGACATTCAAGGCAAGCTGTCGTGGCCCTTCGGTTTGGGGCACATTTGTTTCAAGTCTTAGTCTTTGAGATCACTCAGCTCATAGCTTCTGAGACAAATTTTGCGCAAACCAGTGAGTTCTTGAGGTATCTTCTGGGATGAGATGGGGAATCTGTCTATATATAGCTTATGAATCCTGTTTTATATTGGGCTCTTCATGTGTATCTGTGACAGTCTGCAGACTCCATTTTGAATGTGGGGTTTGTTTGCTTTCTCCTTTGTCTTACCTCTATGATGAGTTGGAATTCTAAGGAGAATCAGAATAGGGCAAGAGTCAGTAACTTCAGTGGTCCCTCATTGAAATGGAGCTACCCTAAACAATAGGCTGGCTCCTACCCAGAAGAACCAGTCAGCCCAGGTTGGCTGGTAACTAACCCAACAGATGTCCTGGCAGGGGCTTTTGATCATCTGATGCTGCTGCTCGGGAAGTCGCCTAACAAAGAGGTCTGGTGATTATAAGAGTGTCTCTCAGCAGCTCTTTGAAAAAGAGAGAGATTCAGATTCTGATTCCTTGTTTTGTATGAGAAGCCATGTGTGCAGGAGGGCTGGATGGAGAGGAAAGATCCTGGACTCCTTAGATGACTCTGGTCTAGACTCAAAGAATCCTACAGAATGGTGAGGAAACCAAGGCAGGGAAGATGCACATAAATGTGTTGTATTATTTTGCCTAGATCTGAGTATCTGTTGTGCTAAACAAATGGTGAATTGTGTTTAACTCCTGTGCAGTCTCTCTGTGTGTCTGTAGGCTTTCACTATCGCATGCTTCTGAAGAGGTAAACTGTAAGCCAGAAGGTGTGCACCTTTGGTGAGGGTCTGGGGAACGTGCAACAGCTGCTAGGGAAGCTTGGAAGACAGCACTAGTTCAGAGTCTAGGTAACTGGACTGTGGGATGTCAGAGACAAGGTCTGCACCTGCAGTGTGTGCCTAGAGGCCCAAGGCTAGGAACAATGGCTAAAATCTATCCAGCCCCAGCAACTTAAGGGCACATGGGATTCTGCATTTGGATCCCCTCACAACAGCCTTCATGTCCTGTAGGAGGAACTCAACCAGATCTATGAACCTTTTCAGCTTGTATTGTCCATGGTCTTTACCTCACAGACAGAGGAACGTACATAGTTCCAGGCAGAGATTTCCCTAGACCACCCCTAGGTGGGGTGTACACCCCCGCCACCTCCCTGAATTTCCCCAGTTACATGCAGTATTGCCAATTTAGTCACTAGCTGGAAATTGGAATTGAAATTGAAACATTAATACACACTTTAAAAGCATATACTGTATATGAGAAAATACTTGTACCCGAGAAAGCATAATTGGTTTGAAAAGTATGAACAAAGACTAGCTTCCTCATACAGCTTTTATTTATGGCACTGTCAGCACATTTGTTCTGGCTATATTGGCCTACCTAATAATTTCAAATTATTATTTATAAGCAAGGTCTGAATGAGCTGTCCCCTGACAGCTAGTGATGAACCAGTGATGGTGGAAAGGCTTCAGGACCAGACTCTATTTACATGAACACTCTTACTCTGCCTAGGTATCCAACAGACAGAGCTGTGCTACTCAAGTGATCAGTTTTGGCTGGTGTTGGGTTACAAATCGCATAAGGATTAAATGTGAGGGTCATGAAATGTTGTTATCCTTATTGTATGAGTAAAGGGTAGCCTGACTGAATAAGGGGGTCTCCCTCAGTGCTTAATTTGTGCTAGGGCTTGCCAGGACTGAGCCCTGGCACCTCTAGGCTGGGCAGTTCATAGCCCTGGAACCTCAGGGCTTGTCACATCAGTTATGAAAGTAACAAACTTGCTTGAGCCCCAACACCTTTTTCATTACAAATTAAGCACTGATCACCCTCAACTGAACTGCACTCCCTAAGCAGGAGGTTTGGATGCCAGATCCTAGTGAAGAGAGAGAGAGGGTGGAGCACAGGTGTTTTGCTTGGTGGTGTGGGCTCTGCCTAAAAGTCACAGGCACTATTTGACCTGCCCCTCTCTCCTGTTTACAGAGAGAGCTGATTTGGCTTCATAAGTGACCACTAGAGCTGAAATCACTGATAACCAAGTCTAAGTGCTTATACTTGCTGTGGGACAGTGTTTCTGTGGAAGAGACAGCCCAGCCTGCACTAGCAGTGAGGTTTCCCCACTGAGAGGTGAAATCACTGACAGCTGGATGGAACCATGAGAGACCGACTTGCAGAGGTCACAGTTGCAGGTGGCAGCAGAAGGTGACAGTGCAGGGCCACAGGGGACAGAGCAGTAGAGTGAACGGTGGCACGAAAAACAACAGCGGCCAGAGCACTGGACTATATTTTAGTGACTTCACTGCAGAATGTTAGATTTGTGACTGAGAAACTTATATAAATACATTTCCTAGTAGACCAAGATTTTTAAAATGCATTATTTGCCAAGGTCATTATCTCAGTTCATCGCCATCTCAAGAGGTTATTATCTTGGGGAGTTTCTGTACTAAACTTTATTATAATTATTTGTATGTAAGAACAGCCATATTGGGTCAGACCAATGGTCCATCTATCCCAGTATCTGATCTTCTGACAGTGACTATTCCAGGTGCTTCAGAGGGAATGAACAGAACAGGGAATCATCGAGTGATCCATCCTCTTTCGTCTACTTCCTGGAGAACAGAGGTTAGGGACACTCAGAGCATGGTGTTGCATCCCTGCCCATCTTGGCTAATAGCCACTGATAGACCTAACCTCCGTGAACTTATCTAGTTCTTTTTGAACCCTGTTATAATTTTGGCCTTCACAACATTCCTGGCAAAAAGTTCCATGGCTGACTGTGCGTTGTATGAAGAAATAGATCATTTTGTTTGTTTTAAACTTATTGCTTATTAATTTCATTGGGTGACCTCTGGTTCTTGTATTAAGTGAAGGAGTAAATGAAGGTTTTATAAGCCTCTGTCTTATCCCCTCTTAGTTGTCTCTTTTCAAAGCTGAAAAGTCCCAGTCTTTTTAATCTCTCCTCATATGGAATCTAAACATTTTTGTTGCCCTTCTCTGTCCCTGTTACAATTCCAATATATATATATTTTTTGAGATGGGGTGACCAGAACTGCATGCTGTATTCAAGATGTGGGGATATCATGGATTTATATAGTAAAAGTGGAGGAGCTTGGTTTGTCAGACTGATCAGCTAAGCCAATACTGACAAGCTATATGAAAAGGCTGCAAAACACCATGCCTCTGGACTGCATCAACATGCAGAAAGCCTTATAAGCCAGTCATTGTCAAAGCCAATTTTAGAAGTACTTAATGAGGCTGTTAAGAATGCTCGAGACACAACTCAGTTTATATGAACCAACATGGCTGTTGCACCAGACTTTCTATTTAGGCAAGAGATACTACACACTACAAACTGGAGGCCAATGGTTAAGTGAATTGTCACTTGTTAATCCTGAAGTTGGACACTGGTTTCGAATAAGACTGGCAAATGTTCTTTATCTTTCTGAAAAAAACCTTCAACTGAATCTCTAGAAGCATGTGGTGCAACAGTGAAAGATTCAGCAGCTGAAAAAGTGAAGAACTCTCACCATATTCAAAATATGTGCACACATGACTGATGAGCCATAAATGCAATTAGGCATCAAGTATTAAGTCACTGCATATGTTATCTTGATGTCCGTGGTAGGCGAGTAGATGCATTCTAGATGTTTAGGTTATAGCAGACATATCAGCTGCATCTGTGACATCTTAGAAGAGTTAAATGCTTGTAAATTGAACCCCAAACAGATGGCTGCTTGTGCATTTGATGGAGCTACAGAGAAAAGTGTAACCCTATCTCTCCTATACACACTGCAGAGGCCATCTACTCCAGCTAGCACTAGTATAAGCTATAGAATCTTAAAAAGACATTAAAAAGCCACAGATGTTATGGCTGTTTTATACTCTTTATTTTTTTTTTCTGCAAGAGTCCAGGAGGACTGAACATCTTGGAAACAAATAGAAAATACACTGGGAGTGAAGTTCTAATTAGTCCAACCTGGGAAATCCTACTGGCTTTCTCATGAGCGATTCTTGGCTGTTGTCTTAAAATTACTGCAACCGTTATTACTGGCTTTGGAAAGTATCCACCAAGATAGGACAGATCTAAGTAGTGAGGCTGGTGGGCTACTTTTGTTACTAAGTTCAGAGAAGACTATCGCCATTCTCTTTCTTGTAAGTCTACTGTTGAAACCACTTGGGTCATTGAACAATATCATCCAGTCATCTGTTACAAAAGTAGTAGATTTTTGTCCAGCAATAGATGCTACCCTTGGATCAATCAGAGATATCCATTGAAAATGTACTGGAAGAAGCAAAGACTTCAGTCCAGAAGTTGGCTAATAAAGGTACTTATATTGACTCCTTAAGTGAAGAGGACAAGAAGTGCTTGTGAAGCCAGCTGAAAAAGTACACAGACTTGATTCTTACAAATCTACAATAGTGATTTCTGGATTCTACTCAACCTCCATGTAGCTTTTACAGATGCCTGTCTTCTAAAACACCTACAGTTATGTGGAATGAGGCACTACCATCAGTAGGGCTGCTATGCGATCAGGACAGAATAAAGAATTTTGAACACAAAGTGGAATATCATACGACGAACGAATGAAGATTTAACATCAACTTCTTTCCAATCACTAGTGTTTCAACCCAATCTTTGTGCTATGTTTCCTGGGATGAAGGAGGTAGGAATTCATCTTTTGCTACTCCCAGTCACAACTACTACAGTTGAGCATTCTTTTTCCTCATTGAATAGAATTTTGTGTTCTGAAAGAAGTCGCCTTCTGCCTGATCATGAGCATATCATGAAGGACTGGAAGTAACAGACACACAAGAAGACACCAAAATTACAACAAGAAACCAAGATAGATGTAGATATGGGAAAACATGGAAGGATACACTAAGATAGAAATTTTCAAACTTGGGAGCCTAAAGGTACCTGAAAATCAGACTATCCATCATTTAGGTGCCCTAATAAAAGTTTAGATGCCTAAAGTAAGGCACTCAAGCTTAAATATATTAGTCTCACTCTTTGGGGCTATAACATTATATGATTAAAACATGATCAGGTAGATCATGATTGCTACCACTGTTATATAATTGCAACAAATCTTATACAAAGTGTGTCAAGTAAGGTGTCAATAGAAAAGTTATGATTTGCTGAACACGTTTATGCTATTTGTTTTTGTATCTGAAGTTATGAATATTAACTATGTACCTATATTTCAAATGTTTTCTCCTGTGGTAACATCAACAAGGTATTTAGCCAGTACATTGTGAAGGAACTATTCAAGTTGAATGGCCCATCAAAGAACACTTAACTCACAATGGACCATGGAAGACACCTATCTAAACTTAATGGCAGGACCGGCTCTAGCGATTTTGCCGCCCAAGCACGTTGGCCCAGTACCGGCGAGGGCACTCTGCGCTCACGCCGTGGCATCAGTATGGAACCTCCTGCAGGCGTCCCTGCGGAGGTGTCTGCTGGTCGCTGGCTCTGGTGGACCTTCCCGTGGTGTGCCTGCGGAAGCTCCACCGAGCCACGGGACCAGCGACCCTCGCGCAGGGACGCCTTGCAGGAGGTCCACTGGAAGCTGCCTGCCGCCCTCCCAGCAACCGGCAGAGCGTCCCCGGCAGCTGCCCTCCAAGCACGACTTGGCGTGCTGGGGCCTGGAGCCAGCCCTGTTTAATGGAACTTTTTCTGTAAAACCTTCTTGTAACTAGATGTAGTGTAATGGCTTCTGCTATGGAACTAAAGCTGGCAGGCACGTTGCCATGTGACTCCAAAAGTCCTGTATTTTCTACAAACTGGCACTCGGTTCTTTGCTTTGAACATAGTGCAGCAGCTTATACAAAGGTCCCTGGAACATCTCCATGTTGCATCTACTTTCCTGGTCGAAAACCTCTGCACTTAGGGCTTTCTAACCACATTACCTTGAGGACCTGTTCGATGATTTGGAAGCAACCAGAGACTTGACTTACGCCGTCAGTTCTATTCACCACCACACAAGCCCGATCACCGAAACGTTGAAAATGATAAGTATTTGACTTCCTTTAACCATTTTAGCTCTCACGTCTGTCTTTCTTTTTTTATAAATACATCTTTGATATTGTAGACTAAGGATTGCAACAGCATGGGACTATGGATAAGTATTGAGTATATATATTGCGGTGGTAATGTGGGTGGTTCTTTGGGATCAGAACAACCTTTGGTTGATATAAATTGGTTTTAAATTAATCACTCGTCATTTTGTTAGTGTCTGGAACATTTAGAGGCTGCATTTCTGACTTCTTGTTATCCAGTGGGTGAGACAGAGTTTATTTTTTGTTCTGCTGGAGTTTAGGGGGTTTTTTAATATTTATGGGCCGAATAACCACCAGTTGGGGTGTGTCGTGCCCTAATTTCTCAGCAGCTTGTTCTGAATTTGGTATTCTCGTTATGCCCCACTCGACATGTGACACGGGGCCAACAATCTTTGCCCTACTGAAGTCAATAGGAGCTTTTCCATTGACATCAAAGGAAGAAGGACTCTGTGTGTGTATTTTTCACACTCTGGTGTGTCTTAATTAGGGAATCAAATAATACTATACAGCTATATTTTTGGTTTACACAAAAGAAGTTGTTCAATTGTGAGTTCACTCTTATTTTTTTATGTTAATAAACACTATTTTTTTTTTCTTACTCAATTCCTTTTTATTTTTGTCGAAATGACATAATTGAGATGGAGGAAAAGATCTAAAAGCTACTGGACTGAAAGAAGAAGTAAATCATGAGAAAAACTGCTGTGCAAACAGAGATATGATAGACAGACATTGACGAGCAAAAGGTAAAGCAAGGTCAAGCAAGTTCTCTTTAGGGGATTTGACAATGATGTAAAGAATAAGCACTTCTGAAGAGCGCTGAAAACCAAGTATAGATCTTTGTGTGTGCCACACATGAACCTCTTTGATTAATGCTCTCAACCACTGTCAAAAAACAGAGGTATGGTATTGAGTTCTTAAGAAATGGGTCACCTGGAAAGTGTCTTCCTATTCAGTACTTTTTAGTACAACAAAATACCACCGTTATGATAACCTGGGGGTGGGGGATGGAGAGAGGATGTGAGAAGGTAAAGCAATGTAGCCAGTGTGACCAAACCAAACTAGGTAGGGCTATATTTTGGCTTTTAAGCCCCAGCCCTTGTTTGGGGAGGCAGATATCAAGAGGCCAAGAGACAACTTGCACAGAATGGGCTGGGGTGTTATTCACAGTCCTTCCTCCTCCACACCCCAAGACATCCTGACTTTGTTCTGCTGTGTGGTGCAGGGAGGAGGGATGCAGGACCCCTAACCTCAACCCTGCTGTCAGCCACTGATGCATTCACCGATGCAGCAGTTGCATTCACAAGGCCTGAATTTGCACCTATGAAATTAGTGCTCATTTTTGCCAGGGATTCCAGTAGGAGTACAGCTGATCCAAAAGATTGGCTGATCCTTACACTAGGGTAGGAAAGCTCTTTGCCCACATCCTCCCCAATCTGCATGGCACAGCTGTGCAGTACCAGCCACAACTTAGCCCTCTGTGTTTTAGTAAACCAGGCTTGGTTTCTAACTTTGCCTTGTACGTGACCATTCCAAATAAAAACAGGGAATCCTTTTTCAGGTACTGTAAGTAGCTGTACTTAAGTCTGGACAAATTAAGTACTGTTGCCCAAACTTTCAAAAGAGCTCCTGGTGGTCAACACCCACATTTGGGGCCAGGCTTTCAGAAGTGCTCGGCTCCCATTGACAGTGGTGGCCAAACTTTCAAAGGAATTCTGCAATCGTTTGGAAATTTGTCCACTTTATTTAACTGCCTAAATAGGAGCTGAGCAATCCGGAAATTCTGGCACCAGCTGTGGCTAGGGAAATTCTGGGCATTGGAGATAGATGTTGTATTTAACATGAATGAGTGGTGGCAACCAGCGTATTTCAATTCACTTGAATGATGTCGTCATCCAAAATGTATGTATGTATCTTCAGATCTACACAATATTCTTATTTGTGGTCAATGGTCTCCAGAAAGTGGCATTCCTCCCACCCCGCTTTTATTTAACAAAAAGGACACCATTTTTTAGGTCTGTGCAGAACTTAGGGTTCAGGTTGCAGGGTTTGTGTGAGCTTGTTTTTCAGTTTTGCTCTGCATGGTTTGCACCATCTTAGTTTCTTTTTGAGTTTTGGACTGAAACTAATGCAAAAACTGAAAGTGAAGGAAAAACTGCCATTTTTCCCCTGATCTTGATGAAATACCAAAGAATGATCCAGGTTTGCAAAACCCAGGTGAACTTTCTCAGTGATCTAAAGCTGACTTTGTAGTTTAGAATGAAGCTCGAAGCCAGGTGTATTGCAGAGTTTCAGGTTCACTTGAGATCATTTTGCAGCACTCTAATTACAAGTATTATGAAATTCATCTCTTTAAACTGGATTTTAACCCAATTTTACAACACCCTTTTGACAGACTAATACATGCTTTGGAGCCTCCTCAGACTTTTAGCTTACTGGGACCTATCTGTTTATGTGTGTATTTGTCTTTCAGTAGCTATCCTCACAAAACACAGATCTAGTCAGACAAATCACTTTTGAAAACCACATTGCATTTACATTTGCAAATTTCTTTATCTCCAGAGATAGCATGTAATTAAACTCAGACTTCGTTAAATATTGTATAATACATATTTCTAGGGACATGTGCAAACCCTCGAGAGCCAACTCCAGCAAGGTTTTGTAACTACATCCTTGGTATGGGGTGTCACAAGGGCATGGAACTGAGAACAGAGTTTCAGTAAATTCAGTTCAGAAGTGAATGCCTCTTAAGTTGTCAGTTGAGATATTCAGCACATAGCAGTGAAGTTAATAATAATGATGCTCTACCTTTGCATCTGTCTTAAATTTCCTCTTTTCACATCCTCACTCCTATGTTCACTCTTCAGACTACAATGGCTTAAAGACAAAAAATGAGATATGTAGACGTATGAAGCTATTTGGTTGTGCCCTCTTTAAGAAAGTCCTCCCCTGTAGTTGGAAATCCTTATGTTATGTATTTTTATTACTTGTAGTAATTCTTCCTTCCCTAGTCCGTAGAAAACTGTGCTCCATCAAAGAGAATATTTCTGAAAGCATTATTAGGACCAAAGCATACCTAGGTAAAGACCCCCAAAGAAGCAGAACTAGCATGGTTCTGCTGCACAAGAAGCGATAGGGTGCTGAGAGGCTGCACAAGGGCCAGCTGCACCTTGTGTGTGTGCCATGGAACACTGTCTCCATTTTGGAGCTAGATTCAGGCAAGGCAGGGATTTGGCAGTTGGGGGTGGGAGGCTGGTTGAATACCCTGCTTTGTAGAAGAGGGGCACAGCAGGCCTGGCTGATACTGGACCTCTTAGATTGCTGTAGCAGCCTATGGGAGAGGAATGGATTCTATCTTCACACCCTTGCATAGGCGCTCAGTGAAAAGCCGCAGCTGAAACTGGGACCCCATTGTGCTAGGCACTGCACAGACAAAGGAAGAGGCAGTTCTGCCTCAGATAAATTGCACTCTAAATAGACAAGATGGAGGAAGTCTAAAGAAGTGATGCGATTTCCCAGGTCCTCAGACAAGTTGCGAGTTCGGATAGCTCTGGTCTTTGTTCGTTGGTCTCTTTTGCACTGCTTTGAGGTCTATTATATGTTCAGCCAAACGATTTTCCAAGCTGCTTGTATTAATGTTTAAGAATGCCATTACTTAAGTATGAACACAGAATGGCAATGGATAGTAGGAGCGTAATGCTGATGTGAATAAAGAATAACGTTCTACTAGTCTTGTCTTTTCGCGCATCAGGTCTAACAGAAGTCCTGCATAACAATTCAATACGCAATTATATGTATACCAAATACAAGCTTGTCCTGACTAACTCCTATTATCTCTTCAAGTCATAGAAAATCTTCTACTTGGTTCCTTAGTATATTTACTCTAGGGCAGTTTTATTATTACTTGCCATTCTTTATTCTCATTCTTTGATTCCCTTTATCCTCAGTAGTAGTCTATAGTACACAGAAACATTTTGCTGGATTTTTCTCTTAGGAAAGCTGAGGCACGCTCAGATATACCTTTGCTGAACAATTTACTATCTAGTATGCATCTCGCTTTCGACTCCCTGGTGTATCAAAATTAGAACTGGTTAAAGATGACGTGTTTGTTTTAGATTAGATTAATCAAGGCCCTATAATGTGCGTGTGAGATTGCTGACTCCTATGTTCCATGGCTTGTTCCATAACTTGCTTTTTTCTGATGTTCATTTCTCCTATTTCTCATACTTTTCTTTTTACTTCTTCTTCTTCACCTCTTCTTTTATCTTTATCTTGTGCTCTTGTGAAAGCCTCCTTTGCCTCGTGGGCCTCTGTGGTTCTCCTCTGGTGCAGGGCTGGATTAATCAGTCACACTTAAGGTTTCTTCCTCACTTCTGGTGTTTTTTCATGTTTACAGGAGGTTCATGTGGCCTTCGTATACTCTTAGCCAATACAAAGAATACTCATGATCACAACGGGAATGCCTTGCCTGCACCCCCCGGCCATACCCTCTCTGGTGGTGCTGCTTTCTTATCGCTGGCTCTGTTTAACTGGTTCTTTGCCGTTAGTAGGCCGCGGCGGTCTCCTTCTGCCGCCCCAATTAGGTACACAAAAAACAAACAAAACAAAAAATAAAAACAAAATAAAAATCAAAAGGGCCTCGACTGCGCCCAAACTCGCAAACCTAACCAAGGCCCTCGACTGTGTGCTGCCCCAAGACATGGCAGATGTGTTTTCTCCTTCTCCTCTCTCTTTTTGCCTAGAGGACTTTTAAGTCAGTGGCAGCTGTAATTGGACCGGGTGTCTCTCCTTAGCCTTGATCGTAACTCTTGCAGTTCATAGGGTAAATGCCTCACCATCTGTTGGCTGTATCTGTTTTCCACCACTCTTTAAGCTATCGATCTTGACTTGTCACTATTGAAACATTCGCAGCCCCCTTCTCTCCTGAGTTTCGCCTGTACCTCTGTGCTGGAGGATACACTTTTTTTATTTATGATTGTAGAATGTTGCTAAGTTCAGTGAGGAACTTTAAAATGGGAGGAGCATGATGAGCTACATGCTTATCTGCATGTGGTTAATAGGCGATATTTTTTGGGCTCGAACCTGCAAATTCAATCGCTTTTTCGTCTGATGCGTTTGATATTCCCCGCTGGATTCTCTAGAGGTGTTTCACTTCAATCCTCGGATTGGCAGCTATTAGGCATTTCGGCTCTAGAAGTACCACTTGGATTTTTTTTGCTCCCTTTGTTTCCCCTTTCATGGATGGGACCCTGTTTGAAATAGTGGCCAGGCAAGGAAGGAACGATCTTCACTTCCATAATTGCAACAAGCCTTCTGTCAATGGCGGAAGAATTTACACCTATTGCAAGCTGCCAGTTGTCTGGCTATCCGGTTTTCCACTGACAGAGTTCTGAATTAATGGTATGAGTTTTTGCAGATTTGCAACTAGACAATCCATGTCTATCCCTGCATTGCAGTGCTTGACCACAGGACTGTTATTGTACTTAATAGAACATAAGCTGCAACTGGGTCAAACTATGGCCGTCTAGCCCAGTATTCTGTTTCTACAATAGCCAGTGCCAGTCGTTCAGAGGGGATGAACACAATGGGGCATATTATGTTATCCATCCCTGTTGTCTAGTTGCAGCATTGCGTCGGGAGCTTTAGAGGACCAGGCTTGGTTGCCCTGAACTGTGGCCATAGTCATTGATAGACCTATCCCATGAATTTTCTAGTTCTTTTTTGAACTCAGTTATACTTTGGCCTCACACATCGCAGAGTTCACAGGTTGACATTGCATTGGTGAGAAACTTCTTTTGTTTTTTTTTCTTCTTCTCTTAATTTCTTGTGTGATCCCTGGTTCTTGTGTGTAAAGGGTAAATAATATTGTTTCTCCACCATTTCCATGTGGTTTTTTGAATCTATCGTTTGCCCCTTATCTTTTTCCAAGGAGCCTGCCAGTCATTTTAATTCTCTCGTCTGGAAGTTGTTCCTGGGCAGCTCCAGGAACTAGCAGAGGACGCATGCCAGGTGCATTCATCCATTCTTTGGGTGGCACAGCTGGAGACTTGTTTTTGTTTTGTTGCTTGCAGTTTGGTGTAGCTGACGCTTTTTTTTTTTTTACTCAGGAGGCAATAGTAGAGCTGGCCTGGTTGTTCCCCTACTCATTGTTGTCTGTCTCTGTACGCTTTCATTTCTTGTATCTTTTGAGATGGGTGACGAACTGAGTGTTATTCAAGGTGGGCAGTACATGAGTCTTATAGTGGCTATGAATTGCTGTCTTATGATCTATCCCTTTCCAAATGTATCCCAACATTGTTAGCTTTTTTGACTGCCACTGCACATCAAGCAGATGTTTTCAGAGAACTATCCACAATGACTCCCAGATCTCTTTTTTGAGTGGTAACAGCTAATTTAGACCTCATCATTTTATACGGATAGTTGGGATTATATTTTCCAATTTGCATTACTTTGAATTTATCAACATTGAATTCTCTCTCAGCACAGCTGTTGCCAGTGCTTCTCCACTGCTTCTAGTGTGTTCAGAATGCAGCTCTGTTTGCTCATTCATTTCCGCAGTTGTGCTCATCTTGCCTTTTTAAACGGATAGCTTGTTTTTAAGTTGTCCCTGTTGGTTTTTAAAGTCCTTAACAGTGCTGGTTATCTTTAAGATTTTTTTCTTGAGCCTTATGTTGAAAAACATTTGTACACAGAGAGCACCCAACTTAGACAGAACCCTTCAGCACTTTTTAGAATGATCAAATCTTTGCTTTGGTGGCCTTTTAGGATGTGGAATTCACTTCACTTCCATATCTCAGGACATTTCTTTCTACCCTCCACCTCCTTTGGACACACATCTAACCTTTTCCCTCAAAAGGTGTTTTCTCTGTAACTTCTTTGTCCTATCTTCATATTTTTCTCTTCCCCTCTTTTTGCGTGACTTCTCCATTTTGGAGTTAAAGGTGGCTGTATGATGAGACCTGGTCTACACTACAAACTTAGGTCGATGTAAGCTGCCTTAAGTCATAAGGACGTAAGAATGGCCATACTGTATCCATCTAGCCCAGCATCCTGTCTTTCAACAATGGCCAGTGCCAGGTGACCCAGAGGGAATGAACAGAACAGATAATCATCAAGTGATCCATTTCCTGTTGCCCATTCCCAGCTTCTGGCAAACAGAGGCTAAGGACACCCCCGTTTTCCCTCTCCCCCCGGCTAATAGCCATTGATGGACCTATCCTCCATGAATTTATCTAGTTCTTTTTTGAGTTTGAAGTCGAGTTAATAATGTATGCATCTACACTATCGGCTCCCTTACACCAACCTAAGTTGCGTATCACATTAGAATCATAGAACTGTAGGGCTGGAAGGGACATCAAGAGATCAGCAAGTTCAGCCCCCTGCCCTGAGGTAGGACTATATACATCTAGATCATTGCTGAGAGGTGTTTGTCTAACTTGTTCTTAAAAACCTCCAATGACAGGGATTCCACAACCTCCCTTGGAAGCCTAACTATTCTTATAATTAGAAATGTTTTCCCAATATCTAACATAAATGTCCCTTGTGGCAAATTAAGCCTGTTGCTTCTTATTCTATCATCAGTGGGTCTAGAGAATAATTGACCATTGTCCTCTTTATAACAGCCCTTAATATGTTTGAAGATGTCCCCTTCAGTCTCCTTTTCTCAAGACTAACCATGCCCAGTTTTTTTTAACCTTTCCTCATAGGTCAGGTTTTCTAAATATTTTATATTTTCTGTTTTCCTTTAGACTCTCTTCAATTTGTCCACATCTTTCCTAATGTGTGGCACCCAGAACTGGACACAGTATTCCAGCTGAGGCTACTCCCGTGCCAAGAAGGGTGGGACAATTACTTCCAGAGTCTTACATAGACACTTCTGTTAATACACCCCAGAACTATATCAACCTTTTTTGCAACTGTATCACATTGCTGACTCATATTCAATTTGTTGTTCAGTAGAACCCCCAGATCCTTTTCAACAGTACTACTGCCTAGCTGGGTATTCCCCATTGTGTAGCTGTGCATTTGATTTTTTTCTACTTTCTTTACTTTGCATTTGTGTTTATTGAATTCCATCTTGTTCTCCAATTTGTCAAGATCATTTAGAATTCTATTCTTGTCCTCCAAAGTGCTGGCATCCCCTCCCAACTTGCAAATTTTATAAGCACTCTCTCCATTCCCTTATCCAAGTCATTAATGAAAATATTAACTAATGCTGGACCCAGGACTGGCTGTTGCAGGACCCCACTAGATATCCCTTCCATCTGACAGAAAACCATCGATAACTACTCTTTGAATACCATCTTTCAGCCATTTATGCACACACCTTATAGTCATTTTATCTAGACAACTTTTCCCTAGCTGTAGTTATAAAGTACTTTGGTAGGGGTGGGGATTTAAACAGTTATATTTTGTATTGTGATGGATCCCTACCACAGGACCTTCTAAGTCTTAGGGGACCTCTACACTTCGAGCTGGGGATGTAATTCCCAGCTCTGGGAGACATACCCTCACTAGCCATGATTGATCTAGCACACTAAAAATAGTGAAGCTACGGTGACATGAGCAGCAGGAGGGGCTAGTCACCTCAATATGTACCCATCTGAGACACTAGATACATAGTCAGGGCAACTAGCCCATCCCACTGCCCATGCTGCCAGCTACACTCTATATTTAAATGAGAGCTAGCACCAGGGTGACTTGATAGCAAATGTGAAAAATCGGGACATTGTTGATTGTGGTTTTTTTGGCGGGTGAAGGTACACGTTGCCTATACAGAAGCTTCTAATATCAGGATGTATGGATTATCTGGAGATCTGGTCACCCTAGCTGGCACAGGTATGTTTCTCCAGTGGAATTCAACGCCAGCCCAAGTGTAAGTACCCTGAGGAGCAGGAGCAAAAAGGCATATTATGTTATATTTGAAAGTGTTTATTTGAAAATGTGGGGCTGATAGTACTCACTGTAGCTTCAAGATGCTGAGTCTGAATGCAGTATATCTATGGGTTTATCTAGGGACTCTATAAATTCTCGGGTGCTGTTGTCTGAAATGATTAAGGTGATTTTAAACACAGATCCCAAAGAGAACAAATCTAAAGTTTTCTCTTTTCTTCTTAGATTAATTGATGATGGCCTAAGCCTGGTTTAAGGGACATCTGAAACTTGGACAGACAGGAAAAATTCACTGATTTAAAATCTTCCTTTATGTATGAGCATATTGATTGGTGATGCAAAATGATCTCTGTCCGGTGTTGTAGATTTGCCACGCTTGGTGATCGTGAATTACGGAGCCAATGCGCCAGACGCACTAGTCACTCTTGATATTTACCTTTGCTTCCACAAAGAGAGTGAATTTGGTGTGATACGCACTAACTTGAACCTGCATTTAGTACAACATTCCATACACTCAGTTGTTACAGTTTGATAGATACTCTTCTGTCCTAAACCTAAACTATTCAGCATGCTTGCACTAAAACTTATGATCAATAAGAGTTTGGCTTAACTCTCAAGTGTAGAAGGGATGTTGTTAATAATAACATTGGTTTGTAGGGGATAGTCTAGCAGTTTTCCCTTCTCGCACATGTTGTGCGCTAGCTACAAAACCATATCATTCCATATTGTTAGTTTCCAGTTCACAAGAACAGGAGCCAAGTCACTCCTGATTGAGCAGTTCTTCATCTATGCTGTTCTCTCTCTCCCTACTCTTCCTGTATTCCTACTTCCACACCCAGTCCATGGGGTTAGTCAGAGACTGGATGGGAGGTAAAACATGTTTTTTTAAGACAATCAGAAGCAGAAGCCTATTAAAACAGTGGGCCCTGGATTGATCGAGATATAAAGAACACTTAAGACGAAAAAGTCCTGCGGCAGAACTTAATGATTCTTTGCTTCGTCGTTCACAGCTGAGATTAAGGGAGAATTCCAACCTGAGCTGGTTTTGTAGGTGCAATCTGAGATTGTCTTCAGATTGAGGTGTCACTAGAGGAGTTTTGGAATTAACTGATAAAACTTAACAGTCAACAGTCACCGGACAATGGCATTCACCAAGAGTTCTGAAGGACTCAATGTGAAGTTGCCGAACTATTAACTGTGGTTTGTCAACTGTCTTTAAATCGATCTGTACCCAATGAATGAAGATAGCTAATGTAACACCAATTGTAAAAAGGCTCTAGAGGTGATCCAGCAATACAGACGGTAAGTTATAGTCGTACGGCAAATTAGTCAAACAATCGTAAGATAAAATTGTCAGAGACACAGAAGAACACTAAATTGTTGGCAAAAGTCGTCATGGTTTCTGTAAGGAATATGTCTTACTAATACTATGAGGTTCTTGAAGGGTCACAACATGTGGACAGGGGATCCAGTGGATATAGTTGATTAGTTTCCAGAAGCCTTTGACAAGGTCCCCTCACCAAAGGCTCTGCATAACTTAAGTTGTCATGGAGAGGAAGATCCTTCTGCATTGAGAACGGTTAAAAGACAGGTAAACGTAGGAATAAATGGTACTTATCGAATGAAGAGGGTAAACTAGTGGTGTTCCCAAAGGTCAGTCCTAGACAGATCCTATTCATTTATTCCATAATGACTGGAGAAAGGAGGTAACACAGTGAGGGTGGCAAGTTTGAAGATGTATAAACTGTCACAATGATTAGAGCCAAAGTAGACTGTGAGAGATTCAGAAAAGAGTCTCACAACACTACGGTGTTAGGGCACGAGGGCGGCTCCAGGCCCCAGGCGCCAAGGTGTTGTTTGGAGGCCGGCATGCTGCAGGGGGCACTCTTCCGTTAAGGAAGGGCTGCAGCGCGGTCGGTGGACCCAGCGTGTCCTGTGAGGGTTCGCCGGTCCCGTGGCCTCCGTGGAGCAGCCGCAGGCGCCGCGAAGGTCCATCGAGCCGTGGCGATCAGCGGATTGGGTTTAACAAATGGCAATGAGATTTACATGTGAGATAAATGTAAGTAATGCACATTGGGCAAAATATCCACAACGTATACATAATCATGAGGGGTAATTTAGTACAGTATCAGGATAAATCTTGGAGGCAGCATCGGATAGTTCTCTGAAGACGTCCACACGTGTCAGCGACAGTTCAAAAAGCAACAGGGTGTCGTAGGATCCATTCAAAGTAGATAAGACAGAGAATATCTATTGCCCTTATATACATCCATTGCTATGCCATTTTGTACTACGTCATAGATTGTGTCAACTCATCTCAAAGAAAGATATCGCTGGCATTGAAAGGTTTTGAAGGGACTAAATGATTAGGGTTTGCGACACGGTCCCGTATAGAGAGGATTAAAGGGCTAGACTTTTCAGCTTTGGAAAGAGAAGGAGCCAGGGGGATATTAAGAGGTACTATAAATCATTAGTGATGGGAGAGGTGAATAAGAAAGTTGTACTGTTCCCATTAATAAGTAGGTCACCAAATGAATTAATGGGCACGCGAATTAAAACAAATAATAAGCGAAGTTCTTCTTACACTAGCACCAGTTAACATTGTTTTCACTCCTTTCTGAGGAGGTGTGAAGTCATTAGGGACATATAACAGGTTAAAAGATGGATACATTTCATGAGGTTAGTCATTAATGGCTATTAGGCAGGATGGCTAAGATTGTGTTCCTAGCCTTCTGTTTGTGAGGGGTGGAGCATGAATGCCGCAGGAGAGAGATCACTTGATCATTACCGGTTAGGTTCACTCCCTCTGGGGCACCTGGCATTGGCCACTGTCGGAAGACAGGATAATGGGCTGGATGGACCTTTGGTCTGACCCAGTATGGCCATTCTTATGTTCTTTGGAGCTCATGTGCTCATTTTATTTAATTGTCTCAAGGTAAATGGCACTGTTATTGCTTATTTCATTATTTGATTCTGTCAATGTGCTAGGTGCTGTACAAACCCAAGAGGGCATGATTCTGCCCTGAAGAACATAATTTAAAAAAACTCCAAACCACAACCACAAAATCAATAGTGACTAGGGGACAGGGAACAGCACACAAATAATATGGGGAGCGGGTAATAGGTCATCAGCAGCCATACGCAGCTGGAACCGTTATGCTACTTTGGTTTGGTCTTGAGCCTGGCCTTCACTCCCACAGATGATTAACCCCTAGATTTGGGATTCAGGAGGGAGAACACTTCCTATGCACACAATTCTACCCCTGAGGATATGAGAATGAACCACATGTGACAGATGTTTGTCATATCTCTCAATGTAGTACTGAAGGTGCTCTGGCACTACAGTGCTGTGGGCAGTATAAGACCCTCAAAAGAATAGAATAGACTAAGATGTTGCTAGTTAGTTAAGTCAACTTTGAACATCTTGCACAGATCGCTGTTTGGTAGGCTCCACTTATTTAATAGCAGATTCCAAAATTGTTACAGCAAACCATAGATTCTTTGGTCTTAAAACTCTAAGAATGGAATAGTGAGCGACGACCATTACCAGTTTTCTGAAACACCTGACTCCTAATATAAAGAACATAAAAGCTAAGCATATGTTCAGCTGCTGGTACCAGCTGTTACGTTCATTACAGTAATTACTATTATTAGTACTGTTAATATTTCTCATGCAAACTTACAAGACAAACCAAATGAAAACACTAAATCTGCTCCATCTGCAAATATTTGGGCTCAGACAAGTCAGAGCATGAAGTGTCATTGACATGTGTGGGAGTTCCGTGTGCAGAGGACCTTACAGGATTGATGCCATAAAAATAATTAATTCTTAGTATTTTAACAGGTAAGTAATTTAATAGTATGATCACATAAGAGTAACTTTTCTCATTTGAAGGATGTGTGGATCTTCAAATTTACATGGGCGTGCAGACAACTGGTTTAGGATCTGATCACCTATTGTCACAAAGACTTAAAACCAGCCAAATATGAAATACCCACACCTATAGAAGCAGGAAACTTCCTGGCTGATTCACTCCCCACCCTAGTGTAACTTACAGCAGCCTCGGGGCTACTGTAAATCGCATCTGGGTGCAATGACTCCCAAAACTCAGCTTTTGGCAAGGGATTGCCAAAGCATAGCAGCACTCTGGCCATTCCCCAGTCCCAGTTTTCCACAACGCAGTCACTATATTAAGTCCTGGATGGGGGTGACATGTGCTGGCTAGGTCAGTGCTCCATCATCCAACGTTTTCTTATGCCAAAACAACCTTATTCTGGGCCAGGATCTGACTTCTTGCTCTGGTTTCCTCATTTGTTTGGGATCTGTTAATTGTCTTCTATTTCAGCTCAGAAATACCAAACACTATTTACATCAAGTGGTTGGAAATAATGTTTTAATTTCATTTTTTTTTCTTTTATACAGAACCATTAGTGTGGAAGATGCTGCTAATTTAAAACACTCTTATTCATCAGTCTGATTTATACCATAGTTAAGCAGGGACCACTTAATTCTTGTGGTTCATCCCAGAAGAAAAATTTGAAGTACTGGAGAATGTTGCTATAAGTGTAATTTGTGGCCTGATCTATTTTCACTAGCTATGAAAAAGAATTATTCAACACAAATTATATTGGTGGTGCAAGTAAATTGGTAATCAGGAAATGACCTGATATCATGTAACGGCTGTTGTTTCTAATGAAGGAGCCATGTTACCACTACATAGTTACCATGAAACAACATATATTATGTCATAGTAACTAAAGACTTGATTCCATATTAAACATGCTGCATATGCTTAACTTTAGGCTTGTGAGTAGTCTCTATGAAGTCAACTGGACTATTTATGTGCTTGTATGAGCTCCATAGTTGATCACTCTCATGATTTTATTGAGTCTTGTGATATTTGGTGTTTGTCTTAAAGCACCAGCCATCATGGGATTGTGAGAACTGCATCTTTCACTTATCAGAAAAATGTTGAGCATGTCAGAAAAGTTCAAAAATTTGAATCCTAAAGACAAACAAAAAGATCCTTAAATTTATTATTTTAAAAATTCTCATGATTTTTAAAAGTTTTTTTGGGGAGGAGGAGCTGACACAATTTTTGAACTCGGGTGGCAGGGAGGGTGTGTGAATACTTGCTTCATATTAGCAGAATTGCCTTGGGCTCCCATGAGGGAGAAGTTTCATCTAACCCTTTTCCTTGTAAAGAGCCTCAAAAATGTAACCCAGTGCCACCTGATTGCTAAAGCTAATAGAAACAAGCAGCTGGGTGCCACTTCTGCAGCATGAGGCTGCTGGGATAGTTAAAGATTCTCTCTTGCCTCCCACACACATTCTTTTTTTGTAAATTTACATAAAATTCAGGGTGTGTCCCAAAGAATTATCTTACAAACCTTCCTCGAAATTCTTAGGCTGGCTTTGTGGATAGCAGCAGGATAATGAAGAGAAATCAGTTATGTCTGAGATGAGGCATGGCAAAAGAAAAAAGTAGGCTACAGATTCACTCAGATATGCTAAGTGTAGTTCTGCCTGTTAACATTTTTAGGCTCTGTGAGGCTGGAACTGAGCTGGTTGCTGGCAACTCAAGTAGCTGCCACCCTGTAAGTGCAGCTGCTACCAGGAGAATTCACCTCCTGTGCCTGCCTCCAGGGCCTCTCCAAGGTGCACCACAAAGTCTGCCACAATGCGATAGGCAGGGGGTAAGCTGCTGTTGCACTGAGCAGGAGTCCTGCACCCACTTTTCTACTTACCCTATTCTCCACTTTCTGGCTGGCTACAAACAGTATGGAGTCTAAAGAGCAGGTATGAGAGGATTGCCTGGACTCCACTTCCCCCTCATCATCTAGAGGTAAAATGTCATCCCTCCAGACCTCTCACATCAGCTAGAGGAAACTAACACACACACTCACACCCCAGCCACCCACCCACCCACCACTAGCTGTCAGGCATATCCAGCCGAGCTTAATAGGGTTATCAGCCCATGACCAGAGGGGAGCTGTTTCCCAGCTGACTAGCCACCCCTCACCAGATACAGAGAAACACTATCACTAATGCCAGCAAAGGCCTTAGGAAAGTTCTGCTGTATTGGGAACAGCTTCTTGGATGGGCCACCATTAAGGGCTGGAGAGGGAGACGAGTGGATTGAGAGATAGGGTGCCCTGGGTAGAGGGGAAGCATACACCTCTACCTCAATGTAATGTGGCCCAGTATAACATGAATTTGGATATATGCGGTAAAGCAGCGCTCCAGGGGGGAGGGACTGAGCACTGTGGTGGATCAAAGCAAGTTCGAGATAACAAGGTTTCACCTATAACGCAGTAAGATTTTTCTGGCTCCTGAGGACAGCATTATATCGAGGGAGAGGTGTATTTGGATTTAGATGAGGAGGAAGATGGTGGTAGTTATGGGTTTTTCAGAGATGTAGACAGATTTGAATTGATGGATCTTGTGAGAAACAGAAGGAAAAATATAAAACTGATGGATTTTGAAGGGGAGAGTTTTACTGGGAAATATCACATAAAAAGCTGATTGAGGCAGATGAGTTTGAGGGAGCCCTTTTTTAAATTTTAGCAGTCCACCATTGCTATCACACTCATCATATTCTATGATAATTTACATGGTACCCCAGAAAGAATAAGCCAGACCTTCAGCTGATGTCAATCTGCATCATTCCCTTGAAACCAATGAAGTTATGCCCATATACATGTACTAAGGAGTTAAGCCCCGAACTTGTAATGTGTTTGATTCACTGGTTTTGTTATTACGTATGATGATAATATTCCTGCTCCTACAGATTTGCAATATGCATTTTAAGTAATATAGAAGATGTTGATAAATTATTTTTTTCAGATACTAAAATGAGCTTGGTCCCCAAGAAAAACACGTGCACAACATCACATCGCTAATGCAATCAGTAATATCGAGGAAGTCTTGTTGTCATGCTATTAGCTCCTAATATTATAACTCCACCAGCAAAAACATAATATGAAGTTTATAGTACAACAACAAATTTCCAAATTCCAATATCTTATTTCCAAATTGCTTATCTTTTATGTGAGAATATCCATAACTATATATTTATCGGGGTGTACTATCAGTTCTCAGTTAAACTCTGTGCAATATGACCTGCAGGACACTAAATTAATCTATTTGTCTGTAAAATTATATGCAAGGAACCTGTTAACTGCCTTTGTTTCACTCTATCATTACATTTTCATCTAATTTTTTCCTGCAGCTTTTTGTCTGAATTAGGAATGTAGGGCCTCCTCCTGAGATCTGCTCCACTTCCACAATGCAAAGGAGCCAGAGTGCCTCTGCTAGGGATTTTCACTGGTGTCGGACCCACTTGGCAGAGAGGCAGAAGGACAGGAGCTATTCTCAGAGCATTTCTGAGGGAATAAGGGTGGTAGCTGGTTTGCTGTTATGCTCTGGCAATCCATGGTTGGTCAATGGCCCTTGGGGCCAGAGCCAACAGGGCATAATTTATAGCCTGGATGAGCCAGTCCCCTAGCTATTCCAGATTGGGCAGCTACAAATAACTGAAAGTCCTAAAATTATGAGTGAAATTCTCTCTGTAAATTTTGGGGTACACAAGTTTTCACATGTAAGGCTTAGGATGCACACACAAAAAAGCATTGATGTAAGCAGATCAGACTGCTACATACAGTAAAGGAGGGCTGCCTAACTGCTCATCCAAATGTAGCATGCAGCTCACAAATCCACATCTTTGTATGCCCAAAACCTCAGACACAGAATTTTGCATCTACAGTGTTAAAGGTGACTTTTGAAAATTTTGCCTTTTAAATATATATTAGAATTGTACAAGGGGGGAATTAAATTATATTTTTTTCCTTTAATTTTGACTGTTTTTTAAATAGATACAATAAGCTTGACTTTAGCTAGCAGTTGCCCTGGCAGATTTCCAGAAAAATTTAGTCCCTGAAATTCATAGATTCATAGACTGTAGGACTGGAAGGGACCTCGAGAGGTCATCGAGTCCAGTCCCCTCATGGCAGGACCAAATACTGTCTAGACCATCTACTCTTAAATATCTCCAGAGATGGAGATTCCACAACCTCCCTAGGCACTTTTTCCAGGTTTAAACACCCTGACAGTCAGTAACTTTTTCCCTACATTCCAACCTAAATTCCCTGCTGCAATTTAAGACCCATTGCTTCTTGTGTTCATCTTGAGCTAAGGTGACAAGTTGTCTCCCTCCTCCTGACGACACCTCTTTAGATACTGAAACTGCTATCATGTCCCCTCTTATCTTCTCTTTCCAAACTATAATTAACACCATAGTCTTTCAGCTCCTTCATAAGGTCAGTATCCATAGACCTTTAACATCTTGTGCTCCTCCTGGACCCTCTTCCAATTCATCCACATCTTTCTCTTGAATCCGGTGGCCCAACTGGACACAATACTCCAGTTGAGGCCTAACCAGCGCGAATAGAGCGGAGCAAGAATGACTTCCCGTGTCTTGCTCGCAAACACACCTGTTAAATGCATCCAGAATCACATCTTGCTTTTTTTGCTACAGTATCCATACGTGACTCAGTACTAATAGCTTGTGGTCCACGACGACCCCTAGTCCTTTCTGCCTACTCCTCCTAGCAGTCTGCTTCCATGTCTGATGTGTTAAATGGATTTATCTTCCTAAGTGGGAGCACTTTTGCATTTGTCTTATGAACTCTCCGGATTACCGCAGACCATTTCCAATTGTCCAAGATTTTTGATTTTGACCCTGTCTCCAAAGCAGTTTGCAATCCCTCCTGTTTGGTATCGCTGCAAGTATATGCGTACCTCTATGCACACAATCTAATGTTGATGAAGATATGACAGAGGCCGCCCAAACAGACCCCTGCGGCCCCTCATTGTTATACCTTTCCGCAGAGATTGAGGAGCCATTATAACTACTCTCTAAGACGGTATACCAGCCAGTATGCCACCCTTTATAGTAGCCCCACAAATTGTATTGCCTTAGTTCTCGATAAAGGTACTGGAAGACTGTATCAATGCTTACTAAAGTCTGAGTACACACATCCACCATTCTCCCTATCCCACAGATCGTATCTCATCAAAGAGAAGCTACAGCATTGGGTTAACCATTTTGTGTTACAAATCCATGCGGGCTATCCTATCACCTTCCCAACCTTCCAAGGTGCGATGATTTTCTTTAATTACTTCCTCTGTATATTCTTCCCTGCCAAGAACGTAAACGAATGGTTCTTAGTTTCCTGGGTTGTTTTTTCCCTTTTTAAGATGGGCACTATACTATGCCTCTTTCCAGTCAGTCTGGAATCTCTCGCTCTCCCATACTTCACAAGGATATAGCTAGAGGCTCAGGTACCTCCTCTTATACTCCTCGATTCAGATGCTTTTCATCCAGGCCCTGGTGACTGCAGGCATTAACTTTCTAA
The DNA here is from genome assembly GCF_003597395.2 of Chelonoidis abingdonii. Lineage (NCBI taxonomy): Eukaryota > Metazoa > Chordata > Testudines > Testudinidae > Chelonoidis > Chelonoidis abingdonii. Next base: position 50,014,539 of record NC_133772.1, read on the forward strand.
GTGATTTTTAAGCTTGCTTTTGTAATTTGATCTCCTACACCTACCTGCTTCCTAAGCAGTTCACTATGTTAGACATCTCCTTCGACTTCGCAGTGAGACGAAACAAAGCAGTCATGAGGCACTCTGCCATTCCAAGTTTCCTGTTATGTTCCTCTCCTCAGAGCAGTGGGCCTTACCCTGTCCTTGTCTTGCTCTTTGCGTCACAGTATTGAATAAAAAGTTCTTGGTTCCTTTATCGGATAGCGTGTTGACTCATTTTGCCTATGCCTGGTCTCATCTTGCCCCTGCACTCCCTGTATTTGCCTATATCTCATCCTTTGTAATCTGACCTGTTTCCATCTTTTATGATCCTTGGTATTTTGTAGAGTCATGCAAGATCTCGTGTTAGCCAAGGTGGTTTTGCCACATTTCCATTCCCTTCCTGACCCATGTTTGGGCCCTTATAGTGTCCCTTTGAAAAATGCCCAACTCTCCTCAGTGTTTTTCCCCTCAGTCTGCCCATGGGACCTTACCATATCACTCTCTGAGCTTATCGCGGAAATGCCACCTTTCCTGAACCACTATCTCATTTTGCTGTACTCCCTTTCTACCCTTTCCTTAGATTGCAAAACTCTTGATTTCATGATCACTTTCACCCAAGCTGCTCACTTTTCCAGAAATTCTCAGTGAGTTCTCCCTATTTGTTAACAATCAAGTCTAGAACAGGCTTCCCCCCGAGTAGCTTTTCAACCTCTAAATAAAAATTGTCGTGCAATGCGTTCCAGGAACGTATTGGATAGTCGTGTCCCGTGGTGTTTTTCCCACAGATGATCTGGATAGTTGAATTGTCGCCCCATTCACACCAAATCTGGGCTTGGAATGATTGTGTAGTGTTTATCAAGCCTCATCCACCTTTCCACCTGTTAGGTGACCTGTGTAGACTCCTCGCACGACTCACCTGTTTTTACCCCTTTGCCTACCCAGAGACTCAACACACTTCGTCTCCTAGTCCTTCCACCTCAGTCCGTGTGTACATTTTATATATAAGGATATCCTCCCTTTCTCCCTGTCTATCCTTCCTGAGCAAACTTACCCATCCACACAACATTCCAATCATGTGTATTCCCAGTTTCAGTGATGCAACAATGTCATAGTGTATTTATTTATTAGCACTTCCAGTTCTTCCTGCTATTACTACTCTTGCATTTGTATTAGGTCTCTAGAACTGGTTATCTTGCCTCCAGTTTTGCCTGACTCCTTTCTCTCTGCATATAGTCATGCTACCTCTGTTTCCAACCCATCTCCTCGTCTTCATGTCCCCATTCCCTGTAGCTTTGCTCACGTGTCCCCGTCGAACCTAGTTTAAAGCCTCCCCACAGTGTAGCCAGTATGTGCAATAGGTCTTTCCCCTCAAAGGTGAACCATCTCTGCCTACATCTCCTCGAATTGCATCCGTGGTCGAGGAAGCCAAAGCCCTCCTGCGACACCATCTTCGCAGCCAGGCATCACTCCATGCAGTCTGTCTCTGCCACGGCCCCTACCTGTGACAGGAAGATCAAAAGATACCACCTGTGCCCAAACTCCTTCACCGTACTCCAGAGCCCTGAGTTACTTTTGATCCGCTCGGCGTCACACCTCGCAGTTATTTGTGCCACATGTGAGATAGCATGGGGTAGTAGTACAGGCCGACTATCTCGAAATGCTCTGTATCATTTCGGATACGGGCCGGCAGGCAGCTACCCCGAGATGAAATGGTCAGGGCGAGAGATGGGCGTCGTCCGTTCAGCAGAGAGCGCGACCACTACCCTACGTTTCATCTTTCGTGGCAGCAGACCTTTCAGCCTAGGGGTACGAGGCTTCTCTTCTTACTGTAGGGGTGATTCCTTCTTTTTGTATCAAGAGAGACAATGGTTACCTATTCCACGCGGGAGGGTTCGCAGCAGGGGTGGAGACTGCCTGCTGCCAGAGTAACCACTCCAGTCACCCTGAGCATCTCCTCCTCCACCAGTGGTTGTCAGCAGTCCTGTGAACTGGACAGCTTCCTCAGCTGTCTCCACATGGACTGTCAGATTGCTCGTGATATGGATGGTCCTCAACCTAGGCACCTCTTCCTGTAGCTCTCACCTGCTGCTGAGAGATTCCACCGTAGGCACTTTCATATTGGATGCCCCCCAAGCACTGGATATCAGTAAGTGGAAATTGCAAGTTACAGTCTTTGCAAACACACCACGAAATCTGGAAGAAGCATCCATAGCTCTGGTGCTCTGTCTGGCTACAGGGGCAGAAGGAGGGACAGAAGCAGTGCTGCCACAGGTGTTGCGGTCTTCTCTAACCATCGTAAGCCTCCTCTGTCAACTCCCTCGCAAATCCGCCTGTCTGCAGCTCTGTCCCACTCTTGCTTGCTTTAAAGAGACGGAGGTTTTGGATGTAGTTTGGTATTAATAGGTTTTCGGATTAATGGGTCACGAACGGACCAACGAGAGACCCCGCCTCTTCTACTCCCCTTTCCAAATCCCTGCAATCCCTGTTCGCAAAGCTCCCTGGTCGCTTCAGTGCGCAGGCTTTTATAAAGCCCTGGCCTGAGTGAATGCCCCGCCCACTGGTTAAGGCTCAGCCATTTACCAGAGGCTTCTAGCTTTCAACCTTCCTTTGTAGCTCAATCTCCAACTGCCAGCTACAGCACACGGTCCTTCAAACAACCAAAACAAACAGACAGACTGATAAACACAAGCTCAGCACACAGCAAGTAACCCCCAAACACAAACAAACACACACACTGCAGACAGTCACTTACCCCACAGATGCTGTATTTGCTCCTCCTTCACCTAGAGAACTCCTTTGCGAAACTCCCTGTTAGCAGCCCCTGTTCGCAAAGCTTACTTATGATTTCTTACAAATGATTGCTTCAAGACTGATACAACTGCTGTTTCTTAAGATACTGCTGAACCATCTTTAACTTCTAAATGTCTCTATAAAATAAGCATGGGCTTTATCCAGGAAATAAGCTCCTGCTTCATATTTCCATAAAAATCTTTAAGTAGCTTTGGTTAGCGAGAGAGGTGGTTCTACCAGACCAACTTTCAATTATTTGGCTTTGAGCTTTTGTTCTGTTATTAGATGCTTTGCTGCCATAGAGCACTTACACTCCTTTTTTTGATTTGAGATTAAAAAGGCTTTGCCTCTCCATTCATCTCTATGCTTCCTAATCTATCTGCCTTCTCTTCTTAAATAAATCAATAAACAAACATCCTTGGCATGGAACATCGCCTCCGCCTGTTCAGAAAGCAAGAAGGAGTTAAGCTTCTGTTGCTCCCTCTCACCCAGGCACACTAAGGAAGTCCCTTTTGCAGAAGAGGCACAGTGGGTTTTGGATGTGGGATGAGAAGGGGTGAAGGAGCTGGACCAAACACTATGCCGCCATCCCTCAGAGCTAGATTTCCTAGTGGAATTACTGTGGGATGTTTTAATTGCCTTCCTTTCCTTCTCTTTCCCCTCTCTAGTTACTTTGTAGATGTGCAGGAGGACTCTGAGAATGACAGGCATGTTGCCATGGGGGGCAACTGTCAGAAACAGAAAGACAACATCCGCACAAAATAGTTTATGCCACTGCAGTTCTGGTAGGTCCCTTTCTTTGGGTGCCCTAGAACCCATGGTGTTAGGCCTGGTCTAGTTTTCCTTCCTTCCCAGGGGCTTCTTTAAAGGAAATTATTTTCCCCCTCACCATGTTTCGTACCATTCAGAATACCTTTCATCCATTACAAAGGTACGCCACTGACCTTTCTTTGGAAGAAGCCAGGCCTCAGAGATTGGGGAACAATATTGCTTCTAAATGCCTTTTATATGGCATAACGGGGGCATTACTATTTCTACAAGCTGTATTGGTTAGTAGTAAAATAGATTTTCAACTAATGTTAAAATTGAATTCTCTATCCTCACATTGAAGTTTATTCTATAATTTATAAGTACTGCTCTGGCTAATACATGTAGCCAGTTTTCCCCAGAGGAATTTACAGCATGTATGTCACCATAAACAAAGGAAGGATGGATGCCTGTTACTCAAATACAATTTATGCACTAACTTGTCTTCAGCTCAAAATGCTCAGCAGGTATTAATTGAATCTAGCTAGGCTTCTTAAAGCAGATGCTGGCTCTGACATTTTTCACAAAGAACTTGTCACATCCAGGATAACTGATGAACTGCAGATTTACTGGTAAATTGGCAGTGAGACAACCTCCTAACCATCCTTTTGAGGGTATCCTTGCAACCATCAGCTTATTTCTGCCTCCTTAGGCTACATCTATGCTGCGAGGTAGGGAGTGTGATTCCCAGCTTGCATACGCATACTTGGTCCAACTCTCCTTTGAGTTATTATGATAAAAATAGTAGTGTAGCTGTGGTAGTATGAGCAGTGGTGGCAGTGACCACCAGGGTCCAAGCAGATATGTACTCAGGCAGCCAGCCCATGCCACCGCTGCCTGTGCTACCATAGCTACACTACTATTTTTATTCCATTAGCTCAGAGGAGAGCTAGCATGAGTGTGTCTGAGTGAGCTGAGAATCATGCCCTTAGCTTGTAGTTTAGCTGTACCCTAGCTAAATAACAGTAAGTTGTTTTCCCATTCTCCCTGTTCAAGGCTTGATGCAAAACCCATTTGAACTTACAATCTAAATAGACAAAGCAGACAAATATTGGGAGGGGAAACAGAGGCACAAAGCTAGTACAGTGACTTGCCTACCATCACCCAGCAGTCCAGTGGCAATAATAGAATTCAGCTCTCCTGAGTTCCAGACCAGTGGTCTACATACTAGCCCATGCTGTCTCCCTGTTTGCCTCCTTATTTGGCATTGTGCTTAGATATTTCAAATTATTTTGGTTCCTAGTTTTTTTCCCTTTTGTTTGTAATCTTATTTTTTTTAAGAAATATTTTATTTTTTTAAAAATGAGGGGGCTGGATGACTATAGGGTCAGAATGTGAGATAAAAAATTTTGTGAACCTTTTCAGCGGGGGAAAAAAATCTCTGGCTTTCATTGCAGAATGTTGAAACTTGAAAATTTTCAACAAGCTCTATTCATGTGCTTGGCAATAGGATACAGTCTCATCTCCCTTTGTATCTGCTTGGAATTCAGTTCAGGTCAGCAGTGAGCAAAAATCACTTTGATCTTATGACTGGCCGGTATTAACTGAGTGCATAGTCCCCACCTAGTTTTAAGTGAACATGTATCCGTATCACAGAAGCTGTCATTATTATTGGCACTACTTTTCAATTTTAGCATTCATAGTGTAGAGGCAACAAACTACTGAGCATAAAGAAAAGACTAAATTTTCCCTCCAAAGGGTGGTCAAATAAGGCTGTGATGGACTGCACAGTGGAAAGGTGATTATAGTGATTTTTGCATGGCTGCTGACTTATAATTTCTTCTGTGGACAGTGAACTTCACTCACTAAGGATGTCAATCTGGCATCTAGAACAGTCTGTTTTTGAAAATATTTTTTTTTTCATGGAAGAGAATCTTTTTTTTCCTAATTAATGGTTAAATCAGAGGGATCGTTATCAAACGCTTAGTAAAAAGAGATGATATATGCTGGCCCTTCAGAATTGTTGAGAATTCATCAGCAAATTCCTTAAGGCAGACAGAATTAGCATATTTCCTGAATCTGATTTTTTTTAAATTAAATCTTAAGAAAATTTGGTACTTGTGCCATGTTCTCCTAGTTTGAATAAATGTATTGTGAGACTTTCTAGCATGATCACATTTTCCTTTCTCAAATACTTTCATGTTAGGTTAGCTGCAGGCAAAATGTGCATTAATCTGTTGCCTTGTTCTAAGGACTTGTTTTAGAAATGTCTATTTCTCCCTAGGGTTTCCTTCCATAGTGTAGTTTATATCTGAGCCACAGATTGCCCTGAGTTCACTGATCCAAAAATGTAATACATTTAGATATGACTAGGATGCTGTTTACAAACTGGTTCATTTAAAAATGGAAAAAAAAAATCAAACTATTCACCTTACATTTAATAGTTAAAACCCATGACTCAATACTACTATAAACTCTGCAAGAACAGAACTTCCAGTGGTTGGAGTGCTTTCGGGAGCTAGCTCTCAGTGAAATGATAACTTAGCACTACATTTCTTTTTCTAGAAACACAGACTGACTTGAAATCAAATTTTCCATTTCAGAAAATTATGCAGTATTTGTTTTCTTACAGATTTCATTAATTTACTTTATAGTAGATGTGTTGTGTAATATGAGATCCAACCAGATTCAGTGCTGATAAAGACTGAGAAGCTGGCAAACACAGAAACACATATCTTCATTTTCTGATGTTATTTCATGTATGACTTATCCTTGGGTATTCATCAATGACTTCCTTCTAATTATAATAAAACATATCAATGGCTTGTATAGCCCATGGTCACCCTTGGAATATACATTATTTTCAGTGCTTTCTGAGTCTTTATATTTATTGTGGGTTTTTTTCAGCTTGCTGATATAAATGGTTTTATGGGTAGTTCCTTTAACTCTCTTTAGATTATCCATTAACTCCAACCTTGCCTTCTTGATATCAGTCTCCCTTTCTCACTTTTCCCCCTCATCTCTGTCACCCTCTTCCCGTTCACATCAATTTACCTATTACCTTTTTGTGTACTTTTTCCATGTCTCAAATATTGATTGTGTTCTTAACATCTTTCTGTCTCTTTCCATTTCTCCTTGGCTTCATTTACTTTTGTGAGTCTCTTTTCGTTTGGAGTATGAAGACAAGTCTTATTGCTATACAGATCTGCTGTGATTTACATGCTGAGTTCAACAATATCAGTAGGTCTCAGTACTGGTGTCCCAGCAGTCTTTGCTGTTACACTGCAATATAGTGTCATTTGCTAACAGGTTGCTCAAACCACAACTGTATCTTACAGAGCACAGCAGTTAAAACAATGGAAAAGTTTGTCTCCACCTTTTTATTATAATAAGGAGAGTACAGACAAGGTCTGATAACTGTAAGCACTGGAATGGGGTACTGGTCAGCAGTTCCTGTAGAGGAGGCAGGATTTGAAAAAAACATAATAGATTCTTGGTGGTTTTGTAAAACAGAATGAGGAATTGGTGAGGCAGCAGAGTAGGCCGTCTCCAGGTACAGCAACAAAGTACTGGCGCGTGGCAGAGTTCCACTTTATATTTTATTATTATGTTCACTGTATGTATGGTCTAAACATGTCAATACTTCTTCGGAACAGGCCTGATCCCAAGCCCATTGAAATCACCAGCAGTCTTTCCATTAACTTCAGCAGGCTTTAGAGCAGGCTTTTAGTAAATGTCACTAAATCTGAATTTTTTTCCTCTAATCCCTGCTCACATCCCAAAACAAGATTCCTTTTCTCCTGTCCATTTCCCTCCCCATCGCAGCTTTTCTCCCCTCAAGTTTCTTCTTGGCTTATCTTATCAGCCAAAGAGGACTGAAGATGGCTGCTTCCAGAGCTCATCTATGCCATCCCTGGGGAAGGTTTGGGGTGTTGCAGAGATCCCTGCCTGAGTTGAAGCATGAATTTTTTTCAGTAGTATTAGCATATTACGTGTAATTCAACATGAAGCACTTTGACATCATTGTATGAAAGTAGCAGTTTTATAAGGAACTTTTCTAATATATACAGAGACATTGGTTGTGCCTCAGTTGTGCAAATCTTATCAGAATCTGACTTTACACTGTCACTCCAGAAGCATAAATCTTATATGCAGGTCCATTGGGACAAGGATGTGTTAAATACATCTTCTGGTTTTGATTTTGCAGCGATAATTCATTGTGGGTGAATGTGGAGGTTTCCCTGTCTCTGAAGCTCAGCTAATCACAGCTTGTTGCTAAATGGTCAAATAGTAGCTGACCCTGCACAAGAGTTGGAGACAATGCAAGGAGCCTACATGTACAGCTTTGTAGTTTGAACAGTAGGTGTCAGATGTATACTTAGAACATGAACATGTACTTAGTACATAACTGGCTTTACAACTCTACAGAGGGTGCTGGGGTGGAGCAAATTCTGTTTCCTTACTCACAGGCACCAAACTGTAGTTACTCATGTGAGTAGGGTGAGAAGGATTTGGCCTACAAAAGAAGGGGACTTGTAGTGGAGAAGGAGTTTGGGAAATGTCTGAGTCAAAGAAGAGGTGCCGAATCAGACCTGGAAGAGAAGGACTCCTAGGAAACCATGCAGTACTCTAGGAGAAGCTTGATGGGGCCTGAAGAGGACATAAGATGCCAAAGGAGGAGATAACAAGATTCACTTAAGACAGCTTTCTGCATGAAAATTGATACAGGCACAGATTCGGAGCACTCCTTTTATTAAATATAATTCTTTTATTAAATGTACAGGATATGATCTACAGAAACTCAGAACATTTGATTTCTTTTTCTTCATTATCTTTTTCTATTTTGAGCTGCATGAGAGATGTTGCTTTTACTTTATCTCCCGTTATGCAAAAAGTGAAAATCTTCCGTTTGAAAAACTCAACTTTTGAAAGCCGAAATCTCATTTTAATGCATCCTTTGTGGCTTTTCCAGCACTGTTCAGGTCTGAATACATGCTTTGCTTAGTAATTAATTGTTGTTTAAGTACTTGCAATTTTATGTCTAAAGGGGAAATTTTAAAAGCTTAGCTTCCTATGTGTGTGCCAAGAAAGATATTTTGCCAACAATAATCTAGCTAACTTTTTATAGAAAGTAAACAAGACTGCTTTGATATTTTTTTTCTTACAGAAAAAGTCTAGTTGAAACATTGAAAAAACTTGAAGGGAAAACTTGCTTGTTACCATATTAATAGCTGAATTTTTGGCAATTCATTAGGGATGCTCTCACCTCTCTATTAATTGTGATCTAAGTGCCTGTGTGCAGTGCTAAGGATTGCTGTGCAGCAGGCAATGGCCTGGGAACACACGCCCCTCTGAGTCAGTACTGACTCTACTACCCCAGTGCAGTGCTAGAGGGAGTCAACCTTTTACAGTTGGTTAGTCAAAATACCCAACTCCTACCTGCGGATGATACTAGTCTTCTGTGATAGATAACAATGAGATTAATGTTTTCAATTAGAACTGTGATAACTCCCTCTGGTTCCCCTCCAAGGTGTCTGAGCAGCTGCAGAAAAACCCAGCCAATAGCTTGGGTGGAGTACTGGACACATGTTGGTGGGAGTGGGTAGCCAGCCATGTGAACAGCACCTTATGCTGTGGATTTAGGGTACCCCAGTGATCTATAGGTATGGGACAGCTAGACACTTCTTAAATCCATGTCTCCCAGAACCCCTTCCCCATGAACGGGACTATCCAAAGGAAACTCCACAAAGCCAACCTTGTGGAATTTTCCAGCTTCCCTGGAGCCTTCCTTTGGAAGCTGTGGTGGTCTGGATCAGTCACTGTTAACTCTTTTGTGTAATTAGAAGTGGATGAGAAAACCGTTCCCATCCACTGCAAATCTTTAAGACACCCTCTGCAGAATAGCCAATAGCCTGGTGGTTTGGGCACTCTCCTGGGATGTGGGAGTCCCAGGATTAAATCCCTCTTGTCCCTGATTTAGAGCAGGGACTTGAACCTGTCTCTACCACATCTCAGGTGAGTGCCCTAAGCACCAGCCTATTGACTATTCTGGGGTGGGTCTCTCTCTCCTTGAGCAGAAACCCTATCCTGGACCTGAGAAATTTTTCCTGATGAAAGCTTAGTCAAAACTTCATACATTCTTGCAAAATGTTTCAGTTTAGACAGATCTGCATTTTCTAATTAATAACATTTTGTCAACAAATTCCCAACCTGCTCTAATTATAACCTGGTAAACCATGGGTCAAACCATCTTATAACATGTTTTTTTAAAAAAAGGACTTTTAACAGACTGAATACTGTAGAGCTTGGCACTGATAGCATTTGTGTTTAACTCTCTTGCCTTGTCTACCAAGCCAAAACCTTAGTCATATTGAGAGAGTGACTCTACAGAACTATGTAATTTTCACCAGTAAAATGAAACCAATAGAACTAATAACTCTTGCAAGAACACATAATCAGCTAGCTGTTAAAGTTTAATTTATTCTCTCTATATATTTTAAATAATCAATTACATTAGGCTACAACTTGGAGAAATACAGAGTAAATAATATGCTCTGTTTGACCTCTTTTACTGGCAAAGGCAAAGGGCTAAGGCAGTGTTTGCCATGCTGAACTCCCCATGCTTTTGCACCCACAATAGGCAGATATGTATTAGTTCAATAATTTTAATGCATAATTTACAGATCTGAATAGTTACAGATATCGTAAATGAGCAGATTTGGCATTCCATTTAATAGTATGCATAAGTGATTAATCAACCCACTAGTGAGATTAGCAATAGAATGAATACATTTTCCTTGGCGTTTTAGCAAAAGGTTAGTCGAGATGAGAGAAAGGATGGTCTATGAGTTTAGTGGATAGGGGACTGGACTGGGACTCAGGAGACCAGGATTTAGTTCCCATTTTAACCACAGACTTCCTATGTGACTGTGGACAAATCACTTCATCTACTCCATGCCTCACTTCCTCATCTGTAAAATGGAGATGGTATTTTCCCACATCAAAGAGGTGATGTGAGGATAAAATACATCTGTGATTGTAAGGCACTCAGATAGCATGGTGATGAGGGCTGTGTAGAAGGCTCTGTATTGTGAGGAGAGTATCAAAGCAATAATTTAAGCACTCTTTCACTTCGCCCAGTTTCTTAATTCATACATTTTCAACCAAAACAGCAAACAAAAGGAATAGCAAAAATGACAAGATATTTCTCAATCTTAACTGTCATCTAAAGACACTGAAGACTGGGAGCTAATGTACTATATATCCCTGGTTATAAAAAGCTCAAATCATTCTAAATCCACTCCCCTGGTTTTCTAGTTACTTGTGTCTCCAGCGTGAGCACAGCTGAACTGATGTAATTTCTTTTCTTGCACATGGAACTCAATCTCATTTTTAATATGATTGCAACTGTATGTTGAAGGGTTCCAAGATAAGTACATCTTGCAACATCTTCAGTTTATTTGCGTCTAAGGAAGCAGACCTCTTTCACTAATCATGTTCCCTCGGAGAAGAAATATAAAGGGCATAAAATGAAGTCATTATATTGATGTTCCAAGCTAACATTTATAGCAACACATTTTCAGTTCCACCTATTAGTTCTGCAGGGAGCACTTCAATGTTGAGGTTCATTTTTATGTGAGGCTAATGGCTTTTAAAAGCACATGGTTATAATCGGGTTTGAAAAATCTGTGGATTTGAAACCTCTTTGGGAGAAATAAAGTCGTACAGAATTATTTTCTGGTTTCAAGAGCTTGTCTATTTTTTTAAATTTATTTTTGGAAAGTACAATTTTGTTTTGAATACTTGTATTTGATTTTTAAAACAAATGTATAGCTGTGTCTCAGGCAGGATGGCCAATTGCATGCAAACATATAGATGTTGGGAACACAACAGTCACTTGAAGAAAATTCAGTAAGTAAGCATCAGAACAAGTAGAGGAGTGTAAGAAGTCAAAACTGTCAATGTAAAAACCCACTTTGTCCCTCTAATATCCTGAGACCAACATGGCTACCACAACATTGCATAAATAATATAAAACTTGGTTAATTTAGAAGGTTCAATGGCCAGAACAAACCTTTTTAAAATAGAAGCTATGGAAAACTTTAGGAAGAACAGTATATGATTGGTTCAATTTTGTTTTTAAGTAATCTATTAGTGGAGAATTCATCTATGCGAACCATTAATCAAACAATTCATTAAATGGGGGTTGAAGGCAAATCCATCTGATGATCCTGCTAGTTCACTACTCCAGCATATTACTGATGGATATCTGAGCTTTCCAGCATCACAATAAAGAAATAGCAATGTACTCATTGGCATGATGATAGATGAAATAAAGGCAAAGAAAAGTGACCTCTGCATCTGTCCAGAAACGCTCAGCCAAGTAAAAATTGCAATAAATCTTTTCAGACAGATTTATGTCCCTTCCCAGAGTTTCATCTCCAAATTATTCACCTTCACTACATGCTTTTTGTATCATAATAGAAAACCGAGATGTCACAAATGCTGGATTTTCATATTATTAGCAAAAGAGGCAGAAAGATATAAACTTGGGCTATCTCCTTTCATCAGTCTTTGAGCAGAAAGAGGGGATTTGGCCTAAATGTTTTGAGGACTCATCCAAAGCCCACCGCAGTCAGTGGAAATCTTTCCATCAAGTCTGGTTCAGACTGAGGTTTTATGGTGAAATTACCACTCAGTGCTTTGATTTTTGCAGGATTTATGTGAAAATCTTCTTTGTCGTTGATCCATTAAATTTCACCTTGTCATGTGAAATCACATATACTTTGCATGAGTTCATTATAAAAAAGGCTCTCTCAAGTGCATTCAAAACCAGTTCCAGCTTGCTTCAAAAAGTTTGTGAACCTTGTGAGGAACTTGCCTTGGGTTTGTAACTCTGAAATCAGGTGAGTTTTACTTAGGTCAGGGTGTCACTGTGAATGTTTGGCGTAGCTCTACTTCATCTGAAAACTTGATTATGAGGGATTTCACACCGGAAAATCTTACACAAATCTATTTGCATTTATACCAGTGCAAATCAACTCTATTTCTCTGCATTTAGGATTTTAAACAGGAAAGCACACAAAGCTGTTCTAATACCACTGGGCTCTAATTCTATCTTCATTCAGCTTTATTACAGAAAATAGTTGCATATACACAAAAATGTTTAAATGCTCATGCCGACTATGTTTTATTTCTGCTACAGTATGATTTTAAATAATGCTTAAAAATGCCATTCTCCCAGCCTAGAAACAAGAAAGAAGCAGGTGGCTCTAGTAAGAGGGAAGAAGACAAGAGTATGAATGAAATAAAAAGTCTGCCAAAAAATACTTATATCCTGCACACTGATTTCCAAATTGGTACAGATATTTCATATCTGTTTCAAGGATTAAAACAGCAGACTGAGGTTTCATGCTTCAGTGTTGGATGCTCTCTACCCTGATTGCCAGAAGGGTTTTTGTATCAAATTCAGATGTTTTCAACTGTTAAGTAAAGCTGTGTTGTATTATTCATCATCTCAATCACAAAATGTATTTGCAGGACAGCTACCTTACATGGAGGACAAACTAGGAATAATTGCTAAAGTAACAAATCTATATGTAAAGAGACAGTGTTAACTACAACATTGGCTTCCAACAGTATTATGATAATACAGTGTTGTGTATATACATCACTTAATCTTTTAAAAATTCTCTTCTTCATCTAACGGAAGTAAGTCTTGCCTCTCAGCTTGGTGACTAAAACTAATTCAGCATGAAAACTAAATAGCTTTTGATGGATGCAGTTCTCTTTACAGTTAGCCTTAGCAGCCAGCTATCATGTTGGCTTACAGATATTCCTGCCTTATTACATACAAGAGTTACTTGTTATGTACAAGCGCTTTGTCCTGTTTTGTATAGTAACTGTCAGGAAACTGACCACTTCAAGGATCCAAGTCCAGGCTGAGCAGCTAAAAATTGACAGCAGGTTAAATGAATGCTTATGCATTTCCAGGGCCATCCTGAGGTCTCTTATACAATAAGGGTACCACCTTGACCCTGCATGAGCTTCCCAATGAGGACTGTCCTTTTCATCCTCAGAGTCAGATCCTTGTGAAGTGTGAGTCTAGACACAACTCTAAGTGCACAGATAACTCAGCTGCACTGCCTCCGATGGAGACATCTATTGACCCAGAATGATGACTTTTTATTTTTAAATATAAACACTCTCTTAGGCTATTAAACTATGGTAAACACTTTCACCCATTCAAACAGGTCAAATGTTCAGCGTGATCTTTTTGATGTTTGTGTGTGAATTCATCTAGAAGACATTTGTACTTAGGGCTTTTTGACAGTATATGTTCTATTGATATCTCAAATCCTGATAACATTTGCATCTGAAGGACTCAAGAATTTCTTGATCAGTGGTGGTTTTTGCTATGTTCTGCAATGGGCACAGTTAAAAATACCAACCCAAACCATTTACTACCATGCAAGTGTGCAGGTATTTCTGCAGCCTATTCTTTTAAATTAAATAAAGATTTTTCTAGTGGTGATGAATGTGTGATTTGTAACTCATAGGTATTGCCATACAGGATTGGACCTGAGTGTTCTGTGACCAACAATGTTCAGCACCAGGAGCTTCAGAGGAAGGCATCTAACTATACGAGGCTTGATTTTATTTTTCACTGAGGCTGAGCACCTGCAACTCCTCTTGAAGTAAACTAGAGTTGTGGGTCCTTTGCACCACTGGACTTAAGTGTGTAAAGTCTGAAACCTTGCCTTGTGGGACTTGATAAAGACTGCAAAAGGAGTCTGTGTCAGCCTAGGGTTCCACTTCTTTCACAGCAAGATGCTAGGGCAGCAATACTGTTGCTTGTGTTCCATTAGCACTCTACAGTGCAAGTTAAGGTGTGATTGTAGCCAGCACAGATAACAGTGGCAGTGCAGACATGGAGGCATAGGCTTCAGATAGGGCTAACAACCAGAATCAAGCCTCCAATGAGCCTGGATCCATACTCTGGTTACTAGCCTATGACACTCTATCTACACTGCTGCTATTGTGTAACAAATGGAAACAGAAAAGGTTACACATATAAAATGCTATCCTAGGTCTACACTTATCAAGGTTCAATAAAGATTTTCTCCCAAGGATTCAGTCTTTCATAGAGCTACTGGTTTTCGGTCAACACCAGGATCTAATAGTCATGAATGTCTCACACCATTCAAGGGGTTTCCTCAGTGAATGGATGTTCTTTTTTGTCTTCTACTTCTGTCTCCAGAGTTCATTATCTTTGCCCCTATCCAGGATAACCACCAGTGGTTCAGTGTTTGGTATCTTCCCATCTCATTTACTGCATATGCAGATTTGGCTTACAATGCATAATTTATGTCTGCCTTTTTAGGAATATGCTTCCAGTACATGTACATAACTCTTTACATGGTAGCAATAAATACATCTTGCGAGGATTATGAGAATTTGTATGACACAGGCTTTTATTAGATACCTTGCATGATATTCTTGATGGATACATCCTAGGAAAGTAGTGTGTTAGCTGCAGTGAGCTTGTCAGGCATGATAGGAGTTGCTGACATAGAATAGTGAACCTTTTGCCAGCTGCATCAATGGGTCTCTGTGTCACAACACTCCTTTATCTGTGTAAGTTGGCATGGGGCTTCCCAAAAGTCAAGGGGCACTTAGATTCCCAGGCTCTCAAAGGAGAGCCTGAAGTGGCTGTGAAAGGACTTGTGATCTTTAGCAAAAATCAGTGACAAGCTTTCAGTCCTACCTAGCGACTGGTTTGCACTAGCTAACTTTTCAGTGAGATCTCTGCAAAGAAAAGGCCTACATGCATTTAAAAAGGTGCGTTTCTCCAATTTATGGGAGGCCCTGACTATAGATTTTTGCAGGCCCCCAAAGGCTGCCGTTGAGAGCAAGGCGTTGAGCCTGCCAACATCAAAGCCGTGGCTACCTCTATTGCGGCAGCTGCCATAACAAGATTAGACTGCACCTGTCGGCCAGCTTCGGTCCCTGCATGCAAACCTCTGCCCGCAAACTCCGTGCGGCAGGTGTGTGTGTGGGGTCCATGGCACCCCTCTCGAAAAACACCCAGCAACCTCTTCGCCCTGTCAGTCTCCCGCCCCGCTACCTCCATTCTCGCTGCTCCCCAACTTTCCTCCATCTCCCCCAATCGTCCCCCGGTTTCAGCGTCCCCCAGCTGGGCGCAGGGCTGCGACTCCGCTCCCCGCTCGCTCCTTGGCAGCAGCCTCTGGCCCTGGGGGCGGGAGCGGCCCGCGGTGACAGAGCGCGACTCATCGCTGGCCGCGGGGATTGGTCGGCGGCAGAGCTGGGCTGCCCGTGCACTGACCCAGCGCGCGGCTCCTCCTTCTTCTCCGTGCAGCGGCGCTGAGCTCGGAGCCGCGGCGCCGGGCAGAGGGGAGCGGGCGGCAGGCGGGGTTACAACGGAGGCAGGCGGGCTCGCTGCGCGGCGCTGCCCCCTCCCCCTCTCCGGGCTGACGCGGCGAGAGCTCCCCCTCCTGCGGCCGCGAGCCGGGGCCAGGAGAGAGAAGAGCGGGGCAGAGCCGCCGGTTGCTGGCTCTATGCTGCCCGCCCCGGCGCTCGGAGCCCGCCCCGGGGGGATGCTGGTGCTGGGATTGCTGCTGGGATAACCCCCGCTGCCCTCCTCCGCCTGCTGCTGCTGCCCGGTCCGGACGGAGGATGCTGCCCGGGTCGCGGGGGACTCTGACCAGGGGACCAGCGGCGGCGTCCTATCCTCCGGCTCCGAGCGCTCGTGCTGCCCCTGGAGTAGCCGCCTCCCCCTGGGAGCGATGACTTCAAAGCACCAGGCGGACTGGATCCCGTACAGGTAGGGAAGGCGGCTCCCGCCCTACAGGCTGGTCCTGGTTCCTCGCGGGGAGCAAGGGCAGCCCGGGCACAACGGAGTGTGGGGTGGGCGGCTTGCCCTCGGCGCCTGTAAAGTTTTTAGGGTGGGGTGGGGGGTTAGCGTGCTGGGTCAGTGTTTTGTTTTTGCTCCTGCTCCGGTTTGGGGCTGAGCGCGCCCCTCTGTGTGGGGAAGGGTTCCCAGGGCGGAGGGGTGGTGGTGGTGGTCCTGAGCTGTGTTATTTATTTAGAGGCCAGGGAGCCCATTGTTCTGTTGGGGGAGTTCAACAGGCACCTTGCCTTTGCTATCCTGCTTTTCATGACTGGAACCTGAAGTTGGCTGAATCTCTCCTTTGTTGTTTTTTTTTTTTAAACAGGCCAGAAAGATGTGGGGCACCGCAGGTTTCCCTATGGGAAATCTGGATACTTTTCTGCTTTTGTCTCCCAGGTAAAAGTGGGGGCACATCACCAAATTATTGCCTTGTGTTCTTCCTGCTCCCCAGTCCTCTCAGATACAAATGGGCTCTAGGAGATCACTGGTATGAAAGTGAGCTGAGATGTGCAGTCTGAGTAAGAGTCCAAATTTGGGACCCAATCCTGCTCCCACAGAAGTTAATGGTAGCTTTACCCCTGACTTCTGTAGGAGCATGTTTAGGCCCACTGCCTGTGATCAATGAACCTCTCTGGCTGCTATAGTATATGCTTGGCAGTTGTGAAACCTTCTTTTACTTTGCAGCTGAAAGGCTTTGTAACAGTTACACATGTGCAGTGTTCAGAGGCACCAAGGCTGTTTAGAGCAGCAGGAAAAGCAGCAGATAAGTTTTTAGGGGTATCTTGGTGTTAATGCAAAATCAGTTCCAAGGACCATTCCTATTCTATTTTCTTTGTAGAATGAACTGCACCACGAGTCATGTGCTGCACTTGGGACTCATGTCTATTGGTAATTTCTTGCTGGATGAGGTGACTTTGTTGAATAAAAGGCGCAGTCAGTGGGGAAAGGAAAGGAGTTTGGATGGTGTTGCTCAAACAGATTAGGCACCTGGCTGAGCATCTGTAGACTGAATCCCCAGCTGGTTTGTATTGTGGGCATTGGTGGGTGACTTCTTTGTGAAAGAACAAAGTAACCTTTTGTATATGATGCCTCAAATAATTCTTTTCCTCTTGGCCATTCTGATACAGAATAGACACATTATGGGCCATATAGAAGCCTGGCAGTCAGTATTAGCTGCCCTCCCTGCTGCAGCTGCCAAGGAGAAGCTGTGATTGCCATGGCAGCGCCAGCTATCGCTCTCTGTCATTGGTTCCTTGGTTGCCATAAGCTACCCAAGCCTCTGTCTGCTGGCTCTCTTTCTGGAGAGGTGTGTGCGTCAAAAGTGTGGTAGGCAGCACCTGTCACCCTAGAATGGATCCCCTTATCCCTGTTTGGGTGGAGAGAAGGAAGAGCTACAAGATAGCCTGCAGATTGCAATCAGGGCTTGTGGGACAGCTGCACATTAGGGGCTCTGATCCATGTCTAAACTGGCACTATGGCTGAAGTCATTAAGAGTTTGGGTGCACAAGAGATTACAGGATAAAGGTTTCAGAGGATTGGTGTAGACAAGCGGGAACTAGGGGGTGGGCTTTAGTTCCTCCCCAGTGGTAATTGCATTAATAAATAAAGGAAACTGTGGGATAGAAGTTAATTTATCTCACTTTATTAAAAATGGGCAAATTTAGTTATGATACAAAACTACTTATGAAAGTGATATTTAGCTGCTTTATTATTTTTAACAAAAACAACAAGGAGTCTGGTGGTAGCTTAAAGACTAACAGATTTATTTGGGCATAAGCATTTGAAGAAGTGAGTTTTTACTCATGAAAGCTTATGCCCAAATAAATCTGTTAGTCTTTAAGGTGCCACCAGGCTTGTTGTTTTTGTGGATACAGACTAACACGACTACCCCTCTGATTATTTTTAACTTTACTCACTTCCAAAAAAAAAAAAAGTGTTGCTTTTGCCCTTACAATGGCTGCATTACAGATTGCTGATGTTGCATCTACAGATTTATATTGTTACCCTTATGTATTTGCCAGGTTTGGCTTTTGAATGTTTTATTTGGTTTTGTATTATCTGTTTCTTGAGGTTTCCAGTTCCTTGTACAGTGTTCTGAACACCTTCTATTATTACTTATTTTTAAGAGTTTAATTTGCTTATCAGATTTCATTTAAAAATGTTCTGTGTTTTAAATTGAAGTGTTGCAAAAAGAAAGTGTCTGAGAATTTTATTTAATATAATGGCTTCATTTTGTTAAATCATATTTCAGGGCTTTAGTTACTGTACAATGAGTAGTTATTGGGGTTATAGATGGAGACGTTTTAGTTTGAATAGGTATATTCAGAACATTGGTAGCACAACAAAACTATCTTATCCATATTCCACCAGATTCTGTGTAAATAAAACAATTCTTTATATGCAAATAAAGTACTCAACAATTTTAGGAGGAAATCATAATTTTTTCAAAAGTTAGTTACAAAGACATTTTAAAAACTAGTACAATTGTTCAAAAAGTATAGTAGGGAAACTGCTTTGCCCCAATAGATATTAACCTTTTTATATGAATTACAGCTATCCTAGTGGCTAGACATCATAGTGACAGATGCAGTATAATTACAGAAGATGAATAAATCAGTCCCTAACATGGAATAAAAGCAAGGTGGTTAATGATGCAAATGAAAACTTTCTTTTGAGAGATCCATGTAGATTATAGTCCTAATGAACGTAAGTATTTCAGAGATTCAGGAGTTTAAAAATGATTACACAGAATGTAAGAATACTGTCATTGACTCCTGGATTTTAGTACAATTGAGATAGTTAAATTTTTTTGATCAGATTAACTAAAAATATGAGAGAATCCTTCCAGGGTCAATGCTAGTTTTTGCTCCCCCGAAATGGATGAAAATTCATATTATTTGTTGGGTAGAATTTATAATATTTAACATTTTGCCCCAAATACTTTTTCTGTTCTATTCTATTCTCTCTTTTGTAGCATTAACACTGATAAGCTGTGGCACTGAAGACCTGCAGTATCACGAATGTGTCACCTGTTCTCTCTAGTCTAATGCAATCTAATGTAGATTAGAGCTGTAAAAAAATGCTTCGATGAGACTACTCACATAAAGTTAAGCATGTGAGTGAGTCTTTATAGGATTGGCGCCATAGGTGAGACCATAGATAGTTAATTAATTAAAAAAATGGTTCTGGCCCTCATTATAAGGAAGCAAAAAGTCTAGAGCCCCATTTAAAAAAAATGTGTAGAAAAAATTGGTTAATTCCAATTTTCAGTAAGCTACATCTTCCTTAGGAAATGTTTTTTTTCTCTGTGTTAAATATCTTGCTATAGTGTCGTTTGGCAGTTTTCACTGAAAAGTATTGACCAAGAACCACATTAATGTTGTGTAAGTAATGATAACATATATGTCTAAATATTTGGATATCCAAAATGTCTGTTGGAGAATCTTGACAAACATATAGGATACCTTAATTCATAAATGTAATTAGAGGCATTCAAAAACCTGGATCCAAATTTTGCATTGAGCCCATTGCTAACTTGTAGGATCTATGGAGTTTAATGTCTTAGCATTAAACAAATCTAATATGTAAAGATACTTTGGATGAAGAAATACAGTACCTTCACTAAGACTATGTGAAACTCCCATTATTACAAAATAGATAAGAGTAATAAAGGGATAACTCCCTCTATGGAGTTGTAATGCCTCAGTAGCATGTAGTTTTTGTGACTATTTGTGTAGGTATAAAAATATTTAGCTGATTCTAATAAGTTTCAACAGAAAAACATTTAAAGCAATGTTTATAAAGTGCAATTTTTACACCAGAAAAATATAGTACTGTCAGATGAAAAGTGTCGTGAGCATGGGGAAATTTGTGTCTCTAGTTCTCAGACGTTCTCAGCAAAGCATCTGGGTAGTTCTATTGGAAACCTACAGAGTTCTTCAAATATTCCAACAAAACCCAGCAGGATCCTGTGAACTGTACAGCATGGGACTTTTAGCAGATGGCACTATATAAAATAAAGTACCTATGCAACAGAAGAAATATACAGACAGCAGCAATATATATTCTTGAAAAAAAAATTTGGATTGTGGATGCATTTTCTGTTGCTTTATATAAATTTGTCATGGAATATCTAAGTTGTGCTTAGAAATCCTAACCTTTTCAATGGTTGATTTGTAGTGACATGACTGATTTTGAAGGATAAGAGATGATTTGATAAAAATTGTGTGGAAGAAGTGCTGGGTCGTAGATGTTGTTGAAGATGAATGTGGCCAATACTTGTTCCTGCTCTCTTAAGATTAGAAAGACATTTATTTGAAGTATGTTTTCAGTCTGTTTACTCCTGCACACCAAAGATTGCAATGTAGCTAAAAAGCCCAGCTTCTCAGATGGGGTTTTTTGTATTTGGGAGTGTTTGGCACAATATGCACCTTATCACTCAGCCTATCTGCTTGGAGGAGGTAGGGTTGGATGTTTGTAAAAGCGCTGCCCACAAGATCAGGCTGATGGGACTAGTCCGAGGATTTCTGTGGTGGGTAAAATTTTAAAGGATGAGACCATGTTAAACATTTCACTTATAGCTCTGCCTGAAGTGGAGAGAATCCAACTGAGATCAAAGCCCTGTTGTGCTAGGTCTTGTACGAACACATCATAAGAGACCATCCTTGTCCAGAAAATTATAATCAAATAGACAAGCTAGACAAAAGGTGAAAGAAAAGGAGTGTTACTATTCCAATTTTACTTTTGGGGAGCCAAGACACAGAGGGGTTGATCCTTTGAAGTCAGTGGGAGTGGGACAAGAAAGGGTTGTGACTTGCTAAGGACACTCAGGGAGTCAGTGACAGAACTGAGAATGGAACCCAGATTTCTTGTGCTCCCGTCCAGTGCTCGAACCTTAAGACCATCCTTACTATGCTAATAATTAGACTGAGACCAACATCCCATTTAAGATAAATCCAGTTAGCTATTGGATAGTAATGACATTCAGTAACTACTGAGCTGGACCAGAGTTGAATCAGAGACTTTAAGTGGAAGTGAAAGATTGTGTATCCTATTACAAATATCTGAACCAGTCAGTTTTCCTCTCTTAGGCATGGGAATTTGGTCTCCTCCTTGATGCTTCTGCCACTTGCAGATGCATGAACTGGCTTGGTGGAAGGCAGCATTTCCTCTCTGTGACTGGCTAAAAATGCTGCTTCTGAAGGGGTGGATTTTCTCCACATTTCTCTTTTGTCTGTTTTCTTTCCCTTGTTTTCATGACTGTTCCTGTTTTTATTTTCTATTTATTCTCCTCCGATATACTGTTTCCTTTTAACTTGTCCATATTTATCTCTAATCTTTGCTTCCCAAGCCCTTGTAGTTTTTCTCTCCTATTTTCTTTCCTTCTCTGTTCTCCGTGTTGTTCTCCTGCACAATTTATTTTTTCCCTTAACATTGCTTCAGATATTTCCTATTATTTTCAGTGCAAAGGGATTAATTGCTATGCTTTCAGGCCCTTCAGAAGTCTCCTTTCTTCTAGCAATCCCTGGACTGAACGCAACTGCACAAAAATAGGTGTGTTCTGTTGTCTTACTATAGAACCAGGAGGCACTGAGGAGAGCTGTGTGTGAAGGGGGAATGCGTGTGGGCCCGGAAGTATGGTACTTCATTTCTATAGGCAAAAGAAGCAGAGAAAACCTCCTTAAAACAAGAAGGTGGGAGACTTTGCAAATTGTAGACTCAGCAGTAATGTTGCAGTCTGAAAATTACTGTTGGGGGAAAAAAACAACTTAGTGTTATGTTTTATAAAAGTCATAAAAATTGGTCTTTCTAAGGAAAACATGAGAGTAGGGCCCTACTAAATTCATGATCCATTCTGGTCAATTTCACAGCCAAGAGTTTTTAAAATTAGGCAGTTTTGTTTTTTCAGCTGTTTACATCAGAAATGTCAGGGTGATGTAACTGTGTGAGTCCTGACCCAGAAGGTGGTTAGGCTACGGGGGAGGGAGGTCTCAAGGCTATTATAGGGGGTCGTGGGATTGCCAGCCTTACTTCTGCTCTGCTGTCCTCAGAGCTGGGCAGCCAGAGAGGAAGGCTGCTGGCCAGGTGCCCAGCTCTAAAGCCAGTGCCACCACTGTTAGCAGTGCAGAAAGGTGCAGAGAGTCACGGAGTATGGAGTGGTGGGTTACTATATGTCCAGTTTTTCCAGCGGTCTTCCACCCCACTGGGGAGCTGACAGCTGGAGCCGCAGCCTTCCTGCGCTGGCAAGGGTAGGGTGTCGTTGACAGCTGGAGCCACGGAGCTTCCTGCAGCCACGGGAGGTTCTCGAAGATGGATCTGACCTGCCTCCAGAGCAGCCCCTGCAAGGGAAGAAGTCGTCTTATTCCTCCCCATCCCCAGCCAAGACTGACAGCCAGATCCCTGCCGGGACCAGATTTCATGGGGGAGATCAGATTTCATGGTCCCTGACACGTTTTTCACAGTTGTGAAGTTGGTAGGGCTCTACATATGAGTAAATCAAATCATGAACAGCACCTCAAGTTGGCATACACTGTGATGTTTCATTTGCATTTTTATATAGATTATCAACCTGTTTATGAAAATAGTGTGGTGATTTGTTTAAACACGGCATGTCTATATAGTAAATAAGTTCCTCTAACAGGTTTATTACCTTTAATTGGGATTTTATTATGTATAACTCTTAAATAATAGTATTCCAATTTATTATTTTAATAGTTCAATAGTTAATACCCTTTAAAATTAACTGAAATTATTAATTCCACATATTATCAAGTATTGGTAGAAAATTGTTCATTTCTATTGTTACAGCAGGTTACTCAAAGGTAAACTTCCACAAGTATATTTTTGTAATAGTAGTTTTTTTTAACCTTTTCACTGCTTTCTAATGCTCTGATATTGTAGAATGTAGGTGCCAATTATAGGGATTAGTAAATGCATCCTTGCTGTCTAACTAGGAAGATATTCCCACAAATTGTGACGGGAAAAGATTTGTGGAAATAAATGAGAGTGGGGAAAAAAAGAAATACCTCCTTGGGATTTTGCAGCCTTCTTTACTGTGGGAAGGCAAGGATCAGCAGTTCAAATGAGATGCTAGTGGAAGGCGTGAAAGAGGTGTTCAGATTGGCAAGCAAGGATGGTAATCTTAATGGCTGCCATCTGTATGGGTCGAAGGGGGCATCATTGGGGTTGAATTGGGCTCAAGGCTCTCTGCAGGATCACGTTATAGCTGCGGGAATGATGGAAATAGTCCATAATAATCTGAATTTGAAAGGGAATTTATTTTGATTGTATTTGTGACATTCTTATGTTCACTGTCCGAACAGTTGAGTGCTCCAGCTTTCTTCCATGAAGCTGAATTTTAGCTTTAGCTCTGAAACGTTCCCCCATGCTGAGTTCTGAATTGTAAGTTTGATTGTAAAACTTGCAGTTCCTGCTGAGATGCATGTTAACACAAACCTATGACTATTATAATTCATAATTAGTGATGTAAATCATCTAACAAAGGTAATGAAGTCCCAGCATGGGTTTAGAATGGTATATTTGATTGTACTCACAATTTTAGCTACTGGAAAATGAGGAATTATATGTTGAGGAAATTCCTTGATTTAAAATACTACGTTTGTGGATATGAGTGAAGTTTATCCATGGGTGGATTAGATGCAACAGTACTTCATCCCTGGTTAGGGGTGGGATCAGAAAAGTTCTCTAGTCTAATGGTATCACTTTGAAAGGCAGAATGGTACAAAGCTAAGTACTTTCCTCAAATAATGACTGTGCCAAAGTAAAAGGAAGAACAGCTACACTTCTTTCAATGTGAGATTGCAACTGGTCAGATCTGATGCAGCCACACTTTTGTTGATTTGTAAGGGCAGGAAGACACTACCTCCCTGTACACAACAATTCTAATAAAACAATACAATGTGAAAATTAATGCTAGATGCTGACTTATACTAACCACTTGGTTTCCTAGTCGCCTCTAATAGTGACCTAGAGAGACTTACTATATACTTAGTAGAAACCAGTCCCCCTCTCCCCCCACCCTTTTTTTTTGGCAGATATAAAACCAAAACCCAGGGTAGAAGGAATTTCCTTTCCATTAAACAAGGCTTTGAAGACATTTGCATAGCATGTACTCATACATGTCTAGCTAAACTGCAGCACAGGCATATGGGGAGATCATTCATCTTTTGGGACACCGCATATACTGAACAACTGGTAAATAAGATTTAAGTTGCTTCTGCACACCAGAGAGACAGACTCTGATAATTGATTCTTCCACGTTTGTGATTTTTAAATCACTTCATCTGCTGCTGTTGCAGATTTTAAAAGGAAGTAATGTAAAAAAAAAAAAAAAAAAGCTAGCAATTTGTACATTTCTGTAAATTAGGCCCAAGAACTCTGTTACTTGGCATGTAACTAAATATATCCTATAAAATAAAAATGGTGAGTCTTATTCCTTTGTTTGAGATGGAAATACTTAAGTATCTTTTATGCTATTTGATGTCTCAGTCTGAAATTGATTACATAGGTTCCTGTGAGTATTAACCCCTAGCTGTTCAAAGATAAACTACGCCAGCATGAGCCATCTATCCTAAACCTCTTTCCTGTTAGAATTTTCTTCTTGAACCAGGATTGTAATTTCCAGGTATGTAAGAAATAAATGATCACAAACATTCACGTTTATTCTGGGACATCCAGAATAACAATCCAGAAAACTAGGCAACAAATATAAATTATTTTTGTAGAGTGTAATTTTAATTTGGAATTTCCAGGCTTTGTATTTTTTTTTAACAGCAAAATTCTCTTGAGGGTTTTCATCCTCTATAATAATTGAGAAATATATTTACAATTGTAACTCGGGGTTAAGAGTAGTTCTTGTGTGTGGGAATATACAGTCAGACCACTTCATTTAAAGTATAGGACATCTGTGTCCTGTGTCCACTACAACATGACCACATAGGGTGAAATCCTAGCCTTATTGAAGTTAATGGCAAAATTCCTGTTGTCTAAAATGGGACCAGGATTTCACTCATAGTCTTAAAGATACAGCACCTCCAACATCAAAGAAACTTAAAATTAAAATGGAAGCAACTTTATTTTCTGTATGAAAGTTATGACCCTGAGGCAGTCATCAGTTGTTTAGTTCTCTAATAGTGACTATGTGCTTGGAATTTTACAAGATAAAAACAGTCCTGACTGCCAAGACTTTACAGTGTTAAAGTATAAATTAGGATTACAGGTAAAATAGTAGCATTTGAATTTTAGGCTAATGTATACCTACAAGGAATAGAATGTTATTGGGGATTAAACATGTTAGAGACGATGGGTGGGATTTTCAAAAGCACTCTAAGTTGTTCTAATTTTGCTCCCATTGTTAGCTCCATCCTGAGTCCTTTTGAAAATCTCACTTTATAACTACTACTGAAAATGCTGATCGTTTGGGGGATGGGAGAGGAGGGAAAATTTGTTCTGCCTATTCAAAATGGCACATAGCACGTATCTCTGAGACATAGACTGTTTTTGTGTATTCCTTAGTAAGAACAATTCATTCTCAGCACAAAATGATTATTATCAAGAAAAAAGAAATATACCCAAGGCACAAAAATACTATGTTTTCACTGTCTGATGAGTTGTACATAAATCCAATCAACAATACTGGGAGTTCAAATTAATTCCTTGTACATCGTAACGTAAATTCAGCCCCAAGGGTCTTAAGTCAGTTTATAACTAGCTTTGTAATTTCCATTTTTCTGTGACCTAAACATTTGGATTAATGATGCTATTCATGACCTGCATATGCAATAAGCAGTAACTAGTGTGTGGCTTTGCTTGGTACTAGTCAAATGCAGCTCAGGTAACATTTTGTTGATCATTCTTTAGCAAAACTTTTATTTTCTTTCTCTCTTTCGTTACAGTCTTACTAGTCCTGAAATTGTTTATCTTGTGCATTGGAAACAATTTATTCATTTTCCTTCTGTCTCACAAACCATTTTCCTGTGTATTGTAATAATCATTTCACTTCTTCATGAACTCTACTGAAGTTTACCTTAGTGACTACTTTCTTTTTAATATGGTCTGGAAAATTGCTATGTAGTATTCTATCCTTCTGGTTATTAAATGTCTTGTGATTCTTTTTGGAAGAGTCAAATTCCAACTGGCCAAATTCCAACTAGGGTAATTGCATTCTGCAATTCTCCTTTTCAGTTTTTTGCTTAACCATATATGTCTACTGCTGTAGGATTTCTAGACATGGCATGGCTTAAATGTAAAACTTGTCATTAAGTCAGTAGTAGCAAGGGATTCAGTATAAACACGTCTTCTCCTTGTAGTACTCCAAATATTCATAAGTAACTAATAGTCCTAAAACAATCGAATGCTTGAGCAAGAAGATGTCATGCAGCCGAGGACACTCTTGTTGACAATTTCCTGCCTCTACTCCCAAGTGTCTGCATTTGGGAACTTTCAATGAAAGTAGTCCTAAAATAGCTAGATTCCAAATCTATGTAAGGCTTTATAAATTAGAAACAATACATTGACTTGTATCTGGAAACAAATGGGAAACAGGCACATTCCAAAATAAATTGCTCACAACACTCCATTAAGCAAGCAGGTTGTTGCACTGCAATAATCCTGTGCGGAAGTGACCACGGTATTGTTGGGTTTTGTGATGATTGCGTCAAGAAATGGCTGCATGTGGCCACAGTTCAAAGTAAATCCCAACAATCAAGAATTGCTGGGGGGGTCCAATATAAGACTGTGAAACTCTTTGAAATGGGTACCTGCATTTACCAATTGAGAAAGCAGCCACAATCCTCATCAATTCCTAAAATTGCCAACCTCTGCTATTCAGCCTTCCATCCATCATTTTTGGATTGAACGTCTTGTCATCCAGATTCCATTTTGGCCACATACTGAGAGAGAACACTGGACCACCCAGATTTGATAAATAGTGTGGCTGTCAAGTGATTAAAAAAATTAATTGTGACTGCATAATTAAAAAAATTAATTGCAATTAACTGTATGATTAAACAATAGTAGAATACTATTTAAATATTTTTGGATGTTTTCTACATATTCAATATATCGATTTCAATTACAACAAAGAATACAAAGCGTACAGTGCTCACTCTATTTTTAATTACAAATATTTTCACTGTAAAGAAACAAAAGAAATAGTATTTTTCAATTCACCTAACACAAGTACTGTAGTTCAGTCTCTTTATCATGAAAGTTGAACTTACAAATGTAGAATTATGTGCAAAAAATAACTGCATTCAGAAGTAAAACAATGTAAAACTTTAGAGCCTACAAGTCCACTCAGCAGCCAATCGCTCAGACAAACAAATTTGGTTACAATTTGCAGAAGATAATGCTGCCTGCTTGTTTACAATGTCACCTGAACATGAGAACAGGCGTTCGCATGACCCTGTTGTAGCTGGTGTCGCAAGATATTTACGTGCCAGACGCGCTGAAGATTCATATGTCCCTTCATGCTTCAACTGCTATTCCAGAGGACATGCTGATGACGGTTCTGCTCGATAATGATCCAAAGCAGAATGGACCGATGCATGTTCATTTTCATCATCTGAGTCATATGCTACCAGCAAAAGGTTGATTTTTCTTTATGGTGGCGGTTTGGGTTCTGTAGTTTCCACATATGAGTGTTGCTTTTTTAAGACTTCAGAAGGCGTGCTCCACATCTTGTCCCTCTCAGATTTTGGATGGCACTTAAGGTTCTTAAACCTTGGGTTGAGTGCTGTAGCTACTTTTAGAAATCTCATATTGGTACCTTTGCATTTTGTCAAATCTGCTGTGAAAGTCTGCTTAAAACAAACATGATGGGTCACCATCCAAGACTGCTGTAACGTGAACTATATGGCAGAATGCGGGTAAAACAGAACAGGAGACATACAATTCTCCCGCTAGGAGTTCAGTCACAAATTTAGTTAATGCATTTTTTTTTAATGAGCATCATCAACATGGAAGCATGTCCTCTGGAATGGTGGCCGAAACATGAAGGGGCAAACAAATGTTTAGCATATCTAGCACATAAATACCTTGCAATGCCAGCCGCGAAAGTGCCATGCAAATGCCTTTTTCTCACTTTCAAGTGACATTGTAAATAAGAAGCAGGCAGCATTATCACCCGTAAATTTAAACAAACTTGTCTGTCTTAGCGATTGGCTGAACAAGAAGTAGACTGAGTGGACTTGTAGGTGCTAAAGTTTTACATTGTTTTGTTTTTGAGTGCAGTTATGTAACAAAAAAACTACATTTGTAAATTACACTTTCACAATAAAGAGATTGCACTACAGTACTTTTATGAGGTGAATTGAAAACTACTATTTTTTATAATTTTTACAGTGCAAATATTTGTAATAAAAATAATATAAAGTGAGCAATGTACACATATTCTGTGCTGTAATAGAAATCAATATATTTGAAAACTTAGAAAAGCGTCCAAAATATTTTTAATAAATTTCTGTTGGTATTCTATTGTTTAACAGTGCAATTAATCGTGATTAAATTTTTTGAGTTAATCATGCGAGTTAACTGCGATTAATCAACAGCCCTAATAAACTGATGTTGAGCTGAGTGTTGTTCACATATTGATGGTTCTGCAGCCTAGATTGCCTCACCGTGCAACCTCCTGTCCCATGCTAAATAGGAAATATGAAGGGAGTTTTGAGGTTGAGAAGTAGCTAACCAGTACCATCCTCTAAGATTTCAAGAAAAGAAAGCAATGAAACCTGTGGAAAATTCTGATGCCCTTCTCCTGGGACCTGCAGATATACAGCAGCGTGTCATCCTCAATGTCATCAGGCTGCTGATAGTGGGGGAAAAAAACTGTAGTAATTTATGCGAACTGTAGTAATTTATGCGAATTCTTCACTTCCTGTCTTATACGGCTATGAACAAATTGTGGTGTTTTACCTCACAAACATAAGCACGTCACTGGTAGTCAAAGTGATTGTATAGAGACTATACATTCAGTTAGTACAGTGCTTTGGGATCAATTTGGATAAAAGGCACTATATAAATGTAAGGCTTATAATAAAGGCCTGGTCTACAATAGAAAATTAGGTTGGTTTACTTATATCAGTCAGGGGCGTGAAAAATTTGACTTAACTCCCCATGTAGACAGCAATAGGTTGACAGAAGTATTCTTCTACTGACCTAGCTTCCACTTCAGGGAGGTGGATTAACTACACCAATGGGCAAATCTCTCCCGTCGGTGTAGGTAGTGTCTACGTTGAAGTGCTGTGGCTGTTCTGAGTGTTGACTGGAAAATCTGTTTCCTGTCTGACTGATCTGGATGCCAAATATCGTTTGTTTGTTTTTTGTTGAATTCCTGCCATTTTTATGAGTCTAGCATGAGTATTCCAAAATGAGTGCAGAGAAGATTAAAAGGGACAACAAGGAGAAATATGTAAATACTCTAACAGGCTGGGCACTGAAATTGAGTTGTGACTTGATGTGCAAATAACACAGTTGGCACATGATATATTGATTACATCCTGTCATTAGATGGACCTTCAGCCAGTTCATCAAGAAACCTGGAAATATGCAGTCATGTACAATTATCTGGGAAGCTTGGCCAAACGTGCTGGCATATGGATTTCAGTTATGAATAGAAGGAAACTATTTTGACTGTATCAACAATTCAGTTTTGGAAAGTACACACAGTACTTTTTTCATCAGTATTTAGAAATAGCTTCCCACAGTGCCAGAAACAATATAATTATATCTGGTACAATTGAACAGGACCTCCAAGATCATCTAATCCAGTCTCCTGCATCTTGCAGCAAAGATAGTTGTTATTTTAAGAATTGTACCCCACTTTTTCTGGAACATTCATACTGACTTATGGCACAAGTGATCCTTGGAATACTTCAGTGGTCTTTATGTGGAGTTGCCACTTCTGGTTTTAGCTGTATTTCCCTGGTAACACTAAAGCATTTCAGCGGCTGCTGCGCTGGGAGGGAGAGGGCGTCTGAGCCGCTGCCAGCAGCCCGGGGGTTCTCCTGGGTCAGCGCGCTGCCGGCAGCCCGGGGGTTCCACCACGCAGTTGCTGCTCCGCTTCTCCTACCTCCCAGGCTTGTGGCGCCAATCAGCTGTTTGGCGCTGCAAGCCTGGGAGGAGAATTAGAGCGTGGGGTGACGTGCTAGGGGAGGACATGGAGCAGAGGTGAGCTGGGGTGGGGAAGTGCTGCACAGCTCCTGGTGGGGGAGCTGCTGCAGGGCTGGGGTGGGGGCGCAAGATGGATGTTGCGCCTAGGGCACGAAACTTCCTTGCACCAGCCCTGGTGACACACTATTATGATGATTTTCATCTGAGTATTATGGATTAGGTTGCAAAGGAGGAGAAATAATATTATCCTGATGCTACGTAAGGGGACACTTGAGACGGAATGAGATTGTGACTTTCAGTCACATCGTGAGTCAATGACAGGATCAGGAATAGACCAAAAATCTCCCATCTCCCTCCCAACACATTCCCATCCCTTTAACTACTATTAACCATGCTGCCTTTTTGGAGTTTTTCACTTGAAGCATAAACAGCTCCAAATAAAAATAATAAGTATGCACCTATGTCCAAGATCCAATAAACTCCAAAAAGTTACTTTATGGTATTTGAGGCTTAAAAAGAAGCTTCTGTTGTTTTGTTTTTTAACAATAGTAAATAGATATTGAAGAGCCAGTGCAGGAATGACAAGGATAAAGAAGGAATATTTTCTATTCATGTAAGTCTAATCAGACACTTAGGACTGGTGTACACTACACTTTTAAACCGAATTTAGCAGCGTTAAACCGATTTAACTCTGCACCCATCCACACAACGAGGCTCTTTATATCGATATAAAGGGCTCTTTAAACCAGTTTCTGTACTCCTCCCCGCGAGAGGAGTAGCGCTGAAATCGGTATTGCCATGTTGGATTAGGGTTAGTGTGGCCGCAAATCGACGGTATTGGCCTCCTGGCAGTATCCCACAGTGCACCATTGTGACCGCTCTGGAAAGCAATCTGAACTTGGATGCACGGGCCAGGTAGACAGGAAAAGCCCCGTGAACTTTTGAATTTCATTTCCTGTTTGCCCAGCGTGGCTCTCTGATCAGCACGGGTGGCGATGCAGTCCCAAATCCAAAGAGAGCTCCAGCATGGACCATAAGGGAGATACTGGATCTGATCGCTGTATGGGGAGACAAATCTGTTCTATCAGAGCTCCGTTACAGAAGACGAAATGCCAAAGCATTTGAAAAAAATCTCCAGGCTATGATACAGAGTCCACAGCACAGTGCTGTGTGACAAGCGTAATGGAAAGCCAAAGAATCAAATGGACGCTCATGGAGGGAGGGAGGGGGTACTGAGGACTCCAGCTATCCCACAGTCCCGCAGTCTCCGAAAAGCATTTGCATTCTTGGCTGAGCTCCCAATGCCTGTAGGGTCAAACACATTGTCCGGGGGGGGTTCAGGGTATATCTCATCAATTTACTCCCCCTCCTCCCCATGAAAGAAAAGGGAAAAAATCATTTCTTGACTTTTTTCAATGTCACCGTATGTCTACTGCATGCTGCTGGTAGACACGGTGCTGCAGGCACTGAACAGCAGCATCCTCTCCCCTTCCCTTTCCCGGTGGCAGATGGTACAGTGCAGAATGACTGGTAGCTGTCCTCGTCATCATCCTGTGAGTGCTCCTGGCTGGCCTCAGGTGAGGTCAGCCGGGGGCACCTGGGTAAAAAATAGGAATGACTCCCGGTCATTCCCAGCAGATGGTACAGAACGGCTGGTAACATCGTCCTCATCATAGCATGGGGGCTGACCCCCCCCCCCCCCCCGTTTTGTGTCTAAAGAAAAGATTCTGTACTCCCTGGACTATCATAGCAGCGCGAGGCTGTGCTCCTCTTCCCCCCACCCTTTAATGTCCTGCCTGGACTATCATAGCAGCGGGAGGCTGCCTCCCCCTCATTTTATTTCGCTAAAAAGTCAATGTTTCTTATTCCTGGATTCTTTATTACTTCATCACACAAATGGGGCGACATTGCAACGGTAGCCCAGGAGGGTTGGAGGAGAAGGGAAGCAACGAGTGGGGTTGTTGCAGGGGCACCCTCTAGAATGGCATGCAGCTCATCATTTCTGTGGGATCTCTGGGGCTCTGACCAGGAGTGGCTGTGCTCTCTGGTTCTCTAGTATACTTGCCCCATATTCTAGGCAGGACTGACTCTATTTTTAGACAAAACCTAAAGAAGGGAATGACCTGGGGAGGCATTCCTATTTTTGTCCATGCACCACTAGCCGACCTCAGTGAGGCCAGCCAAGAGCACCCATGAGAGCAGCAGACGGTACAGAATGATTGATAACCGTTATCACCAATTTCCAACTGCAAACAGTACAAAATGTTTGATAACCATCATCTCATTGCCAGTTTACAATGGCGGACGGTGCAATAGGGATGGTAACCGTCTCTGTTACCTTGCAAAGGCAAATGAATGCTGTTGTGTAGCACTGCAGTACCGCCTCTATCAGCAGCATCCAGTACACATACGATGACAGTGACAAAAGGCAAAACAGGCTCCATGGTTGCCATGCTATGGCGTCTGCCAGGGCAATCCAAGGGAAAAAGAGTGCAAAATGATTGTTTGCCGTTGCTTTCACGGAGGAAGGATTGAGTGACGACATTTAGCCAGAATCACCAGCGACACTGTTTTTGCACCATCATGCATTGGGATCTCAACCCAGAATTCCAGTGGGCAGGGGAGAATGCGGGATCTATGGGATAGCTACAGGATAGCCACCCACAGTGCAATGCTCCAGAAATCGATGCTAGCCTTGGTACATGTACGCACACCACCGAATTAATGTGCTTAGTGTGGCCGCGTGCACTCGACCTTATACAATCTGTTTTACAAAAACTGGTTTATGTAAAATCGGAATAATCACATAGTGTAGACGTACCCTTAAAGACATACATCTCTACTTCTCTCTGCTGTTTGATACATTGTGCATTTAGCACCAAAATATATATTCCACTTGCTAGAACAAAACTATTATTTGTATGAGAAATATACTAAATATGTTAGTTTTTCATTATTTTTTCATGATAGTTTTTCCACCTCTGTAAAATCGGTAGTAGTCATATCCCAATATTATGCATTTGTATCACTTTTTCCATATTTTAATTGAAATTTTCCATATGAGTGAATTAGCAGGTTCAGAAGTATGTTCAGTGATGGAACCACATGAAGGCCTTTAGTCCTCAGTGGAGAATTGCTCTTACTGTAATTGTTGCCTTTGTTGCTGACAGACATTATGGCAAATGAACTGAAATGATTAAAATGGCAGCTGCAGTCAGACATTAATAAAATATGAACGTGATGGTACAAAAGCCCTTTTTTTGTTGTGGTACTATGCTATCATTGCAGCATCTATTCACTGTTGCTACCTGATTTTGTAAGACAGGTACTGTGTACATCTTACTTTTCTACGGTGTCTTATCAGCAATGTAAATGAAAACATAGCAGAGCATATCAATAGTTAAGTTTCCATATGTTGTCTGTGATAACTTTGTATGTCTTCTGACAGCCACAGGGGAAAAATGTTGATTAACTGATTGTGAACATCAGTCTTTCCTTGTTCACTAGGAACTGGGTTCAGGTCAGTCTTACTCATCTTCAATTGTGACCTTAATTAGAAGTGAATCCAGACTTTTCCAGAAGTAAAGACTAGTAAACTAACTCACTCTCTCTCTCTGCTCCTCATTCTCTTGGTGAAGAGAAACAAAACTGCAGGACCTATATTACCTTAGGAACCACTTCTCTGCCATGCTTAGCTCAGATCTGCTACTCACATTCCTGGCTCATGTCAGTGACATCCCTTTTTAAGTTATGATGTTATGAGATGAAGAATTTGGGCTTCTAAAGTTAGACTTGTATGTGTAACTTTGAAGGTAATTTTATGCAAACAAAAAATACATACTTCAGAGTGGACAAACTTGCAGATATGTATATAGCTTTTGAATATGTAAAATATGTTACATTTCAAAAATTCCTTATCATGACACTCTTCCTGTCTGGAAGCTCTCATTCGTTAAATGCAAATACTTGGGAAACAGCACTTTTCATGTGCAAACTGAATATGAATTTAAGATTCATCACAGCCCTACTGCCTGGAATCATAGACTCAAATTGAGACAGGGTCATATCTTCATCTTTCCTAGTAGGAAAAATTAGTTCCATGCACCTAACTGTATGCTTGAAGTGTTCTTTTAGATTAAATCTTAAAAACTGATGTCTTGTCTACCCTGACGTCTTGGGTGGGTGGAGTACTTTCAATGGCTTTTCTGGGAGGAACATGGATCTGCTCTGGTAGTCCTGGCCAAAATGTCTCCTCCCCCTCTTTCCACGGTGTGCTATGTGTCACAATTTCAGGGCAACTGCATGTGTATTCCCCCTTCGTGGTCCCTTGAGGGCACCCACTTAAGATTTCCGGCTGTGCTCTTGGGTGGAGATCCATGTCTCTCTCCCTCCTGACCGGTAGTTTTAAGGCTGCAGAAATTATAAATTACCATACAGCTCTTTCTGAGTAAGCACATTTAATCTTAAGGTAAAAGTATTACAGAAAAAAGTAAACAGAAGTAAACATACACTAAACATACCAGGAGTCACCCATCAGCCTTATTGGGCCCTAGTAGGCCAAAATCTTTCCAACCCTTTTTCAAGGGTAGGGTTACCCCTTTGCCAGAAGGTCCTATCCATTAGTTGGATCATAAAGAAGGCCCTGAGTCAATTTAAACCCAACCTTTTTATATTAAAAGCCGTTTCTTTGTCTGTTGGTCTCTGAAAAACCCATTTTGAACCAGCATATGCAAGCCTCCCTAACAGTGATAACTCTCTGGAGGTGTTTACAGGCTAAATTATTCACTTGACTCACCCCACCACCACCATTACTGTTTCTGGTTCCTAGAGGAGCTGTGATAACCCTTCCCACTGGAGTTGCATACAATTCCAGCCCACAGTGATACACCAACTTAATATAATATGGTCCCCAAACATGTGGTTGCAATACCTGTCAAATTGTGCACTTACAAAGAAAAAAAAGGATTAGTGAGGAAAACAGACTTTGTCTAATTGGTAAATGAATTGCAGTGTTTTCAACATGAAGAGTGAAAACAGCCATTACAATTGCAGATTTTGCTTTCCATTTTGTTTCAAAGCACTGACAAACATACAATTTGCTATCCTATATAATTAAAATCTTGGCAGCATTCTAAAGAATTTCTGTTCTTACCAATATATAGAATATAACATTCTGTTATAAGTTTTCAGTGTACTGTGTGTAAAGTTGTGTTGCTAATCCTCCAATGAGAATTGTATTACTAATTCCACTGTTGTTGTGCTGATAATAGATCCTTCTTCGCATATTTTGAGACTCAAAACTATTTGCTAGAAGTAAATGTTGTTTTACGGCTAGTGAAGAATACGTAAGCAATTTCTCAGATAGCTATCACTTAGTTTATAAACCATACCAAGCCATTTCCAAATTATTTCCAAATAACAACCAAAGAGAAGATTGACTTAAATGATGTTAAATCCCAAATTCTTTCATTATTCTATTTTATATTGCAGTTTAGGGATTGAGGATTATTTTGATATTAAAAAACATTTCCATACCTGGAGTTGGATAATTCCCCCCCCCCGACTTAAAATTTTCCCTATTAAAATATAATAAGGCTATGTTAATTGTATGTTAAAATATTTTTATAGTGGTCCATCAGAATAAGCATCTTGTTCTTTTGCTTCCCTTGTATATTACTACATGGAAACGTTGACTGGCTGCCATTAGTTTTAAAAAGACATAGGTAATACATTAACACTGATTTACAGGTTAATCAGTCTTCTCTCTTGACAGCCCCAATTTCATAACCACAGTTATTGCAGCTTCATAGATTTCAGTCCTGCAAACACTCACTTAAATATTCCCATTGAGGCCAATGGGATTACTCATGTATAAAAACAAGGCACATTCAGAAGCCTTTGCAGGATTGGGACCATAATTTTAATTGACAGGGCACTTATTACCAGCTCCTAATTTCAAGTACCTAGATTATTATTATATATTTTTTAAATCCAATGGTCTACAAACTTCCATATTTGTTGTCCGCTGAAGTATGATTTGGGGAGGTTTGGTACAATTTTGTTCTGATTGTTTATGGAAAGTATTTTTCAGGCCTTAAACCATTTTTTGGAGAGTAGCATAGTAATTGGGGACAATACCAGTTGGGTTATCTCATCCAGCTTCCCAATATTGATAGCAAGATTATTGAAGAATTTTGTTCAACAGCAACAATAAACTGTGTTTTCAAACTCTTAAAAAACTGACCAAAACTCATAAAAATGATTCTTGTGGACCTTGAAAATTCTTAATTTTATATCACAAAATTATTAACCATTTATTTGGAGGGAAAAACACATTTTGAAGCAAGAAGTGTTTTAAACATCTTACAGTGATTGGGAATTGCACATGTTAAAATGAGTGACTTCAAAATGGAAGAATAAGAAGGAAAGAGAAAAATATTCAAGAGATCCATCGTATGGAGTTACTGACAGATGTCCCTGCACAGTAGACAGTGGTTGGAACTCCTATTCTCGGGAAACTTGTTCCCAGTGCCATAGAATTGAGCGCCTATTCATTGTATGGCTTTCCTTCCACACCGTTTTCCAGAATCCCCTTCCTTACTGGCAGCTTGTGTGGGCAGGATATGTGCATGTACACTTGTTTAGAGCAAAGTTTTAACCTGATATACCAACTTTTCATATTAAGATAACAGCCAAAAACATTGAAAAACATTTAAAACAATTGAATCATGCAAGTAGGTAGTAATTGATTTCTACATTTCGTTTAAACAAAGAAAATGGAAGATTTCTAGACTTGTCGTTCTGTCTACAGCATCTCTTTTTAAAAGCAGTGAGAAAATTGGAGGTGCTTCTATGTAGTAACTTTAAGTGATGTCTTGCCTAATAATCTGCAGAAAGTGTCTGCTGGCCAGGAAGAACAATGCATAATGCTTACATAAAGTCACTGGGCTACCACTGTTTCATATGGCTCTCTGATTCCTCCATACAACATTTGAAAAAGAACTATAAAAATTATCCCAAGTAATTGTTAGAATAAATTGTAATTTTTCATGTGGTTTGCTGGAGACAGTTTGAGAAAAAACAAATGGAGACAACTGAGTAACCAGTTAGATATACCATAACATATTCCATTTCTATGTTTGTTCTTGTTTTCTTGCTTGGCAAAGAATGTATAGGAAACTTTTAGAAAGAAAGTAATCTATGTTCAATAGCTTGCAGAATACTCAGTAAAATCACTGGGGAAAAACTGTCTTTATTAAATGAAATGCTTACAAGGCTTACATATTGTAATTTCCCCTAATGATTGGTGTTGGAACAATTTTTGTAATGGAGGTGCTGAAAGCCATTGAACAAAACTATATATCCTGTATATGATGTCTAGCCAGGGGGTGCTCCCAGCACCTCTAGTTCCAGCACCCCTGCAGACTACAATATTTGAGAGATGAATGAATAGCTCACACCTGTAAAAATGAAAAGTGAGTTACTTTGTCACTGCTTCTTATTGACTCTACTCCCTCATTCCATATAAAATTGCTTTATGATTTTTATTATGCTTTTTAAATGTTATTTGTAGCTCCTAGAAGACTGTATACATGCATAATGAAAATTCCTTCGCTGTCTCAGAGTTTACAGTCCAAGGCTCCAATCCTGTAAAGGACTTATACAGATGCTTAATTTTGTTCCCTGTAAGAAGTGCTGTTTGAAGTGAATGGAATACCCATAGACAATAAAGTTAAACACGTGCAAGGTTGGGGCCCAGGTATGGAATACGTATGGTATTAGATATATTTCATACTTGAAGAGTTCCAGATGAAATAACAAATAGCTTTTATATGTACAAAACATAGGCCTGATAAAATTTGTTGTATAGAATCTTGGAGACTGTCTAAAATAAATGCCAGTTTGAAATAAATAGTTTGTTCTGAGGACAGAGAAGCAAGTAAACTATATGTTGTCTACCAAAAACTGTCAAAAATGTCCATTTGAGTATAAGATAAATATGGAGAATGAAGTCAAAGCAGCATGAAAAATTTGCTGTCTTCATTCTCAGCAAATATGATGATGATGGCGTTAGTATGAAACAGGTGTTAGATAATGAAATTGACATTATAATTTGATACTAACCAGAAACACCATATCTTGCCATGGAGACTGTATTCTAAAATAAGACTGCAAAGCTCCTTTTAAAAAATTAAATAGGAGCTAGTGATTTATCACTTTACAAATATAGCATAGTAGAGCTGTAATTATTGTATTTCTGTCCAGTTTTGGTTACTTAAGCACCTCAGGAGTTCTAGCTGTCATATTCTCTCTCCTTTGTCATTTTTAATGAATAAACAAAAGCACTTTTCACATAATTCAAATAAAACAGAGAAACAACATTTTTCTCTTTCTGTCCTAAATTATACAGCAGAGCTCCATTCTGTGTTAAATGGTTCTACTCCTCCCCAGATATGGTTGCTTTTTAGAGGTGGGAGATGTGATCGAGGCTATGTCTACAATACCTCTTAAGTTGGATAATTTATGACACTCATGAGGCGTGATAAGCCACCGCCCTGAGCGATGTGAGTTACACTGACATAAGTGCTGATGTGAACAGTGCTATGTCAGCTGGAGAGCTTCTCTCGCCGACATAGCTGCCACTGCTTATTGGGGGTAGATTAATTATGTTGATGAGAGAACTCTCTCCGATCGGCTTAGAGCAGCTACACTAGAGAGTTTACGGTGGTGCAGCTGCATCGGTGCCTTGGATATTTGGGCCTGTGCCTGCAAACTCAGTGCATGCAGTATTCCAACAGAAAGCAGCAGGAGTGTGGACGTTCCACCCTTAAGGGATCATTACCATAGTTTGTATGTGTATTTTTATTTGTAAAGCACCTTGGGAAACTTGGGATAAAAAAAACCTATATAAATATATGCTATTAATTTAAAGGTCAACTTTTGCTACTTCCTGTTTCATATTTTGTGTGTCTCTTTAATTGTAGGTAAAGGTATTCATTAAAAATAATAGTACTTAGAGCTTTCATTCTCCCATCTCAAAGATGTTTACAAATGAGGGTAAGCCACATTAGCCATAATATTACAGACACAGTGGGAGGCTGTATTGCAGATCAGCTGAAAACATGATAAAGAACACAGCTTTCCTCACTGCCAATCAGGTGACCTAGCCCCAGGACCATACTGCATTCTCTAATACAGCTCCACATGAGTAAGTGAAGAGAGAATAGCAGTTCTGTTTAGCAAGTATCCTCTTTACAGCTGTGGTTCCCAGCCTTTTCCATACTAGGATTATCCAAGCCAATTCTAGCTAGCTTCCCATTTAGCAATATTGGAAACCCTAACCTCCAGATTGAGTCCCTTGTTCTACACTATTCACCATGTCTGATCAACAATGTTTTTCATTTTCCCATATTTTTTCTTTCCCCCTCGGATCACTTAATTTACTATTTGCTATAGTGTGTTTTTTAGATTGCTGGATTTATATGCTATCCTGGAGCAGTGATGCAAGTAGAATTCATTTCTTACAGGTATGCTGCACCGGCTAAGGGGGTGGGGGGGCACGTGACCTCCCCACATAACCCCACCCCAACCTGGGGCCCCACGCAGTCCCCCTTCTCTCCCCATGATCCACGCCACGTTACCTGGTGTGGGGGGAGTGCTCCCAGTGTGTGGACATGGCACAGTGCTGTGTGGGCTGCTAAAAGAAGGAGGAGGGCTTGCTGTCTGGAACAATAGTCAGTTTATAGTCACACCTGCTTTGGGAATTGCCTGCAGAAGAGCTTCAAACCTGCTCCCTCTGACTGCAGAGAGTATTTTTTTCAGACACACTGGCACGCGAGCCTGATGCCGGCAGCTCCTCCAGCGTGGTTGTACTGCCCCTAGCCTCGCCCCCAGCTCTGTCCTCTGGTGGGGCTGCTGTTCAGACCCCGGACAGGAGATGCAGGCACGCAGCTGCATGGAAGGGCGGGGGGTGGTACAGCTGCGCCAGAGTAGCTGCTGGTGTTGGGCCGGTGGCCCCACATTCTGCTTCTCCTGTGTCTTTCCAGTACGCCTTACTAGCTATAAATAGCTTACGGGTATGGCATACCGTACCGCCCGACTTATACTACTATCCTGGAGGCTCCTTTTTAACACATTTCATGTTACCAGTGGTTGGGTAGGATACTGAAATATTGTTGAACGATTGGACCTCTCTATGAGTCAGTCAATTAGTGTTGCTGATGCTGTAATATTACTCGTAAGTGTTTTCAGTAATTGCACTTCCTAGAAGTAATGTCAATCATTGTGATACTACATACATTTAGATCACAGATAAAATACTCAGTCTATGTTGGAGATATATGGTTCTTCAAGTTCAGATTTTTTTAATTTGTTCCAATTCTCCTTTGTATATCTTTTCACTGATCTATTTAAACTTCATTCTACCTAATCTCGCATATCCAAAGTCTGTTCTGTATTGGAGCTCCACCACTCATGTTTGTTATATACCACCTTTCCCTCTTTTGGAGCGCAATCTTTATCTTCCTAATTTTGCATTCTGTGAGAGAAAAAATAGCCTAATCATCTGCTTTCTTCTCAGGGTATATCTACACTACGAAATTAGGTTGATTTTTTAGAAGTCGATTTTTAGAAATCGATTTTATACAGTTGATTGCATATGTCTACACTAAACGTATTAAGTTGGTGGAGTGCGTCCTCACTACCATGGCTAGTGTTGTTTTACGGAACGGTGCACTGTGGGTAGCTATCCCGCAGTCTCCACCACCCACTGGAATTCTGGGTTAAGCTCCCACTGCCTGATGGGACAAAAACATAGTTGCGGGTGGTTTTGGCTACATGTCATCGTCTGCCCCTCCCTCTAGGAAAGCAATGTCAGACAATCATTTCGCACCTTTTTTCCATGCAGATGCCATACCACGGCAAGCATGCAGCCCGCTCAGTTCACCGACACCACTGCTGTTGTGTCCTGGGTGCTGCCGTCAGCAGACGGTGCAGTAGGACTGCTAACCGTCATTATACACCACTTCCGCTGCAACTCTGTTCTCCTGCTCTTGTCCCGATAGTGAATTTCTCCATGTTATCTGTCATGGGCTACGTGTGTTCTTCCTTGGGAAATGTGCACGGTGCTAACCATCGTCCTCCACCGCTTCTGCTACCACTCTGCTCTCCTACAGACGCCATACCACAGCAAGCATGGAGCCTGCTCAGCTCACTGCTGCTGTTGTGAGTATTGTAAACATCTTATACATTATCCTGCAGTATGTGCAGAACCTGCAAAAGCAGGCGAGTAGGCGACAACAGTGTGATCACGATAGTGATGAGGACATGGACACAGACTTCTCTCAAAGCATAGGCCCTGGCAATTTAGACATCATGGTGGTAATGGGGCAGGTTCCTGCTGTGGAATGCTGATTCTGGACCCAGGAAACAAGCACAGACTGGTAGGACCTCATAGTGTTGTAGGTCTGGGATGATTCCCAGTGGCTGCGAAACTTTCGCATGCGTAAGGGCACTTTCATGGAACTTTGTGACTTGCTTTTCTCTGCCCTGATGCACAAGAATAGCAAATGAGAGCAGCCCTCACAGTTGAGAAGTGAGTGGTGATAGCCCTGTGGAAGCTTGCAACACCAGACAGCTACTGGTCAGTCAGGAATCAATTTGGAGTGGGTAAATCTACTGTGGGGGCTGCTGTGATCCAAGTAGCCAATGCAATCACTGAGCTGCAGCTATCGAGGGTAGTGACTCTGGGAAATGTGTAGGTCATAGTGGATGGCTTTGCTGCAATGGGATTCCCTAACTGTGGTTGGGCAATATACGGAACTCATATCCCTATCTTGGCACCAGAGCACCAAGCCAGCGAGTACATAAACCAAAAGGGGTACTTTTCAATGGTGCTGCAAGCACTAGTGGATCACAAGGGACTTTTCACTGACATCAACGTGGGATGACCGGGAAAGGGGCATGATGCTCGCATCTTCAGGAACTCTGGTCTGTTTGAACAGCTGCAGGAAGGAACTTACTTCCCCGACCAGAAAATAACCATTGGAGACGTTGAAATGCCTATAGTTATTCTTGGGGACCAAACCTACCCCTTAATGCGATGGCTGATGAAGCCATAGACAGGCACCCTGGACAGTTGTAAGGAGCAGTTCAGTTATAGGCTGAGCAAGTGCAGAATGGTGGTAAAATGTGCATTTGGATGTTTAAAAACTCGCTGGCGCAGTTTACTGACTAGGTTAGACCACTGCAAAACCAACATTCCCATTGTTGTTCTTGCTGCTTGCTGTGTGCTCCACACTATTTGTGAGAGTAAAGGGGAGATGTTTATGACGTGGTGGGAGGTTGAGGCAAATCGCCTGGCGGCCAATTACGTGCAGCCAGACACCAGTGTGATTAGAAGAGCACAGCAGTGCGCGATGCGCATCAGAAAAGCTTTGAAAACGTTTCATGACTGGCCAGGCTATGGTGTAACAGTTCTCTTTGTTTCTCCTTGATGAAAACTGCCCCCTTGGTTGACTCTACTTCCCTGTAAGCCAACCGACCTCCCCCCTTTGATCACCGCTTTCAGAGGCAGTAAAGTCATTATTGTTTCAAAATCATGCATTCTTTATTAATTCATCACACAAATAGGGGGATAACTCACAAGGTATCCCAGGAGGGGTGAGTGAGGAGGGAAGCACCAGGTGGGATGCTGGATGAGTGGAGGAGGGAAGGACAAGGCCGCACTACAGTTCAATACATGAGTACCAGCCTTCTGTTGTTTGAGCAATCCTCTGGGGTGGAGTAGCTGGGTTCCCATAGTCTTTCCTCCCCCCCCCCTACATTCTTGGGCATTTGGGTGAGGAGAATATGGAACTTGGGGAGGAGGGCAGGTGGTTATACAGGGGCTGCAGTGGCGGTCTGTGCTCCTACTGCCTTTCCTGCAGCTCCTCCAGACGCCTGAGCATGTCTGTTTGCTCCCCCATTAGCCTTAGCATTGCATCCTGCCTCCTCTCATCACGTTCATTTAACGCTTTCCTGGACTCTGCCATTGTTTGCCTTCTGCTGAGCTCTTTCAGTGCAGGAAGACTATCTGAGAACATGTCATCGCGAGTGTCTTTTTTTCACCTTCTAATCTGCGCTAGCCTCTGGGACGGAGCTGGTAGGGAGAAAGTAGAAACATTTGCAGCTGCAGGAGAAAAAAAAGGAGAGTGGTATTTAAGAAGATGCAGTTTAGAGAACAAAAGGAAGACTTTCACACTGAATCAAGCGATTCACATTACATAGCACATGTGCTTTTGGCACAAGGTCGCATTTTGGCTGTTATATTGAGTGTCTGTGTTTGGTGTGGTCTGCAAAGGCTTTTAGAGTAGCTCCAGGAGAGCTTCATGGAGATGTCCCTGGAGGATTTCTGCTCCATCCCCAGACACATTGACAGATTTTTCCAGTAGCTATACTGGCCGTGAATGCGTCACAAATCTTCAGGGCAAATTAATCATTAAACACACTTGCTTTTAAACTCTGTATTATATTTACAAAGGTACACTCACCAGAGGTGCCTTCTCTGGCTTCCTGGTCCAGGAACCCACCTTGGGAGGGTTGTGAGGATATTGACTCTAGGGTGATGATCAGTTCCTGGCTGCCAGGGAAAAGGGATTCTCCACTTGCCTGCTGTGTGCTATCCTCAACCTCCTCCTCCTCATCTTCCTCATCCACAAAATCCTCATCCCTGTTGCATGAGACTCTCCCCTTGCAGGTGTCCACAGACAGTGGTAGGGTACTGGTAGGGCCCCCCGCCCCCCGAATTGTATCCAGCTCATCATAGAAGCGGCATGTATGGGGCTCTGACCCAGAGCGACAGTTTGCCTCCTTTGTTTTTTGATAGGCTTGCCTGAGCTCCTTAATTTTCACATGG
This sequence comes from Chelonoidis abingdonii, assembly GCF_003597395.2. Classification (NCBI taxonomy): domain Eukaryota; kingdom Metazoa; phylum Chordata; order Testudines; family Testudinidae; genus Chelonoidis; species Chelonoidis abingdonii. The sequence continues at coordinate 50,059,031 of NC_133772.1, forward strand.
CATTGCTGTGTGTCCCTGTTGTAGCTTCTGTCCATGGTGCCCTTGGAGATTTTGGCAAATACATTCATATTTCATCTTTTGGAACAGAATTCTGCCTGCATGGATTCTTCTCTCCATACAGTGATCAGATCTAGTACCTCCCGTTCGGTCCATGCTGGAGTTTTTTTGCAACTCCGGGACTGCATGGTCATCTGTGCTGATCAGCTCGCCACACTGGCCAAACAGGAAATGAAATTCAAAAGTTCCTGGGGCTTTTCCTGTCTACCTGGCCAATGCGTCTGAGTTGAGAGCGCTGTCCAGAGCAGTCACAACGGAGCACTCTGGGATAGCTCCCGGAGGTCAATACCATGAAATTGCGTTCATACCACCCCAAATTCGACCCAGGAAGGTTGATTTAGCGCTAAACCCCTCACCAGGGAGGAGTACAGAACTTTAAGAGCCCTTTAACTCTACAAAACAGGCTTGTTCATGTGGACGGGTGCAGGGTTAAATCGACCCAACACTGCTAAATTTGACCTAAACTCGTAGTATAGACCAGGGCTCAGGCTTCATTTCTATTTCCTGTAATTTACTGTTTTGTGCTTTCTCAGTCACCTGTCTGTAATTGCATAGAGTGAATCTGTGCAAATATTAGTTTAATAGGTCTTTCTAGGTAAATGGGTCTCTTAAAGCACTTGGGCATACTTTAGGAGACAATTCTGTCACCTATTAGATTATTACCTGATATTTTTGCCTTACTAATTGAAAGTCACCAATCCAAATATTTCATAAAGGCTAACCCCCACCCCACAGCCTACTTTCATTGAGATTCTAACTTGGAATCCAGTCCTGCTGAGTGCATTCTTTTCTCATTAACTTCATTTTTGGTATTTGAGCACACTTGGCATCTTTTGCAGGATTAGACTCTTATTCTCAGAATGTTAAACTATATTTGATAGAGAATTTATGTGCTATGTATCAATCTACAGTTCTTACTTTATATTCTAATATAGAGATTGCATAGGATTGTTTTGCCTTTCTGATCAACTGGTAATGCTACTTAACTGTATATCCCATAATACTCTACTCCAGGAGTTTAGTCTAATTGACTTCTCTCTCTCTAAAAATTTGTTCGGAGTGTAATTTTTACAAAAAGATCTCATTTCTACATTTATAATCACTTTCATGTGCCCCTTCAGCCATTCCTGTGGAGATGTATCTTGATGAATAATGTGCATTAAATTTAAACAAAATTATGAGTTGTACAGGTTACTATGGGTATTGCATGCATCCTTCGACACTTAGTTGTAGTATAGTTTAACAGTTAGATACTTGGATTTGAGAAAATAATTGCAAACATCTCCTTGTTGCGATATACTTACCTTTTCCTTAGTTAAATCCATTGGCTGTGTGATATGCATGGAAGGGTCACTGAGTCAAGATGTTTAACATTTCAGCTGTGTGATTTCCAGAAGGAGATGTTGCTAAAGGCTAGTATTATAGCTTGTACAGATGTGACTACCAAGTGTGTGGTGGAGAAAGGAAAATACCATCACCAAACTCTTCCCTTCCCCATCACACAAAAAAACCCATACTATGTATTGACTGATTTAAAGTATAAAATTCCAAAAGTAATCCTAATCCACAAATACTGCAGTGTTGGAGTTAAACAAATTATGACTCTGATATTCATAGTAGAATGGACTATGAATATTCAGATAAACACTCTGGAGCCAACACTTCAAACAGTAAGTTAATGAGACCTTCTAGGAATGTCAGTGATTTTTAAGTTATTCTGCCCACCAGGATTTTTTTTTTTTTTTTTTTTTTAAAGAGTACTTGATTCTGTAATTATCAGTACAGCCGCAAATCCAGTCTCTGGTACTAGCCATGTGCCCTGCAGGAATTACTATTATTGTTACTTAAAACATTAATGCATTGTTCGCTCTTCTTCATTTACTTCCATTTACCTGCTGAATCAGTGCTGATAATTCTAACACAAATATTATGCAAAATAGATATCAGTATATTTCTGCCCCTCTCTTTTGTCCTCCTGCTTCATCTCTTTGGATCTTTTTAGAGGTTCATTGAACAGCTGCACTAGAAATTAAATAATGCTGCATTCCTTCACAGAAGTGCTTTTACTTGTGGTATGAACTACAGAGTGAAAAAGACAATGCAATCCTAGTTAGTCTATTCTGAATTTGGTTCTGTGGGTTAAAAAACATTCACATACAGGAGTGCAGCCCTTCATTTCATTACAGTTCCTGGCACCAGTAGTCTACTGAATGGTTAAGGTGAGTTTCAGAGACTGGATTTCTGTTTTCTCTTCAGTCCTTGTAGGCCTCAAGAGAGAAACTGCCCATCCTACTATAAAAGATGGTTATTGGAGATTCTTCCTTAGATCAAGTACTTTTGGGTTAGAGGGTCCTGGTGAATAGCCCAGCATGAATTGACCTCACTTACATTAAAATAAATTTATCCAATTAAAAGGATTCTCTAATTACAGAATTTATGCACTATAGTCATGAGGACTGCTAATGTTCTGCAAAGTGACTTCTAGGGAGCTACAGCATACGGACTGCATGGGAGCACAGTAGGTACATATGTGGGGACTTCTAGAGGCAGTTTATTAGCTTGACTGGCTTGGGAACTTATTTAATTAAACTTCCTTCAAGGAGCTAATTATATGGTATTCCCTCTGGAGCACACATACAGTGTGGGAGTTCCTTCAGCCTATTGCCAGATTTCTGCACCGGAAGTAAAAGCAGGTCAGTGGTGCTCCTGGAAGGCTTTCTTCTAAGCGCTTTACAGCAGTGTTCTTCAAACTGCAGGTCGCAACCCAGGGCTGGGTCGCAGAATGGAAGGCACTGGGTTGCGGCGGCACTGATCTGCACCGCCGACTGGGCTGTTAAGAGTCCTGCTGGCGGTGCCTCCTGGCTAAGGCAGGCTAGTCCCTGCCTGTTCTGACACCGCGCTGTGCCCCAGAAGTGGCCAGCAGCAGGTCCACCTCCTAGGTGGAGGGGACCACAGGTCTCTGCGTGCTGCCTCTGCCCCAAGCACCGGCTCCGCACTCCCATTGGCCGGGAAGCAGCCAATGGGAGTTGGTGGGGGGGGGTGCCTGCAGGTGAGAGCTGCATGGAGCCTCCGACTAGGAACTGGACCTGCTGCTGGCTGCTTCTGGGGCACAGTGTGGTCCATGGTGCCAGGACAGGCAAGAAGCCTGCCTTAGCACCCCACTGCACCGCTGACCGAGAGCCACCTGAGGTAATCCTGCACCCCAATCCCCTGTCCCAGCCCTGAGCCTCCCTGCAAATGTGGAGCCCCTTCTTGAACCCCAACCCCCTCATCCCCAGCCCCACCCTAGAGCCTGCACCCCCAGTCTAGAGCCCTGACCCCCTCCTGCACCCCAACCCCCTGCCCTGAGCTCCCCCCAAACCCAGAGCTCTCTCCTGCACCCCAAACCCCTCATCCCTGGCCTCACCCCACAGCCCTCACCCCGCACCCCAACCCTCTGCCCCAGCTCTGAGCCCTCCCATATGCCAAACCCCTCATTCCCAGCTTTGTTGGGTTGCGGGCATCAACAATTTTGTTCAACTGGATTGCCAGAAAAATAGTTTGAAAACCACTGCTTTACAGTAGCGTTTGTCTAGATTTTATCACTATCTATTTAGTGAAGTAATTGTCAGCAAACTGTTAAAATGTAATTGGGCAAATATCATGGAAACAAATATCCAGAAGCCAAATGCTACCGTTTTTGTAGGTTTGTATTTATTTATTTAATTTATGAGAAGATACATAAATCATTGATATGTCAGATAAGACTGAAACTTTTAAATAGTTGTTTAAATTCCCACCAACTTATGTCCTTAAAGTCAGCCTTGATCTAAAAGATTAAAAGACCTTCTTCTTCTGTTATGCATATTTGTGTATGCTTTTTTCCAAAATAAAAATAAAGTCCAAATGAAAAGATTTGAAAACTCTTAGTGCTGGCTTTTTCTCTCCAGTTTGATCCTGAATGTTATTTCAATTGGTATTTGTAATACTAAATCCTTTTTTATTTTACTCTGTAAAAAGGTGAAAATGTGCCTCATTTAATTTATTTTTGCTTCTGCTCCCATCTGGAAAATGGTGGTAATATTTACTTTTTCACACTCTTGTCTGTTGAGAGCTGATTGGGGCAGAGACTGTCTCTTATGATGTGCATATACTGAGCCTAGAACAATGGGGCTCTGATTTTGTTGGCACATCTAGGTGCTACTGCAGTGCAAATAATTAATCGTAATAATGGAAAAAGGAAAGTCCAAGATTGACACTTCAAATCAGTGTGTGAAGGACCAAATGTTTAGTGCATTTGCTTGTCTGAACTGGAGCATTTGTCACTGCAATTTGTATCTCTCTTGACAGCTGGGCTGCACAGACTAGTTATATGTCTAGTGCCTGTAAACCTCTTTCATTGAAAACATTCCCTTTAGTGGCTGGTGCAGAAACAAAGTCATTAAGGAGAAAAAAGCACCAACACATTTTCAATACTTGCTTCCTTTTTCAAAGATATCTTCACTTTAAAAATAATTAGTGAATTGTTCATTTTGCACTTTCTAATAGAATACATTTTTCAGTTTTTGTTTTTTCTTGCAGGGACTTACTGAAATATGAACAATTTGCACTTTTAAAGAGACATTTTGTGAGCAGAAGTTGAGAATTAACTACTGTGAAATGCATTACTTGAATCAAGACATTCCAATTTTACATTAAATTGAAATCCAGCTGTGTAAATAAATGTAATGACAGATTTATTTACTGAACCTCCTGCCTGTATACTCCCAAATTGAGGGATTTTTTTGTAGTCTATATTAAAGCTTCCATTTTGTTTTAGTTAAAATCTGGCTCTCACTGGCTTCTCAAATATCTTGTTTGGGGCATTTTTTGGATGTTGAAATATTGCCTATAAACAAGACTCTAAAATAAGAGGTACAGAGAAGGGCTACTAGGATGATTCGAAGAATGGAAAACCTGTCTTTATGAAAGGAGACTCAAAGAGCTTTGCTTGTTCAGCCTAACCAGAAAAAGACTGAGGGGAAAGATGATTGCTCTCTCTAAATATATCAGAGGAATAAATACCAGGGAGGGAGAGGAATTATTTAAGCTCAGTATCAATGTGGATACAAGAACAAATGGATATAAACTGGCCATCAGGAAGTTTAGGCTTGAAATTAGATGAAGATTTCTAACCATCAGAGGAGTGAAGTTCTGGAACAGTCTTCCAAGGGGAGCAGTAGGGGCAAAAGACATATTTGGCTTCAAGACTAAGCTAGATAAGTTTATGGAGGGGATGGTATGATAGTCTAATTTTGGCAATTAATTGGTCTTTGACTTTTAGCAGTAAATGTGCCCAATGGTCTGAGATGGGATGTTAGATGGGGTGAGATCTGAGTTACTACAGAGAATTCTTTCTTGGGTGTCTGGCTGGTGAGTCTTGCCCACATGCTCAGGGTTTAGCAGATCACCATATTTGGGGTTGGAAAGGAATTTTCCTCCAGGGCAGATTGACAGAGTCCCTGGAGGTTTTTCGCCTTTCTCTTCAGATTGGGTCATGGGTCACTTGGTGGATTCTCTGAATCTTGAAGTCTTTAAACCACGATTTGAGGGCTTCAGTAGCTCAGGGATTTGATACAGTAGTGGGTGGGTGAGATTCTGTGGCCTGTGTTGTGGAGGAGGTCAGACTAGATGATCATAATGGTCCCTTCTGACCTTAAAGTCTGAGTTTATGATAATAAAATTATCATCACTGATTTTTTTTGTTTACCTTTGTTATCATTCGGAACTTAAAAAATGTGATGAATTTTATCTATGTTGCATTGAGGCATTTCTATCATGCATGTTTCGTGCATTGCTGAAGAAGTGATATCAGACATAGGAATCTGGCGAAAAGATTAAAACATTAAAACAAACATTAAATCAACCACGGTGAATGAGGAGGAAAATTATTACAACGAAATTACTCATTTAAAATAGGATGTCATCTGTTTTAAATTTAGGGCTTGATACAGTGCCAAATTAAGTCAATGAATAAACTCTCGTTGGGTTCAGTGGGCTTTGGATCAGGTCTTTAGTGCAAATCTCTAAAGTATAGACTTATCCGCCCGATCTTGACTCCTGTACAAGGCATATCTGAAAGGGTAGTTTACCTGAGGTAGGAGTACAGGACAGATCCTGTATAGAAAATTATCTAATAGTTGACCTACATAAGTTCTAAATCTTTAACTTTATTTAAATTAGAACTATATTGCAGCAAAACTGCAATAAATCTTTCAGTACTTTATACAACATATCATTGCCTTTTCTGATAGATTATGTTTAGGATTTGGCAAAAACAGCTACCAATATATGGTGTTTAATGAACACTAAGAGTTGATTGTCATATCCTCATTCTAATTTGCCTAAAAATTATCAGCTGTTTCATATATATAATTATTGTAATAATTTGTACCTAATTAAGACTTACTAAATCTGACTACCTTTGTGCTGATGAGGATTTTCTGACTTGCATGTCAAAGGTACAGTCAGATTTAATCTAGTAACCTCACTCTATACGCAACTACTTTCTGAAAGCAGCCCCACCACAATACTCCCATCAATTTTGCCATTGTATTGTGCTTTTAGTTACAGACCCTCTCCATCACTGTGACCGCTGATCAGTGAAACTGTGTCCACTTGTTCATTCACAACTATGTTTAGGAACAGTCTTAGACCTGATCTACACAACAGAGTTAGGTCAACGTAAGGCAGTTTACATTGACCTAACTTAGGTTGACTTAATTTTGTAGTGTAGATTTGCCCTAAGTCACTGGGTCCTCTGCATGCAAAGCAGGGAGGGAGAATATGAAACAGTTGTATTTCCCCTGTCTGCGGAGGGAACTGGGAAGTGTAGAGGGTGCTGCTACTGGACTATGCTTCTCCCACAGGTTAGGAAGGAAGAAAGTGCCACTGCTGCTTCTGAACTTTCTTGTCTCCCATAAAATGGTGTTGAAAAGAATCCTCTGTAGTTTCATACTGAGGACTGGGACATCTGTATGCCAGGGATGCTAAGTGTTGAGGCGGGATCTTCTGCTAACTCTTTATACTGAGTTTTCATCTACATCTGTCCCTTCAGTGCTGGTAACAGGCCACATCCGAGGATTTTCATGCAGGCATTTTAGGGCAGCACAGGAAGGTGCCACCTGAAACCAGAAACCAGAAAACCTATTTTTAAGATGTCAAATGTCCTTTCGGTGACACATCTGGTGGGTCATTGAGCCTCGTTATAATTTCTCCTGTGGGGCATTTGGGAATGTGAAATAGTGGTCATTAACCACTTGCTCCAGGGGTAAATGCTGTCCCTTAGAAAATAATAATGGGACACTATATTTCCAGCTGAGGGTGACCTACTAATATAACCGTGAAACACTGAAGGCTAAATTCTACCCTGATTTTCATCATTGACTTCATTGGGAGATACGCAGACATTAAGTGAGGGCAGAATGCACCCACAGGCACTGTTTTTGGTATCCTGTATTTACTCAAGAATAAAACCTCTGTGTCTAGACTAGGAAGGATTTGAAGGTGTAATATAGAATGTGTTGGCTAACATGTTCTAACACATCTGAACAGTCTAGTGCAAATAAGGTACCCTGCCTTTCATATGTACTAAACTGGTTGAGATAAAATGTAGGTATTAATTTGACCATCTTAGCACATTTTAACATAGTCACTGCTTTGTTTGAAAAGTCTAGTGTCACCTTGTTAATTAGAACTTGTTGGGTAATGCATTCTAACATCACACTTTTAAATCCTAGCCCAGGCAAAGCCTAAGTGATGTCGTGCAGCACAGAGGGTTGTCTGAAAATGAGCTGTAGGAATTCGTGGGACAGTAATGATAATATTTTTCTAATGCCTGCATATTTGGCTTTCCAAAACTCTTTATAAACATTAAGCCTCACATTGCCCCTTTGAAGGAGGGTGGGAAGGATATATTCCAGTCCACATTTCAGAGAGAGTGAACTAAGGGGCCAGGAGGAGGCTGGCATGTTCACATTCCAACAGGACTCGATTTCACAGAAGATGACTAGTGTTCAATTTAAATGAGACAGTTTGAAGCTTAGACAAACCGAGGGACAAGGTTTGCAGTTTACACTTATTTATACAGGGAATGTGGGAAACACCCCAGAGATTTATAAAATAGCCATCAGACCACAGAGAAGAGTCTATGGAAGAAGCAAAAGAGCTTCGTAAGTTGTTGGCAAGCAACTCTCAGTCCCAGCTGTGGCTGCAAATACTGTGATCCTGCATATATTCTAAAAATAATTTCATTCAACAGGAAGAAGGTATGAAGCGGTGTCTTAAAAAGCACAATAGTCACAACACCTGTCTGGAGATTCATTTCTTTGGGCCCCATTCAGCATGTCAGGCAATCACTTTGAATCCACTGCGTGCTAAATCAGTAAAAATTACATCAATTTTCTGACCAGTTCCTACATACTGTGTAATTTAAACCACCATTTTTAACACTGTAGCTTTTGGCCCAGACTTCTGTAGGAGTTGCTCTTGTTTACACAAAGCCTGGAGTTAGCCTGTTTAGCCCAATGAATCATAGCTAAAATTGAAAACGGAATTGAAGAGGCCAGCCATCTACTCCCCTGTTCTGACCACTGGGCCCCGCTTGGATATTATGATGAAATGCGCTATAGAAAATCTGAAGTTAGATCCTGAGTGTTTAGTGACCATATCCATAGTGCAATACTTAGCATCACAGACAAACCAGGATATTACCTGAATATAATAGTTTGCAATAATATTTAATCTGTTTATATGGGAATGTATATGATGAGGTCTATAGCTCATTTGCTGTATCATCTGAGAGAGGCAGATGACATGAAGACAGAATTCTATTTCCAAGTCTGCAAATGACTTGACTGTGCAGGTCACTTACCCTCTCTGGGCCTCTCCAGGTGCATTTTTGCCTGTGCAGTTCTAAAACTCTGGACTGTTATCTAAATTTTTAAGCACGCAGTTTAAATCTCAAGAGGGGATTTTTAGTTCATGCACTAGAGTTGATTGATACTCATGTTTCACTAAAATCATTTGCCCAAAAATATATTTTGGGGCTGTGTTACGTGTATTATAGGAAAAATAAATATTCAGGAGAATGCAGACAATCTCATGAGGATACTATTTATGTACCTTTCATAATATGCTTTCAGTTTCTCAAAAGAAAGATGCTAAGTACAAATTTATTATTTGTTGTAGGTATTTTGTTGAAAAACGCTAGCAAACTTTGCTGTTGGTGCACTGTCTGTTTTGGAAAATAAATACATTGTTTGGTTCTTTTGAGAACAGCATCAAGACCATAAGCTGCCTGGAACAGATATATGGGTGAGATTTTCACCCCCTGCTATGGCCGCTGTACACTCCTGTACAGTGTAGAGGGGCTGTAAAAACCCTGTGGCCAGCCAGGGGAGAATTCTACCCAACAAATGAGTTGTATGGGACAGCTGTAGGCTCTCAAGTTCAAACCCTGGAAGGGGTTGGGCATGCATGGTAGGGGCATATGAGAAGACTAGGAGGGTGTTGTGCTATAGTACTTCGTGTTGATGGGATTCTGGGCAGTTACCATGAATTGGGAGGTTATGTGGCTTAATGGCACCTTTCCCCTTTCACTTCCAGGACTGCAAGTTTTGTACTGTGCTTTTTAGAGGCCCCGGACAGAATCTCGCTCAAAGTTATCTTCTGTATCTTGTCCCACACTGGTTGTGCTGTCAGTGTTTAATAAATAAGAATAGGAAACTGATATAAATAGTTGGCATAGCTAAGTAGCTAATACTTTTAGGGTGTTTGGTGATTAGGAAGGGTCCTCTTGCCAGGGATCCTAAGGCTATTTTAGAATTTTGACAACCACAGATGACACATAACTATGACATGTTTGACATGCCCACCTCTTTTAGCCTCTCTCATACTGGCAGAGTAATTTATCAAACTGAGATGTCTGAAACACTTGTTCAGTCTCACAGATTCACAAAATGAATTATCTGTATGGTGCCATGTTTTCTCAGAGTTAGACTCATTTTCTTATGGGTCTAGTACAATTTTCACTAAAGTAACAAAAACAAATTTATCTTTTCTCACACCCACAACACTCACTGTCCCTCAGGATGTTGTCTTTTGTGCAATGAGGCAGTAAAAGCACAAATGCCAGCTGCCTCCTGGCCCCAGGGGTGCTCAAGCCACCTGTTCCACCCCAGGCCCTGCTCCTGCCCAACTCCAAGTCCCGCACCTCATCCCACCCTGCTCAACCCCTACCTCGCCTCTTCCCACCCCATTCCGTCCCCTCCCTCCAGCATCTCCTGCATGCCACAGAACAGCTGATCGCGGTGGGTGGGAGGCGCTATAAGGGAAGGGGAGGAGTTGATCAGCAAGGCCACTGGCGGATGGGAGGCGCTATGGGGAAGAGAGGGAAGCTTGGCTGCCAGTGGGTGCTAAGCATCCACTAATGTTTTTCCATAGGTGCTCTAGCCCTGGAATACCCTTGGAAGTCAGTGCCTATGAGCAAAAGTTTCAAACAGGATTGTGTTAACAGCGGTCGTGACTGAATCTGCCCAGATATATCTTAGATCAGCTGTCACTAGCTGACGCCCACTCAAAATTTGCAAGTGGTGTAAAGTTCACTTAGAAGCCTCAGGGCCAGATCAGTGCCCCTGTCTGCCTTTAGACTTTTCATCTGAGGAAATCTTACTGGTAGCACAGTTGGTTGCAGAGATGAGGAGAGACTTTTAAGAGGCCATTTTTTATGCCTCTTCTAGCTTTTAAATTCTAACCATTTATCTCTTCATTGCCTGGAATGCTGCATGGGTGGCTCGCAGGTGGTATACTAAATATAACACAGCTAGCGGTATCTCCCAAAAGACCCACAAATTTTTATATCCGTAATTCTTCTAATGCACAATTCCATTTCTTAATATGAAACTTGCTTCACTGTGCATCTTGTAACATCAGCCTTTTATAAGATATATTTAACGATGCCTGCTGCGTATCTTATAAAAGGCCGATGTTATGCTACATGCTTCATCGCACATCTTTATTTCTTTGTTCTCTGGTGGGTGAGGGCCCAAAGGTTGTTCCTATATTCAAGTCTCCCACTTAACTCTATACCATGTTGCCTGCAACCTAGTTAAGAAATGCAGAGTATGCTGAACTAATATTATGTCACTTTCCAATTATGTTAAAATGCGCATCAGGGCAGAAACCAGTTTTGACTCTCTTGTACTGCGCTTGTAATTGTCAAGGGTTCCTACAGTATGAGATGCACATTTTTGTGTTATAAGTGGAAATCAAATTAATATAGTCAATTTTAAAGCATGTTATATTTGTATTTTTGGTAGTCCATATTCATCTATTTAATTAAATCTATGAACTTATTTATGTACTTTAAATTTTTAGTCATAAATATTGTTACAGCATGTAGAACTTGTCCCCTCCCCTGCCACCAAATAAAGTGGATTTAAAAGTTTTATCAAATGTAATGCAAAGAAAGTTTCTCCTTTGTTTCCATCCAACGTCTGATTAATGAAAATGACTGAATCTGGCATGAGCTAATCCCCCAACCAGCAACAATGAACAGTCACCTAGAAGCAGAGAGAAAATTATGGTAATTGGTAGTACACAATACTGTTTGGATTGCAGATCTCAAACTTTTTGAGTGCAGACATTAAATCAGAATCCCTTGTAAGTATAATTCTTCAGATTTGCAGGAAAGAAACAGTTCTGGTTCTCAACCTGAAGAAGCTTATACTATTCATTTTCTCAAGCCAATTTAAAATACTGGTGATTTGCTAAACTGCTCCTAAAACTTTTTACCATTATATGTGCTTTATATAGAAATTTACACTCTCTTCCCACTGCTGTACATTTCAGTATCTTTATTATAAGGTAATCAAGAACAAAGCGTTTGTACTGCAGGCATAAGACTCTTGTGAAACACTGTGGGTTTGTGTTCCTTTATGATTTGGCTGAATCTAAACTTTGTAGCATGTGGACGTTATACATAGAACTTTATTTATATTTCATAGGTTGCTTTTAATTTTCTTGAGACAGGTTTAGTTAGGCAAAACTTCCATGGACTGCTATGGGAGTTTTGCGTGAATAAGTCCTGCAAGATATGGTCAAGTAATGGCAACTTGGTGTTCTGCTGACTGACAAATACTTTCTAATGAATTCTCTTTGTCTTTGCAGTGTTTTAGATGATGAAGGTAGCAATCTGCGTCAACAGAAGCTTGACAGACAGGTGAGATCTTGGAGTCTGCGTTCGGCCTATTTCCTTTTGACAAGTTAGGGCTTGCTTAACTGGATTACTGTGGAATATGGAGACCTCCTTTCATTGACACATGCACAGCTGATTGAGGTATCCTACCAGAAAATTACATCTTGAAATATTAGTTCCCTGGCCTTTGGAGTGTGCTATACATGCTTAAGTGATGGAAAGGAAAGGATTGTGAAGATTATTATTAGTGTTGACTTTTTCTTATTATGGTGATTTGAGTGGTTTTCATTTTTGTTGACTTAGAGTTGCATTATGATGATTTAGAATGTTTTATTCCTTCCGCAGACCATGAAAAAACAAAAAAGAAAAGCACAAGGGTACTAGCAAGAGTGTCAACCAGCTGAGAATTAACACACAGTTTTCAGAATTTTTCCCCCTTATTCCCAGCCAGATAGGATTTAATACTCTTAGGGTATGTCTATACTACCCGCCAGATCGGTGGGCAGCAATTGATCCAGCAGGGGTCAATTTATCACGTCTAGTCTAGATGCGATAAATCGACCCCCCGAGCACTCTCCCGTCAACTCCTGTACAGTATTAGAGGGGTAGCCGTGTTAGTCTGGATCTGTAAAAGCAGCAAAGAATCCTGTGGCACCTCATACACTAACAGACATTTTGGAGCATGAGCTTTCGTGGGTGAATACTTACTTCGTCAGATGCAGGTAGTGGAAATATCCAGGGGAAGGTGTATATATCCAAGCAGGCTAGAGATAATGAGGTTAGTTCAATCAGGGAGGATGAGGCCCTGTTCTAGCAGTTGAGGTGTGAAAACCAAGGGAGGAGAGACATTTTGGAGCATGAGCTTTCGTGGGTGAATACTTACTTCGTCAGATGCAGGTAGTGGAAATATCCAGGGGAAGGTATATATATCCAAGCAGGCTAGAGATAACGAGGTTAGTTCAATCAGGGAGGATGAGGCCCTGTTCTAGCAGCTGAGGTGTGAAAATCAAGAGAGGAGAAACTGTTTCTGTAGTTGGAAGCCATTCACAGTCTTTGTTCAATACTGAGCTGATGGTGTCAAATTTGCAGATGAACTGAAGCTCAGCGGTTTCTCTTT
>NC_133772.1:50073656-50087266 GCF_003597395.2 Chelonoidis abingdonii
GAAATTTTTACTGGCAGGATGGCCACCTAAAGGTCTTTTTTGCCCAGGAAGCGCCTGACAATTGTGGAGGCCAGCGAGGGGACTCGGGAACGGTCAGGGAATTCAGGTGCTGTAAAATCCAAACGAGAGAGAAAACGTTATCTGTAGTTGGAAGGCCATTCACATGTCTTGTTCAATACTGAGCTGATGCGCTGTCAATTGCCAGATACGAACCAATCAGCTCGCTGGTACTGTGAAGAGAACAGACTGGGAATGGCTCTCCCAACTACCAGAACATTTCTCCTCTCTTTGATTTTCACACACTCAGTGCCGTAGAACAAGGGCCTCTTCCTCCCTGGGGGATTTGAAACTAACCTCTGTTATCCTTAGGCCTGCTGTTACACAATTACCGCGCCCCGAGAAATTCGACTCATTGAGTAATGAACACGCTCAACACCACTCAGCGGTTTCTCATTTGAACGATTATTTTGTAGCTCCGGCATGGCACCTTAATAAGGTGCTATCTTAGTGGCAGGGAGGTGCAAGGTGCGCTCTCTAGCAGGTTGGTTTGTTCATGATTGCCCCCCCCCCCCCCCTTGCAAGGTCTTAGATCCCAGGTTCCAGCTCGAGCCCGAACATCTACACCACAATTAAACAGTGCCTGAGCCTGAGCCCTGGGAGCCTGAGGTTCAGGCCAGCTGTGGAGTTTTAATTGCAGTGTAGACATAACCACTAAGGTCAAAGGGAATTTTACCATTGACTTTAGTGGAGTTAGGGTTTCACCCTTTGTCTTTAATTTCCACTTGGCCCTCTTTTGAAGAACCTTTGGCTCTCTTTCAACATGTTTTATGTATCAAACTTGATCTTCTGTTACCTTTGCTTCCATTGTAATGTCCACTCCACACTCATCAGGTTAGGGTTAAGGTCAGGGTCTTTCAGTCTGTGCCCCATTTTCAGTATCAAATACTTTATATCTATGCCATCTTGCCTCTGATTGCAATGTTGTTATAGCCATGCTGTTCCCAGGATATTAGAGAGACAAGATGGGTGAAGTGATATCTTTTATTGGACCAACTTCTGGTGGTGAAAGAGACAAGCTTTCAAGCTACACAGAGCTCTTCTTCAGGCTTGGGAAAAGTATTCAGAATGTCACAGCTAAATATAAGGTGGATCAGATTGTTTAGCATAAGTAGTTAACATATATTCTAAGGGATGATGGAAGGTGAAGTGGCCTGTTAACACCTCTGGGAACTTAAATTCATATCTTTGCTAGGCACTAAAAATCCTGGTCTTAATAAAGACACTGGATTTATGGTTTATTAAGATAATCAATAACCCATTAACCCCGCTCTTTTTCCTATAACTCCAGAGGTGTTAAAAGGCCACTTCACCTCAAATAGTTCCTTAGAATATGCGTTAACTACTTATGCTAAACAATCCGTTCGACGTTGTATTTATCTGTGACACTGAGTACCTTTCCCAGGCCTGAAGTAGAGCTCTGTGTAGCTTGAAAGCTTGTCTCTTTTGCCAACAGAAGTTGGTCCAATAAAAGATATCACCTCACCCATCTTGTCTCTCATGTTGCATGAGTCAGTTTCTGACTTCTAATTCATGTTGAGTAGCAGCACATTATTCATGGAGTAAATTAGTACTCAACATGAGGGAAGGCTGTCAGAAACTGGTCCTCTCTGGATATTCCTCTACTTCAATCCAGCCCTTTTGCTATTTATAACAGCATTGTATTTTCTTTTTCTCTGTACATGGAGAGAAGTCAAAAGACAACCCATGTAAAAACAGCATAGTACAGAGGAAGGGGACAAATCAGACGCTGGGTTATTACAATTAAACCTTCTTAACCCCTATAGTTTCTTGTGGATGTTCAAAGTGGCTGTGATAGAGTGGTACCTCATAAATATACATTGGCTTTTGTGAGGGTATACCCCCCCTAATCTGAACTCTGGGATACAGATGTGGGGACCTGCATGAAAGACCCCCTAAGCTTATCTTCTACCTTTATCTTAGGTTAGAATTCTTCCAAGGCACAGTCTTCTGCCTTGGACAGATATTGCTGCCATTACCAAGTGATTTTTCACAAATATTCAGGGAAGGGTCACTTGGAATCCATATCCCATCAAAATATCCCCCCAAGCTTCTTCACCCCCTTTCCTGGAGAGGGTTGAGAATAAAATACCAACTAGTTGCCTTAGCAGTGTGAGCACAGACCAATCCCTTGTCTAAGGACTTGATTCTAGTTTACAGATTCTTTTCTTGATTTACATAAACATAAATCAGTGTTTTCATGCCTCATGCTCTTGGTTATCATATTAATTCACAGTGCTCCCACATTGTTGGCTTCCCAAAAGATGTTGTTGTTTTTTATCCTGCTCTGACAGCCAGTAGACTGCTCAGAAACATCTATTTGACCTGTTTGGTACTTTCAGTAGAGTTTTAGAAAGGTTTTCTATGGCCTGGCATCCCAATGTCCTATTAGACTGTGTTCTTGGCACTTGAAAATAGCATACAAGGTGGACTGCCATTGCAGAAGATGTAAGGATATCAGTTGTGATTTACTGGAAATTCTACAGTATGAAATCAAATAACATTCAGTTAAGCACAGTTTGCAGAACAGAAGCTATGTGCACACAGACTCCCATAGAAAAGTGGCATTTATTCTAATAGTAAAGTACTTTTCTTTGTATTTCCCCCAGCGAGCATTGCTAGAACAGAAGCAGAAAAAAAAACGCCAGGAGCCACTAATGGTTCAGTCCAATGTAGACAGCCGCACAAGAACACGAAGAATGAAACATTCAGAGGAACAGGCGCCGCTGGTTGAATCGTATCTTAACAGCAACAGCAGCACCATTTTTCATGGTATATTGACATGGTCTATAGAGTGCATGTTTACTGCTAGAAGTCCTGTTTAAGGTGACCAGACAGCAAGCATGAAAAATCAGGACAGGAGATGGGGGGTAATAGAAGCCTAGATAAGAAAAAGACCCAAAAATCAGGACTGTCCCTATAAAATCAGGACATCTGGTCACCCTAGTCCTGTTGTTTGTTGAAAAATGAAGAGAACGTGGGAACAAGAATGTAGTCTTTTAAATGAATACCTGAAAGCTTAGCTCAGCTGTGTTTGGGGATGAAAATGATAATAACTATGGAGAATTCCAAAGTAACCACTGTCATAACTTTAAAATGAGCTTTTTTGACAGGGGAAACTTTCAGTATGATGTCATCCTTGCTTGAGTTCCTGCTCTCCATTTAATAAACTGTAATCCCCATACTTTACATTCTCCCTTTAAATCGGATTTCAATATGTGAAAGGAGGTTGTTGAATGTTTTGTACAAAGATAAAATATGGTAGTGTACCATAATACTCTGAGGGGCTACGTGAAATGCAGGTATCCACGCTACTCACAAATTGTGAGTGAATGTTTTTTTTCCTTTTCTGTGGACTTTATTCATAGAAGTTCCATAATGCATCAACTATGAATAAGGGTTTTTGAACAGTAAACCTCTTTTAATGATGCTTCTGAAAGATGTTCAAGCGATAGATCTGATTTTAGATGAAGGGGAAAAAAGCACATTATTTTCTCTCCTAATCAGAGAGAAAAACATCAAAAGAGAGATTAATTTTTTCCCATGCTGTTGAGGAAGTTGATATTGTACAGAATTTTATGAAAATGTTTTCTTTGGTAGTTAGCTACAGGAGATAAAAAGTAAAAGGAAATTTTCATCATCATAACAGCTAATCAGAAGTGCAAAACCCTGTCCTATGAACTGTTGTTTTATGATACACAGCAGCAATTACCTTCTAAGCCACCTTTATTGTAAACTTAAATAACAAGGATTTCAAGTCAGTTACAGCCCAGAGAAACTAGACATCATCTCACAAACAGTAGTAAAATCCTTATTTATACTCCGCTAAATCCTGCAAGTGCTTGCACCCTAGGCAACCCTTCTGACATCAGTGAGGTTGCCTGCGGTGTTAGTTAAGGCAGAATTTGGCCTTTCATATCACATCACATCAGAGTTTTTCCATGCAGGTCATTCCTTGGAACAATTATTCACTTAGCCTCAAATTTCTTTATTTTAAAGTCTCTCTCCAACCCTGCCACTACAGGATGGCAATGGACAGCACAGACTTTCAAACCCTGGTAAAGAAGCAAGACACTATATTTTACAATGCCATGTAAACCGTTAAATGAGGTTCTTTTTACATCTCACGTAGTACAAGTAAATAAGATGGACAGAATAGCATAGTCCTGAAAATGCATTAATAATATATAGCTATATTTTCTCACATTCAGCCTTTGGTTTGTAAACTTCTGGGGATAACTCTCCAGGTAATAAACCGTTTGTGCATTTATCAGAAGCCTCAACTTAACAGCATCTCATTACCCAATAAAGTGGTTTGTTCCTTTGTAAAATCCTCTCTCAGGAATATTATTCTTGAAAACACTGTGAGAACTACAGAAGTGTTCTTTTTTGTTGTATTTTTCTTCAGGAGTGTGGTTGGTGGTGTCAAGATTCAGCTGCTGTGTGGGGCATATTTGGGTTTCAATGGCCATTTTTAACTGCAGAATTCATCTGCAATGAAAACGTTGGTATGTGGGAGTGTTGGATGCATGAGACAGCTGGGCTGTATCTGAAGAACTGTTCTACTCTTCCTCATTCACTTGTTTCTGTTATGGGTGTGCTTTAAAATGACTCTTTGTGGGAACTGGTGTCTTAGTGCATAAACCGTACTTCATATATGAGCGGGTGTGTGAGATTCATTCCTGTGTAGCAAGCACTGCATAAAGGCGGTATCTCCACATCTACCACCCCACATTTTTTTTCCTTGTAAAATTCCTGTCTAAGCTATAGGAAGGCATAATGCAGGAATGCTTGTTTAATTTGATGAGTAAAATTAAGGCGGCTGCTGGTGGAAGTGGATGATTAAATTATGGGGTGTATATATAGGGCGAGGTCAGGAACAGGATAACACAATTCCTTCTTCCCACCATATTGGAGCTTGTCTACACTGGGAAATTGACAGCATAGCTATAGTGGAATAATTATTCAGCTATGGCTATTCCAGAATAGCTCCCCCTGTCACTACTTTATTCTGGAATAAACAAATCTTTATTGCAGAGTAAAGTTACTTTTGTTTCAGAATAGCGTTCATACAGGGAGCTATTCAGGAATAGCTATAGTAGAATATCTTCTTCTGCTATAGCTGTGCAGTTTCCATTTATAGACAGTCCTTAGCTGGTGTTGGAATTCTCCTGGGAGTTGCAGAATGATTACTGCTAATCCAAGCTTAATCTATAATCTTAAACTAAAATAGGGAAAGAATAAATTAATAATTACTTAGACAAGTTACATGTCTTCAGTTTGGAAGTGCCTGTCAAAATACTTCCTGTATACTTAAGGAACTGGCTGAAGAGATCTCTGAACCATTAGTGTTTATCTTTGAAAGCTCGTGGAGGACCAGAGACCCCAGCAGACTGGAAAAGGGCAAATATAGTAAACATCTATAAAAAGGAGAATAGGGACAACCCAGAGAATTATAGACCAGTCATCTTAACTGGTACCCAGAAAGATCATGGACCAAATAATCAATCAGTCAGTTTGTAAACACCTAGACGATAATAAGGTGATCAGGAACTGTCAACATGGATTTGTCAGGAACAAATCATGTCAAACCAACCAAATGTCCTCCTTTAGTAGTGTAACAAACTTTGTGGGTAAGCGGGAGCAGTAGGTGTGATGCATCTCAACTTTAGTAAGTCCCACATGATCTTCTCATAAGCAACGTAGGGAAATATAGCCTACACAAACCTTGGGTGCAAAACCAATTGGAAAACCATCCAGTAGTCATGCTGGATGTTCATATTGAGTGGGGTTCTGCAGAGGTCTGTCCTGTATACAGTTTTATTCAATATCTTCATAAGTGATTTGGATAATGGCATAGAAAATATACTTATAAAGTTTGCGGACAACACCAAGCTGGAAGGAGTGGCAAACACTTTGGAGGACAGGATTAGAATTCAAAATCATCTTGACAAACTGGAGATATGGTCTGAAATAAATAGGATGAAATTTAATGAGGACTGTTTGACCTATCAGTCTGTCATAGCTTTCCTACTCAGATCTGAATCTTAGAGTTCAGAAAATAAGATGCTAGCATGAAACCTCCAAGCTTATTTACCAGCTTAGATCTGATAGCGCTGCCACCAGCCAAAAATTCCAGTGTTTGGCTCACTCTGGTCTCCCCAAAACCTTCCCTGGGGGACCCCAAGACTCAGATGCCCTGAGTCTCACCACAAAGGGAAATAACCCCCCTCCCCTTGTCTTCTCTTTACTTCTTCCCAGGCTTCCCCTCCCTGGATGGCCCAGGACGATCACCCTATCTCAATTCCTTGAAATGCAAACGAGCAAGATCAGGTTTCTCTCACCCTCAGTCAGAGTCCCTGCAAATGCAAGCTTTGTAACTCTAACACACAGAGATTTTCTCTTCCTCCCTGTCTTCTTGCTCCCACCAATTCCCTGGTGAGCTGCAGACCCAATCCCCTTGAGCCCAACTAGGAAAAAATCCAACAGGTCTTAAAAAGAAAGCTTTATATAAAAAGAGAGAGAGACATAAAAATGGTCTCTGTATCAAGGTGACAATATAGAGGGTTAATGGCTTAAAAGAAAAATGAATAAACAGCCTTATCCAAAAAGAAATACAATTTAAAACATTCCAGCAAACTACACACATGTAAATACAAAAACAATATAAAAACCTGTATTGTCTTATACCTGTGCTTACAACTGGGAAACAGAAGATTAGAAAGTCTGGAGATAGAGAGATCCTCTCTCAGAGCTGAGAGACCACAGACAGGACAAAAGACACACACCCAAACATTCCCTCCCTGAACTTTGAAAAATCCGGTTTCCTGATTGGTCCTCTGGTCAGGTGTTTGGTTCCCTTTGTTAACCCTTTACAGGTAAAAGAAACATTAACCCTTAGCTATCTATTTATGAGACAGTCCTCATCCTCAAAGGAAACCTTGCACAATGCTTTCCAAAGATGAGCCTGGGAGCTTAAATTCATTGCTTTGCTAGACACCAAAAATCATGGACTGAACAGAGACACTGGATTTATGGCTTGTTGCAACAGTCTGCAACCCACTAACTCCGTCTTTTTGTCCTATGATTGCAGAGTTGTTAATTGGCCACTCTGCAATGTTTCTTGATTGGTACCTTACAATATGTGGTAACTACTCATGCTAAACAATCTGTTCCATCTCACATTTTGCTGGGAGTTCCTTTCCCAAACCTGAAGAGGAGCTCTGTGTGGCTTGAAAGCTTGTCTCTCTCACCAATAAAAGTGGGTCCAATAAAAGATACTACCTCATCCACCTTGTTTCTCTAGCGCTTATGTCAGGAAAACTTTTGTCGCTTGGAGTGTGAACCTTTCCCCCACCCCGAGTGCCATAAGTTTTGCCGGCAAAAGTGCTTGTGTTCACAGCGCTGTGTCAGTGGGAGATGCTCTCCTGTTGACATAGCTCATTAAGCTGGTTTTATTATGTCAATGAGAGAGCTCTCTCCTGTCGGCATAATGCGGCAACACGACCGCTCTTACAGTGGCGCAGTTGTATCTGTATAGCTGTGCCCCTGTAAGCTTGTAAGTATAGACATGGCCTTAAGATGCAGAGTACTACACTCAGGAAAGCATAGTCAGTTACCCAGTACAAAATGGGAAATGATTGCTTAGGAAGGAGTATTGCAGAAAAGGAACTGGGGTTATAGTGAATCTCAAATTTAATGAGTCGACAATGTAACACTTGCAAAAAAAAAAGTAAACATCATTCTGGGATGGATTAGCAGGATTGTTGTGAGCAAGATACAAGAAGTAATTCTTTTTCTCTACTCAGCAATAAAAAGGTCTCAACTGGAGTACTGTATCTAGTTTGGGAAAGATGTGGGCAAATTGGAGAAAGCCCAGAGGAGAGCAGCCAAAATGATTAAAAGTGTAGAAAACAGGACCTATGAGGAAAGACTGAAAAAAGTGGGTTTGTTTATTCTGGAGAAGGGAAGTCTGGGCAGGGGATTACATGATAATGTAAAAGTACATTACTTTTATATAAAGGTTGTTATAAAGGGGTCGGTGATAAATTGTTCTCCTTATCCACTAAGGACAGGACAAGAAGTAAGGGGCTTTAATTGCAGCAAGGGAAATTTAGATTAGACTTTAGGAAAAACTTCTTCACAGTAAGGATAGTTAAGCACTGGAACAAATTACCAAGGCAGGTTGTGGAATCTCCATTGTTGGAAGTTTTTAAGAACAGAATAGAGAAACACTTGTCAGGGCTGGTCTAGATAATATTTAGTCCTGCCTCAGTATAGGGGACTGGACTTAATGATCCATCAATTTCCCTTCCATTCCTACATTTTTTGCAGGGATGTCTTGTTACATTCGAGATGGAGTTTAAGGAAGGTGAGAGTAGATCTGAGACTCTGGTCCCAGTAAGGGGTTGGACTGAGAGAGTGGGACAAAGGTGACTTTACTTTTGCATCTATAGATTCTGGAGTTGGAGCTAATGTAACCATCAGCATAAGATAGAGCAGCCCAAGGGTTAGGGTTGTGGGGTTTTTTGGGGTTTTTTGTTTGTTTTTTTTTAATTAAATACAGTATAATGTGAGTGAATCTAGTGCTGGTGAAAGGTACTGGAATGACAGCTCTGAAAGTCTTTATCCATAGAATGGAAAAGAGCATTGCTTGCAGCCATGTAGACAAAATGATATGGTTAAACTCTTAACATGGAGGTGGGAGGCCAGTTTGTTATGCCCATTCATTTCTTGGTGTGTGTTAAAACTGCCAGTGAGAATCCCTATTAGTACCCTTAGTGACATGAGTGATGACACCTCTCCATTCAGGAAATGCACTGTGATCATAAAACTCAATTTGCATATGTCACCAAACACTCAGTAGCTGGTAATTATTTTTCAGTCTCCAGTGACTTTTGGCATAGGACTGAAAGGTGGTGTGTCCCTGAGCCCATCTGTAATCCCATATAGAATTACATGTTTTTCATCTTTCATTCAATTACCATATTAGCATTGGTACCATTTAATAGTATAGGATAACTTCAGACAGCAACAATAATTGTCAGGAAAAGGAAAACTTCAGGTAAAGTGAGGGCTTCTAACATCAATGTGCCAGTCCATAAAGTGACTGACTTGAGCTAAACAATTAGTAAGGAACAATAACAACACGGATAGAACCTTTTCCCCTTGAGTACTGAGTTGAGCTTCTACTTCTTACAGTCTAGCAACTGCGTTATTTCCACATTAGATAGCCATTGTGGATGGACCATTTCAGATCCATCTGGCCCTAGTACAGATCTTAAAACTATTACTGAAATATAAAGCTTATATTTAACAACAGTACTTGTAGACTAATGATCTACAAATGGGACCCTTGTATGAAAGAGGAGTTTTGTTTTATACTGTTGTTTGGAAGAAATTACAATATTACCTTTTTGTTTCAAAACATTGTAGATGTATTTGATATTATGGAATCGGTTCGTGTGTGTGTGTGTAGGGCAATCAGAAGACATATAAACAAACAGGTGTTCTTGGTGAGATTTTGAAGATGTGTCTAAGAGAAAATAAATAGATGAGGAAATAGAAAATATTGATACAAAAGATGAGTATAATGACAGGTCAATGCCCTTTTGGTACTAATATCAAGTTTTAAAAGTAGTTTAAATTCTGGGCAGACAAACAGATCATTTTGGGCCTGATCCATATACTATTCATGTCAATGGGATTTTTTCTATTGACTTCAATGAGCTTTGAATCAAGCCTTTCATCTTGTGAATAATCCTGATGTGTCCCAAATAATCAGATAAAAATTCCATCATTCATCATTATAAATAACTGCTTAATAATTTTCAGCAGTACTGTTTACTCTTTGTTTTCATCGTTTGAGAAGAAAATGTATGTAATTAAAATAACATAATTCATAAGAATAATTTCTGTCCAGAAAAGGCCATTTATTTACTACTTTTTCCCCTCTCCTTGTTTGTTTCCACTTAATATCCTTGTACGGGCATATTGTTAGCGGTTAGTTTAAAATGTTTACTTCGTAAATCGTGCTCATAATTCTGGAACATCTAGGTCACATCTGCTGGCTTATTTTCACATATCTCCACATCACATATTGCTACAAATTTTCTACAGAATTGGACAAAAGCATGAGCCCCTACAAATGTGTGATAGCAAAATTCCTCGATGTACACTCTTCTTTTCAGGCTGTTTTAAAGTATTGCAAATATCTGATGTGTGTTCCTGGAATATTGCCACTGGTTTAAGTAAAGTGGGAAGATAGACAAAAAGTTCATATTTACATACATACAATATTTGCCTTTATTGCAATAATTGATTTTTAATATAGGATTTACTGAAACATGGTAAATACATTCATTTATTTTTGTAACTATCATGCTGAGCCCAGTCCTGCATCTATTGAGGCCAATATGAATTTGCCACAGGTACAGGACTGGAGGTCTGTACACAGAAATGTAGAGCAACAGTTGTGATTTAAAACATATTTAGTTGATCCCAAATTTGTGTTAACCAAGTAAACAGGCTTATGCTGATGTAGAAAAATTCTTTCACAAAGTTATAAAGAACTGACCTTTTCTGCTGTTCCCTTAAATTTTCTGCAAATATGAAAGGCAATTTTAATAGGCAAGAAGGAATCATTTTTTTCGTGTGAAAATGGTGAATTTCCACTTGGACAAATTCCGTTTTTCACAATTTTGAGAGAAGCTAGAATCTTAACAAGGAGAAGTCTGCTTTTATTAATGTTACTTTTTTACAGATGTGGCTTTTGTATGTTTGAAATTAAAATGTTTTCAATTAAAAACAGAATGAAACTCTCCTTCAAGTAACTTCACAACAACTTTTGATTTAGAAGTTTAGATTAACCATGTACAGGATTGCAGAATTACTTTCTCTTTCATTGTAGGCAGTGTTGTTATATCTGTGTCAGTCCCAGGATATTGGGGAAACAATGTGGGTGAAGTAATATTTTTTTATTGGACCAATTTCTGTTGGTGAGAGAGAAAAGCTTTTGAGCTTACACAGAGCTCTTCAGGTCTAGGAAAGGCACAGAGAGTGTCACAGCTAAATACAAGGTGGAACGGACTGTTTAGCAGGAGTAGTTAGCACATAACCCTGCAGTCAGCGGAGGAAAGGGAAGGGGTAGGGAGAAAGCTGGGGTGGGATGGGGCTTTCCACTAATAGATATTATCTCACCAACCTTCTCTCATTAATATCCTGGGACCAACACGTCTACAGCAACACTGCATACTTTCTCTTTGACATTTGGCATCAGGGCTAAATGTCTGTATTTTGTGCCAACAGATTTCTGATCACAAGTAATAACTCTGGATTGTTAAATTTGACGTGTCATTCTGTTCTGGTACAATAAACGATGAGAGAGAGAGTTTTCCACTGAATGGCAAACTGTCAAATTTTAAGGTGACATCATTTAGTCATTCATTTTAAAAACATTTGTGCATGTTCAGCAAAATTAATGGTTTGAATCCTGTTTTCTATTGACTTCACTCCGAGGTGTTTGTTCTTTTTGGGGAGAAAGCAGGGAATATGTTCTCTGCATTAGATCATACTCTTGATACTTGGAGTGCTGCCTTATCTCTTAATGAGGTGTGAGAGAATTTTGTGTTAGAAGATGATAATTTTTAGAAACTTCACGGGTGTCTTATAAATGGCAGCATGAGACCTCAAGCATGTGTCCCCAACATTGAAATCCCCTGTGCTAATTCAGTTTTTTAAAAAAACCAACAGATTGTAGATAGATGTTTGAAGAGTTGCTCATTCTGCTCTCTTGTCTGACTTGATATGTAACAGAAAACCTCCCAGTGCCCCATCTTGTGATTTACTAGTTAGTACATTGATCGATAAGCATTCCAGGTCTGTTTTTTCTAAATTGTCAATAACGCTAAAGTAACAGTATCTTAGATACAGGGTATGTCTACACTTGGAGCTGGGGGTACGATTACCAACTCATGTAGACATATTTGCTCTAGCTCTCAAGCAAGCTAGTGCACTAGAAAATAGGAGTTTAGACAGAGAACATGGGCAGCTGTGAGTAGTGGCATGCGCTAGCTGGGCTGAGTTCGTACCCTTGGGTTCAGATGGGTTTGTAGTCAGCACGACTAACCCAAGCTGCCACTCACTGCTGTCGGTGCTACACCAGTTACACTACTATCATTGGCCTGCTAGCTCGATGAGAGCTAGTGAGAGTATGTCTGTGCAAGCTGGGAATCACACTCCCAGCTTGCACAGACATAGACAGAGCCATAGAGTGCCATCCCTGATCCCCTTCTGCCCACTTTTTCTTTTCTAAATAAGGCATTTAACAGTGGTTTTAACATTCCAGTCATGTGACTCATCTCACCAGGTTTCAGTAATAGCAGGTATATCAGATTTGTTTTCATAAGTGAGCATTTCTAATTCCTCTAGTTAAAAAACCCAATACCTAACACGTGTAAAAATGGGGAGGTTGATAGCAGTGAGTACAAAGCAACAGTTAGGAAATACAGGCAATTAGTAAGGGAAGCTAATGGTAGCAATAAAAAGATCTATGGCCAGTAGGTTTAAGGATGGTAGGAAGAAATTCTTTAAATATATCAGGAACAAACAGACCCCTAACAATGGCATAGGTCTAATGCTAGATAAGAATGGTAAAATAGTCAGTCATGATGCTAAAAAGGCAAGTACTTACAGGGGGAAGAGATTCCTGATAGCACATAGGTCTTTAAGGTAGCAGAAAAGGGCACAACAAGATCCAGTAGTTGGAAGATAAATGTGTTAGAAGACAAATTCAGACTAGAAATAAGATGCACATTTTTAATGAGAGGTGGTAATTAACCATTAAAACAACTTACCTAAGGGCTGTGGTGGATTCATCGACACTTGATGTCTTTAAATCAAGACTGGTTATCTTTCTGAAACATATGTTATAGCTCTCCCAAAACTTATCAGCTTGGAACAGAAATTACTGGTTGAGGTTCAGTGTGCTGTGTTATGCAGAAGATCAGACTGGGTGATCATAATGATTCTTTCTGGACTTAAAAATCTAGGATTAGAAACCTGCTTGAGGGCATGAGTCTGTTACCCTTCCAATAAGTAGTAAGTTACTCCATGAATAGTTCCATTTAAATTGATGAACATGCACAAATACTATTTAGACTTTTTTCTGTGACAGTTAATGGGGCTACTCCCAGAATAAGACTCTATCCATGACTAAGGGCAGTGTATAAAAATATATAAAGGATTGTTACAAGGAGGAGGGGGAAAAATTGTTTTTCTTAACCTCTGAGGGATAGGACAAGAATCAATGGACTTAACTTGCAGCAAGGGAAGTTTAGGTTGTTATCATAAGCTTTCCCAAATCTGGACCTTAGCGTCCAGAAATCTGGGTGCCTGCATGAACCCCTCTAAACTTAATTACCAGCTCAGATTTGATCTCGCTGCCACCAGCCAGGAATTTCCAGGGCCTGACTCCCTCTCTGGTCTCCCAAAACCTTCTCTGGGGAACCCCAAGACTCAGAAGCCCTGAGTCT
>NC_133772.1:50108501-50115409 GCF_003597395.2 Chelonoidis abingdonii
GGAAAGGAAGGGGATGGTTAATTTCTCCTTGTTTTTAAGACCCAAGGGGTTTGGGTCTTGGGTTCCCCAGGGAAGGTTTTGGGGGAACAGAAAGTGTGCCAGATGCTAACTTCTGGCTGGTGGGAGCATTACCAGATCTAAGCTAGGAATTAAGCTTAGAAGAGTCCATGCAGGTCCCCCACATTTGTACTCTAAAGTTCAAAGTAGGGGGAAAAACCTTGACAGCAGGTTAGACAAACACCTTTCAGGAATTGTCTATATAATACTTAGTCCTGCCACAAGTGCAGGGGACTGGACTAGATGACCTCTTGAGGTCTCTTCCAGTTCTATGATTCTATGATAATCATGCCCTAAACAAGTAAATCCTGGAACTACAAGATGCACCAATCCTTAATAATGCCTGGATTGTAGCATTGCACCCTCACTGCTATGTTCACAGACAGTTTTCTCAGGTTCTTCTGAACTCTATGGGAATTGGGGATGCAGATTCTAGGGTGGGGCCAGAAATGAGTGGCTTATGGTTCAGGAGGGGTCTCTGGGCTGGGGCTGAGGGGTTCGGAGGCGGGAGGGGTCTCAGCCTGAGCCCAGTGAGCCTGAATCAGCTGACACGAGTCAGCCGCAGGTGTTTAATTGCAGCGTAGACATACCGTAAGAGCTGCTCCTGCAATTTTAACTTCCTGGGCTCCTACGCTATGATCTGCTCAAGCGCAGAAATACACCCACATGGATTGCATCACACAGTTGGGTTCCTACATTGTAGCGTTGAGGACATATTTAACTGAACAATCCAATGTAGATCTCTGAGCTTCAAGTAATATTTGTGTTTAAAAATAGGATATCTCAAATTGCAATGGAGTTAAATCTGGCATTATCTGCAAAGTAGACATAGTTTTGATCCTTGTGCATGACATATTGGGGCATTTCTACAAGGAGTTATGCTCAGTTTGTGAGGCGCTATGCTATTTTGAATCACTAAAGAGAAACTCCTACAGCAATTTAAATAGTAGTTTTTCCCCACATGAAGCCCTATTGAATTCAGTGGTGTTCTGTGCAGGCACAGCAATCTGCCTGCTCACTACCAGTTGCAGGGGTCTTAGACTATAATTTTTTGAGGAGAGACTATGTCTTGCCAAGTGTTTGAACAGCACCTGGACACTGGGACCCTAATCCTAACTGCGATCTTTGGGCGTCACTTCAGTGATTCAGTTTTACAGGCCTTCTACAAAACTGGTGAAAACTGCTGATTTTTTCAATGAAATTTAACATTTTTACCCATTTTTACTTCACTAGAGAGTTCATGTAACTCTAGGAACATCCCATACCTTGTAAACTACTTAAAAAGTTATAGTATAGGCTATGTTGGAACAAGTTTAAAATAGATCAGATAAAATTATAGTGGATCACTGTCCAAATAAATAGTAACATTCTCAAGAGCCAAGAAATTACAAAGAAAGGTGCCAAGCCATTTTTATGGAGATATGTGAAAGCACATCCAACGATTAGGCAAAAGCCAGTGCATTTATTAAACTGTTTCTTAATTATCTTTGCTCGATACTCATTCTAGTTTCACTTCTCATGAAATGAGAAGTGTGAGAACTTTGATAAATGGACCGAATGGTTGCTTGGTAAAGCTGAGTGAATTATTTGCAATGAATTATGTATGTAACTGTTTAGCCTCTTTTCCCGTTTGTACTGTTTTTTCGAGCAGATTGCAAATTCTTCAAATGTATTCATTATTCAAATAATCTTTACAAGCTTTTTCTTAACTCCGTGCACTGACCCAGAAGAGTTCTCTGTGGATATTCAATATTCACTACATTGTATGTGTTGGTTAGTTTCAATTGAGATAGTAAACATACGTGGTATTGTTTTAGTTATCCAGTTGTTGCTACTGGTTATTAGTATGCCTTTAAATCTCATTTTATTATCTTCACCACTTGCACTTGATTGTCCCATCTTTATCAGGTCCAATCTGATGATGTGTATTCATGATGGCAACTAAACTGAGTGCTCCATGGCCTTGAGCATAAAATGGTAGAAATCTTTCAGATCCTTCCTTGAGGAGGTCACACCTCTGTGTGAGTAATCAGGCATCTACTGCTGAAATTTATGTGCCAACTTTTCAAAACTAATTCATGCAGCTGCAATCCACACTAATAATAATTTAACTTCAGGTTAGTTAGGTCAAAGGATAGCTCACATGATGGCAAGTAGTTGGTCCTAAAAAGTTTGTTGTTTTTAATTTTTCAGTTAGTAATAGCAGAACATTCCATCCCATTTTGATTAAGCCACATTTTAGACTCCTTCAATGGTATTTGATCTGAATGAATAGGCATATTAAACAAAGTATTAGAATGGCTGTAGAGACTTAGCTAGTCATTGAATGTAGGTCATTTACTCACTTGTTAGGAAAATACTGAATTCTACAAACTAGATCATCAGGATCATGAAAGAAACAAAACCAGAAAAAAAAACCTCCCTAATTTAAAAAAGGAGAGAGACAGTTGCAAATATAGAACAGAATTACTGGGTATGTAAATTCAACTGTTTTAAAGTTTATTCACAGCAGGGGCTCTTTGCTGCCTTGGTTAGTCAGAGGCCTTCATGACTGGAGAAACAGAGCCTAATGTGCTGCCTTTCACATTAATCTTGCCATCCTCCCTGCAGGATGGAGTGGTCACTGCCTCTGTTCTGTCTCATGCATTATCCACAGTGTTCGGTAATGCTTTGCAAAGGGATTGCAGCCAATGAGCTTGTGACTAGTATTAGTCATTTGCTAAAGACTGTAAGTGGAATGAGGAGTTGGAGTAAAACAGCCCCATTAGCCCATCTGATTATAGAGTGACCAGAAGTCCCGATTTTATAGGGACAGTCCCGATTTTGGGGTCTTTTTCTTATATAGGCTCCTATTACTCCCCACTCCCGTCCCGATTTTTCACATTTTCTGTCTGGTCACCTTATCTGATCATCATCTGACTTCTGCAGATTTCATGCATCTGTTATGTACAAGTGTGTTAACAAAGGTCTCTCTAGTAAAAGAAAGAAAGCAGTTAACCCACAGTGTGTTGTAAATTTAAGACTATTTATAGACTCGTGTATTGCAGAAGAGGAGATGTGAGTTTGCAAATGATTTTTATACAGGTTTGGTGCTCATTTTGCCTTACTCATGTGAGGATTCTCACTGAAGTCAGTAGAACTACTCATATGTATTAGGAATCCAGGATTTGGTCCATAGTGAACTTGTCCCATAACTCGTGAAATTGGAGAGTGTTTACATCAGTGGTTCTCAACCTATTTACCATTGTGGGCTACATATGCAGCTCTCTGTGTTATATTGTGTGGCTGCAGCTCACATATATACTAGCTGTATGGCTCTGAGGATGCCACATGGGCCACAGCTATGTGTTGATTGGCTGCAAGCCAATCCGGTTGAGAACCACTGGTTTACATCTTCTATTATAGAGACTACTGGACCACAAGTATCATTGGGCCTGATCTGTTTACTGAGCTTCTGGGCTTTGCCAATGATATTTAAATGATCTTGTGAGTAAGCCAGTTCTTTCCTCTAGATTCCTTGCCATATGTAGTTTTTTTTTTCCTAAAAGAATTTTTTGTTTGTTTCTGGTGCAGGTGGATGCATAATAATGGCAAATCTGCGCCTTAAAAAAAAAAAAAAGTGGTGTGGTATGGGATACATGTCCTGCGAGGTGGATTCTATGCAGCTCTAGGGCCAGATCCTCTGCAGATGTAAAGTGTTTCTGAAGTGTCCCTAGCCTGTGTTTGACAGAAGTTGGGAATGGGCAACGGGATGGGTCACTTGATGAATACCTGTTCTTGGAGTTGCCAACTTTCTGATCACACAAAAACAAACACCCTTGCCCCGCCCCTTCTCTGAGGCCCTGCCCCCCACTCACTCCATTCCCCCCTCCATTGCTCGCTCTCCCCCACCCTCACTTTCACCAGACTAGGGCAGGGGTTAGGGCGCAGGCTCCGGCTGGGGGCGCAGATTCCAGGGTGGGGCCAGAAATGAGTGGCTTGTGGCTCAGGAGGGGTCTTTGGGCTGGGGCTGAGGGGTTCGGATTGCGGGAGGGGGCTCGGGGCTAGGGCAGCGGGTAGAAGTGTGCGAGGGAGATACACTCTGGCTTGGGGGTCAGGGATCTGGGGTGGGGCCAGGGATGAGGGGCTTGGGGTGCAGGAGGGTTCTGAGGGCAGGGGGTTAGGGTGCAAGAGGAGGTGAGGAGTGTGGGCTTCAGGCACCAGCCTCGCAGCTCCTATTGGCTGCGTTTCCTGGCCAAAGGGAGCTGCGGAGCTGGCACTTGGGGTGGGGGCAGTGCGTAGAACCTCCCTGGCTGTCCTGTACCTAGAGGCTGCAGGGACATATCGGCCGGTTCCGAGAGCCACATGGAGCCAGGGCAGGAGTTAGCTGTATACTTAAGGCACTGAGAACTATGGGGGGCGGGGGAAACAGTTATCATTATCTTATATTATTGAGCTGGCTTATAGGACTTGATCAATGATCAACACTGACAGAGCTGTACTACAAGTAAATGTGTTGCTCACAGTGGCTCAGCAGCATAGTAGCATCTATGGTGGTTTTTTGGGACTAATGCATAGCAACCAATACATTGTAGGAAGGTGAAGAATGGGAGGAGATGAAACAAGTTAAACAAAAAAAACCCTAACCTTAACAAATCTGCCGATTTAAATTCCATTGTAGCTCTGCAATGCTTGGTTAGTTTAATTTCCTCTCTGCACAAAGATGTCAGCCAAACCTTAAACTCTGCTGCACTTGCATTCTTTTCTGTGGCTTCACAGAGTTCTCATTTCATTCTCTCTCTTGTTTTCTTCTCTCTTTCTCTTTTTGGTTGGTGCCCTGAATCTCTCAAGCAGTTCAGGAGGCCGAGCAGGAAGATGTAAAGGTGGTAGCAGATGCTCAAGCTCCAAAATCGACTAAAAAAACCAAGGCAGCAGCTGCAAGCTGTCAAACTGGCAGCACGAGAAAGGAGAAAAAGGGGAAACACAAAGGTTAGCTGCATGCTGCTGAATATCAAACATTGGGTTGAGTGGCAAGATGCTTCTGTATTTTTTAAGGTTCTTTGAATGCTTGTGATGTTGTGATAGCTGGCAACTGTTTAAAACAAATATTATACAAATGCATGCACCAGATGGGAAAATTTGCAATGCTTGGTCCTATTTTAGCACATACATACTGGAGTGAGGGATGATCAAGATTTGTCGTCCTAATCATTTTGCAAAGCCATGTGTTAATGTAGCCTGTACTAAAAGAACAAAGGAACAAAATATTAACATAATGAGCACTTAAATTCTATAGAGATTTTAGGAAATTATCTGCTTAGAGCCATATTACACCAATTCATTTTTCAGACCTGTCTGCATTTGCAGGAATCAGACTTAAATTGCAGAAATTTCTGTCCAAAACTGAGTTTTAAAAGCTGTACAAATTTAGGGTCATGGCCCCTTTGAAGTCATTGGGAGTTTTGCCATTGATTTCAGTGGGGTCAGGGATTCACCCTTGGAGTGGGTCTGAAGTTATTTCAGCTCCTCTGTCAGGTCAGCATACATTTAAGTGTGTAAATAAACATCTTTATGAAATAGTTCTGGATGCTAGCTCATAGACACACGTAGTACCTATCCTGAAAATGTAATATCTAAGACTGTTTTGCAAAAACAAATACCCACCATAGACAATAACAAAAGAGTAAACAAAAATTGAATTACTGCCAGTATAAGGTTTAGCAGCCGAATCACTTGAGAATAGATTGAGCAAGTGGGACGAACTGATTTAAAGTTTTATATCAATGATTTGTTGTTGGGTTTTTTTGTATATCAGTATGTGTATTTACTTTTAACTAGAGACCAGATCCAAAGCCCATTAAAAACCAGTAATCTTTCAACTGACTTAAGTAGGCTTTACATCAGGCCATTATAACCTATATTGTCTGGACTCAGCTGTTTTCCCTTTTCATATATATCTGACATTCTCTTCTTAACTTCATAGGTAAGAAAATAATTTGTGTGGTCAACAATCCTGTTAATAATTAATAAAAGAAATCTAGTTGCTAATGCCCAGATCCACAATGGGACTAGGCGTTGCAACACTGAGCATCACAATGCCTAACTATTAGGTGCCTAGAAAATCACTGGAACAACAAGGTGAGCCATAAAGCGTGAGTTGGGCACCAAGGCTCTATATACAATGTCTGGGGAGAGATGGGCACCTGAGGACGCGATCCCCAAAAGTCAGTATGCTAGGTGAGTAGCTGCCTAAGATAGCGAGAGGTGTATGTCCTAAACCCCACCTCACTCACAGAGATAAGCACCTAAATCAGGGCTGCAGGGAAGCCCCTATTTCTGCGTGGGAACCGTTAACTGGGAACACCTCTCCTGAAGTTGAGCAACTTTGGTGCCTAAGATATTTCTGGTGAGAATGAGATAGGAACCTGCCTCGTGCCACAGAAAATGGTCAGACGAGGAGGAGGCACCTACCTTATAACCCAGTGGTTAGAGAAATCATCTGAGATGTGGAAGACCCCAGTTTATTCTCCCCCTCCCCCACCAGAGTGGGAGAATTTGAATAAGGGTGTCCCACCTCTCAGGAGAACGCTCTAACCACGGAGCTAAGGATGTGGTCTGATGTGGGAGTTCCCTCAGTCTCTCCCATTCAAGCTGTTCCACTGTGGATAAATACTTAGTCATTGGGTACGTCTACACTACACGATTACTTCGAATTAGCTTAATCCGATATTACAAAACAGATCTAATAAAATCGGTTTAGCGCGTCCACAGTGGGATCACGACATCGATTGTTTGCGTCCATGGTCCAAAGCTACCATCGATTTCAGGAGCGGTGCACTGTGGGTAGCTGTTCCTCAGCTATCCCATAGTTC
>NC_133772.1:50126267-50145032 GCF_003597395.2 Chelonoidis abingdonii
CGCTACAAGTAACGGCAACGTCTTCCACCTATCTGTTCTAATGACAGGACCCCCACCCCCATTGTGGCTGATGTTACGAAGAATGCATGAAATCACAGACTAGTTAGTGAGATTACAATGGAGGGGTGCAGCCTCATGGCTATGACATCCTACAGCTTCAGAATCTTTCTTTACACAGAAGGAAGGGGTCTGATGAACTCAGCCCCAGGGGATAGAATGAACAAGCTTACCGATAGCCGTTGTAGCATCCACTGTCAGACAAAAGGAGTAATTCCTTCATTTACAGAGCCCCCCAGACCTTCAGCAGGAGAGCACTCACTGGGCGACCGTTCTACCCCTGGGGGGGCGAGAGGAGCGATCTGCTCTTCACCACAGCAGCATCGCTGCCAGCAGCATCAGTACAGCAGAGGGTACGTTTTCATAGTCAAGGAATATTATTTATTTCTTTCTGTCTCTGGGGGAGGGAGAGGACCTGACGAACGTCTTCCGTGAACCACGCAGACACGTAATTAAGCACAGCTTGGCGCTCAGCCAAGAATGCAAATAGTTTTCAGAGACGCTGTGGAGACTGTAGCTGTAGTCCTATTACCCTCCTCCCCTTATGAGCATCGGTTTGAGTCTCTGGCTTCCGTCTACGTTGTCACGCCATCCGCTGGTATCCTGGAGTTTTCAAACTTTTGGCATCTGTTCTTTAACAGCTCTGTAAAAACAGATTGTTCACCATACCTAGCAAATCAGTAATCTCCCGTAAGTCCAATGCAGGAGTAATCTTTGCATTTGAACTGCATCGCCACCGTGATGATAAGCATGGACACGTGAAAGCAGGAAATGTCACTTGTAAGTTCGGCGGATTATTCTTTACCAGGCACTCTCGCATCCGATCTGATTGCGCGACAGGGTCAGTGGTGCACGTCTGCCTAGAAATAGGCACAAGTGTAAAGAGATCAGTGTAGCAGAAGAGCACGCTGTCTCAGTGTAGTATTCAAGTATCTTGGCCCTCAGAAGAACCGGTCTTTCTCCCTCACTTCTGGCTCCGGAGTGCCCTTCCCCATTTGTGTCAAGTTGAAGATACAGATAAAGAAACAGAGACTTGTTAGTAGAGAAATGATGTCGGGGGACACTTGGAGGCACGCCTTCCAGGCTAGACAGTCCAAGGCAGGATGACTCTCTTTTAGAAAACCATAAGTGAGATTGACTCGTGCCCAAGGCAATCAATCCAATTTGCTTTCTAAAATTCAGCCCATTTCGTGATGAAGCTGGTTTATTAGTACGTGCTATCTACTGCGATAAGCAGGAATAATTGCCCTCTTGGAGCTATTATCAGGCATGGCATTCTCCTGATGGTGGCAGTCTGCTAGCACGTCACCTACCAGAGAGGAGAAGATGGAGAGAGCATATGCTCTTCATGCTGTAGCATCTCACCAGAGCATTCAGTACACATAGGGTGAATGAAATAGTCAGATGATTCTTCTTCTTTTTTCACGAGTGTGGAGGGGAAAGAACTGAGAGCTGTCCCGAACCCAGACACTGTGTTGAACTACAGAACATGGCAGCTCAGCCAAGAAGTGCAAATAATTCTCAGAGACTCTGTGATGGGGGATAGCTGGATCAGTACCCTGCTACCTCCACCTTCATGAGGTCCATTTGAGTTCTGGTTCCGTACCTGGTCAACGCAGCCTGTGATCTGAGTATTTTAATTAAACGCTTTGGGCATTTCGGTGTCTGTACGGAGCTGGATACAACATATTTGTCCCCATACAAGGATCAGACTAGTTCTTCCTACGGTCTATGCGGAGTTCTTTTTCTTCAGACTGACGAAGCAGCCCGTGCTGAATCAGAGCCTCCACGCTGGCCAAGCAGGCAATGTAATTCAAAAGTTGCCGTGGCTTTTCCTGTATTACTCCCCGCTGCATCCGAGTCTAGTTGCTTCCAGATAGTCAGTGCGGCACTTCTGGATGCGCCGGAGGCCAATAACGTCGATTTCCGTCCACACGAACCCTAATCCGAGTTATCACTATCGAATTTAGCGCTACTCCTCTCGTTTGGGAGGAGTTCCGAAATCGATTTAAGGAGCCGTTAAAGTCGATATTAATGACGACGTCGTGTGAACGGATACAGCGTTAAATCGGCCATTAAACCGATTTAAAGTCGCAGTGTAGACCTGGCCATTGGAACAGGAGGACTGGATCCTGGGTCTCCCACTTCCCAGATATCTGCCTTAACCACCAGGCTATAGACATTCTCCCTCACCGTGCCTCCTAAATATTTATTCAAAGTGGGACAACTTCAGGAGAGATTCAAGAAGCCCTCCCCCCCCCCGCCCGGCATCAGAGTATTCTGTAGCACAGTGGTTAGAACACCCTCCTGAGATGCAGGAGACCGAAGGGGGAATTAAACTTTTGTCTCCTACATCCCAGATGATTGCTCTAATCACTGGGCTAACAGTTATGAGGTGAGCAGCACCACAACCTCCTCCTCTAATCAGATTTTGAATGGGACTCAATCCGGTACACATGCTGAGAAGCTACTAGATCAGGCCACAAAGGTGGCATGGCATTCCTCTGCCTGTCTTCTCCCAGTTCATGGATCACACTGGACAGTTTGATTTTGGACAGTTTAGACAGGAGATTGCTACCTCACTCTGTGTCGGGATGTCTGTGTGCAGAAAGTTAGGTGCTTAGGAAACTTTTACCCTAAAAACTTAGGTGCTGAGTGAGTTGAGGCTACTGAAGTGTTAGGTAGCAGCTGGGCAGGAGTTCTGTGGATCTCAGTGGTGTGTCTAAACTGAGATTTAGGCACCTAGGTACCACCGTGGAATTAGGCCTAGGGCAGTAATATATTGTACAAACCTCCTTGTCTCTTTGATACCCTGGGACCAACACGGCTCCAACAACACTGTGTATTACTTCTAAAATCACAGTTTTATATGTATTTGCTTTTTTAAAAATTGGCTTCTGAATTGAATTTAAAAATTGCTGTTGGAATTTTAAAAAATAGGAAAGCCAATATTTCTGGACTTCAGATAAAAATAATTTATTCCAAGGCAGAAATTTGAACACCAAGTTTTGCTGGTGAGTTAAATCCTCTTAAAAGTTTAAAACCTGGAAACTTTCTAATGGAAGTGCTGACTCAGCCATAGCCAAGCATTGTGCATGGTAATACATAAATCATTTTTACTGTATAATCACAAACTCTGGGTTCTAGTAATAGTCAGATTTTGACTCTGGTAATAGTCCATTTTCCTTATATGGGATTTCAATATAATGTACAGAAGAAAAAATATTACTTCAGTCAATTAAAATAGATGATATTTCGATAAATGTATATAATTTAGATTTGCATAATACTAAATTGCATATAGCCCACTGCATTATACCTTTTTCTGTGCTGATTTTCAGACCATTTTCTAATCTCTTTGCTCGATGGGTGAAATTCTAGCTCCATTGAAGTTGACAGGAACTTTGCCATTGACTTTAGTGGGGCCCGGATTTCACCCCATGTTTTCCTAGGTGCTTGTTTGGGTGCTGTTGGGACCTTTGAGCATTATTGCAATAAAAATAATAATTACAGGAATGTATTATTTAAAAATGCCTGATATGTCCTATGGGACAGTGTGTGATGGAGAATGTTCCATAATCATTGGGATTGTTTTTGCTGGATAGTAGACTCCGTGAGAAAACATTTGCTCTGTGTAGTTTAGTTGCATCATGATCAATATGTGCTGACCAGGTTTATTATCTCAGCACTGCCACTAAATTAACACTAAATTTTTTGATCCTCAAAGCCTTGCTGCTTTGTTTTCAGGAAAGAAATTTTTTTCTTTGTTTTAAAAAGAAAACACTCAAGCAGAAAAATATTGGCATATTTTAGCAGACATAGGTCATTGCAATTGTAGTAATTGCATATAGTAATAAATAGCCACAGAATTTGTGCTAATTAGGCGCTGTAGTCTAACTTAAAGCCTTCAGTTTAGTACATACAACATTAATGAATTTGGTAATTTTTTGCAAAGCTGTATTCACTGTTTTCTAGGAGCTTCTGGTAGTTTTCACTTACCTGAGAGATTCATTTTAAAAGAACGCTGTTAGATAGTTGAACTAAAATATATGTTGTTGTTGTTTTTAAAAAAAAAGTATATGAACTAATAGTAGCAGAAAATATTTCTCTGAATTAAGAGAATCCCTAATATAACTTTTTAACCCCAACATTGTAACACTCTGCTAGTATGAGAGTGAAACTGGCAAGTCTAATGTGACTATCCAAGCTAAGTGAAATGTAAATAGAGTTCCATCATGTAAGCAGCTGAACAGCTTCTGGAATTGTTCAAATTCTATCGAAGTCTGTGGGACCTGGAAGAACACAGCTATTCCCAGAGTTGCTCAGCTTCTTGCAGGGTCAGGCCCATAATAAACATAAGGTGAAATGCACATAGTGCAGAAGGTCCATGAAATCCCCTCTACACCAGTTAAGCCTTCCCCCCTCGCCCCCCAAATGGAATTGTATGCATGCAGTGTGTACATAACAGAGCAGATGGGGCACAAGCAGAGCAATTGTATAGGGGGACCTCTGTACTTCCTAGAGCCTTGGAGAAGGAGTCTTCATGCTGGCACTGACTAGGCAAATCTTGAAGGAAAACTAGGGTCAGACTTCAATGAGGGAGCACTGGATCTTCAACTGCATGGATCCTAGTGTCCAGGAACAGCTGGATGTAGAAGCTCTGGTTTCAGAGAAACTCTGCCTGCAGTAGAGGGAGGTGGATAATGGAGAAGTGGAGGTGGACAAGGAGAAGTGATTTCACCAAGTGACCATAAATGGTGGAGGTTAATTAAATCTTTACAATTTCTTTTACCATCAGGTACCATCACGTATCTTGTTCATTTAACGTGAATTAATTTACCCCAGGATTTGTATCCTCGCTATGTCCCTTTAAGCAGCAGGATGTACGTTGGAAAAAGTGTGAATTCACATTGTACTCTAAAATGACACGTTTTAAAGATTTCTCTGATATTTAACAGTAGTGCAGATTACATTTCTGAGCTCATCCCTTTGTGCTAAAGAGACCAGATTTTATGAATAATCAGCTAATTCAAACCCAGTACATTTGAATTATATATGAGCAGCACTTGAATCTCTGTTGTAATGATTGTAGTCTGGGTCTTAGATGTGTAATGCTTTTCTGAGTAGCTCCAAGAATGATGAAACTATTATCAGAACAATGTGATAAAGATGAACATGAGGGAAATATTAGGCTTAATGAGGCCTCACTGAGAGAGGGCAGAAGAAGCAGCCATAGGATGAGACTAATTGCTTATGCAGAGCTGATGGTTGCTCCAGAGTTCTGGATTAATAAATTTCTGTGAATTTGCTCTATGTAGTACAATGCTTAGCATCTTAGCCAAGAACTGTAACTGTTAGTGTCTTTCATACCTCACTATGATAGTTAATGGGTATTGAGCCTGATTTTTTTTATAAGCCTCCACTTAGGTAGCAGAACTGCAAGTGCAATTAATTGTAAGCACAAACGCTAGCAGTTAATAGTATCTTAGCTACTTGATTAAAATGACTAATCTGGTAATTAGGAATTGAAAACAAACATTTGGACCTGCAATTAATTGTTGGGTGAAAAACTGTTTTGGGGAGGGGGCAGGGAGGGTGAGGAGAGAAAAGAGGCCAGGTTATGGTCACTTTAAAACTGACTGTAAAGTATGTTTCCAATTAAACATAGTAGGACAAATTCTGTCTTGACTTATCACCCCATGCAATTATGCCAGTGGAGTGCAAACTGGGAAGAATTTGTCTCACTATATGTATCTGATTTGCAGTGTTGCCTGGAACGGCACAAATAAATTAGAAAAATAATTGAAATCAACAAGTACAAAAAGTTATGAAAAACACATATTGTACAGTAGTATCACATTTGTAAACACAGTTATTGACCACAGGACTAAAGCAGACCTATGGTATATGGAACACTTATACATCAAACACAGGCGCTTTTTTTTTTTTTTTTTTTTTTAAGATCTGAAATTTTTGGAAGTATTATACTCACATTAGAGTGTCTGTTTTCCACTAAAGATTACCAAGAAGAGGGAATAATGACTGTTTGGTGAAAATGTTTTTCCTGTGTCCAGTGAACTAAGTGGAAACAAAGAGGAGACAAATAAATAACTTTTTTACAAATACTCAAACCCATGATTTAACTCTAAAGCAAAAATATAGTAAAGATACTTAGGAGCAAGTAAATTTTATGATGCTAAATCCACAACTCTCTCATATGTGGCATATAAATGATTTAGGGGTTGCTACACTGGTGCATTAAGTGCCATGAGAAACTTTATAGGGATTTTGAAACCTAAATCTGCAGTCTGGAGGTATTTCATTGCCCAAATAAAGAACATCCTTCCATCTCTCTCGCACACTTTTTCATTTTGTCTTTTATGTTCAGTTTATTTAATTTATTCTGTTGGCTTTTCTGGATGTAGTCCTGTCTGTCTGTGTGTCTGCTGCAAAATGTTCTCTTTGTCAGGATGGTTATTCTGTTTTTCCCTCCTCCCGTGGTTTATTTCATCCTTGTTTCTTCCCTCTGTTTTTCTTCCATTTGTTTTGTATGAATAGCCCCTCCTGTCCCATCTCTACGTAATATAGGGAGCTGTGTTGGCCTGAAGCTGAGTGTAAGGAAAGCATTATGGTCTCTGGTGCCAAACCAGGCACTCCTTAGCATATAGACAGTGGAAGAGTAGTCGCTCCTGGAGCAGTCTTCATCTTGGCAAGACCTACACAGAAGAATGGCTAACAAATATTGTAAACAATAGAATGGAACATTCTCAAATTTAAGTTTAGTGATTTTTTTTTTCCCCTAAATCAAATGTCATAGTTGTTGGTCCAAAGAACACCTAGGAGAATGCACACATGTTGAACAAATGACTCTCAAATTCTGGCAACTAGAATGTATGTTAAGAATTATGCTGGTCCTCAAAGTGGACCAATAGATGTTTTGTTTTTCACTTTTTTATTTTAAAAACATTTCACTTCTTGGCAGAATTCTTCAAATGCAAAGTTTTAACTCACAGTGATATTTTTTTTATATGGCGCTGTTGAAAATTCTTGAAAGGTATTTTCAGAAGAGAGACCTTGAGCCATACCTGTATTATTGTAATCTATTGAACAATGTCTGAGACAGTACTTTTTAAAATAATATGAATTATGTACTGATAGGTGCAAGACTAGCATTGGTGGTGGAATTGTCAGTAGTACTTTATCTCATCATAGTTGCAAAAGTAATCCTTTTATTCAACTGTTATTTGGCCTGTTTAGTTTAAAACTGTGAATCAGTTGAGGAAAATGTAAACTCAAGGTTTGTACTGAATGAAATCCTTTAAAGGTTGAAAATCCTTTTTGTTCTGATGGGAGCTTAATAAAAACAGTTTTTTTGAGGATTCACTTTGTTGATAAACTCAAACTCTCTCTCTTTGATTGCAAAGCAGGCCAGCATTCCTTTGAAGTATTCTACTGCCACCCTCAAGTCAGACACAGAGCAGCTTTGCAATACTTCAGAATAGTAATTTGCTAATGTGTCCCAACAGTACACACTAATGTCTTGAATGTAATAGATATCACTGAGAATTCCAGATGAGACTGTTGGCTCATTTAACTTGGTATCTCATCTCTGAAGCCTTGTCTAAAGAAATTCCCACCGTTACTAAACACCAGTTCAACTCCATTGCTGTCAGCAACTTTATAGAGGAAGGATGGTCTTGTGGTTATATGGACGAGACCGAAACTCATGAATTTAAAGTTCAGTTCTCTGCTCTGCCATGGATGTCCTGTTTGACCTTGGGTAAGTCCCCAGAGCTGGTTCAGCAAAATGCTTAAGCCTGTGCTTAAAGTTCAGTATGTGAGTAATCCTGTCACTTAATGGAACAACTCAACATGCTGAACTTCAAGCACATACTTAAGTGCTTGTCTGGATCAAAGCCTGATTTCTCTGTGCCTCAGCACCCCATCTGTAAAGTAGGGATTGTGCTACCCAATCAGTTAGCTTTGTTAGGTCCATCTGAAGTGCCTTTTAGACTTGTTTCCTAAGTTAATTCATGAATGTCCTATGAAGAAAGAATTACTTTATTAAATAAAAATAATTCTTTTTCAGTTGATTTAAAAATAAAATTAGCTAAAATTAAGTGTTTCAGGAGCTTAGGGGTTTTCATGCTAATTGAGTACAATAACACTTCTCTTATAGTAAAATAATTTGATCATAATTCTTTCCCATAGTACTGTAGCATTTTTAGATCTACATGTATGATCGTGTAAAAAAACCCCAAGAAAATGGGACATTTGCTTGAAATCTTTTCACAGCAAAATATTTGAGTGTGGTTTGCACAATGTGACTAAATATGATTTTGATTTTCTTCTGGGTAGATCCAGTTATTAGGGATTGATATCATACATAGCTAATGTTTAGGAGAACTGACTCACTGTCCTTATGCCTGTAATGCGTTTCTGCCTACAGTCATTTTCAGGCTATAGTACTTTAATACTTTTTAAAATGTGTGGTTGCTACTGTCACTTTTGGAACCTGCGACTAATTTATTCAGGTTTAATGGAGAATAATATGAGAGACAGTGTTCATGTTTACTACTGTTAGATAACTATACAGGATAATATCTGTCTCCATATTATGTGTAGTGCTTAGGTTTTATTTACTTGCTCTTCTGAAACCACTGTACATAAACATCATCTGGTTGTGCGTTTGATATGTATTCCTTTTTCTTTCTTTCTTTCTTTCTAAAATATTTTTTCCTGATGATCTCTTGAACAATTAAAGCTTTAAAGCGATCATTTTAACCTGTGAGTCTTTTAAATTCCCATTCTTCCATAACATGATTTCAATTTTCAGTGATGAAATCTAGCAGAAGTATTTCTGGAGAGCCCATCTGGATAATATCTAAGTTCTGTCAAAATTGGTAGATCCCAAATTTGACCTTCTGTATGTTTGTTTTCTCATATCTAATCTCAAAGCTCTCCGAATACTTTCTGTCTATTCCCAGAACAAATGCTTTTATTATAATAATTAACACATTATTTAATATTAGTTTTAATTATAGCCAAATTATTGGAAACTCTCCAATAAAAAAACAGTCAGCTCATGGAATACATATGTGGAATAAATACAGCCTAACCCTGCTGTTCTTTCCCAATGACAGCTTTCACGGGTTTCAGAATTGCAACTGTAGAAACAGGTCTCAATTTCAAATTTCCAAAAATACATCATCATTACTAAATCAAGGGAGGCTGAAGAGGTTTAAAAATTAGGAAAAATATGTTGATCAGACCTTTTGAAGGTAAAGTTAGGTCTAGTGCAACATCACAAAGTCCATGAAAGCTTAGACTGGGAAAACTGATTTGCCTCATGTGCATCATGAACATTAAGCAAAATTTCTTGTAGCTCCCTTTCCAGTGATTACAGTAACAGGTCTTCTGTTTCCTATTGTAATTGTGTGTTTCCTTCCACTGCAAGAGAGTAGCTGTAATTGTTTCAGTCTCTGGTTGTAGTCATGTTCTGTTCAGAAGTCTGAGCTTCTGTCAAAAAAAAAAAAATAGTGTAGTAACCAGTCTATAAAAATGAATGTCATTCTAAAATCATAATAAATAATAGACTTTATAGCTTATGAGCTCTTCAGAGAAGGAACTGTTTTTGTGTGTTTGAATAGTGCCTAGAACTTTGTACATGCTACTAAAATATGTGTAATGACAATTTCTCATAGGCTGGAAATGCCAGAAGAACAGCCTTTCTCATGATCTCTGGGCTTCAGCCTCTGGTCTCAGATGAAACCAAGAAGGCAAACACATGAAAATGTCAGTTTTAACCAAAGTGTTCTCTCTCTCTCTCTCTCTCTCAAAGTATTTAGGTCAGATCAAATTATTTTCTGCCCTGATTCACCCACTCTTGATGAATAATATGAAGAATTCTGCTTTCAGCATTATTTTAACAGGAATGCAGAGACTTCTACATCAAGGAAGCTGCATTCTGTATTTAGGAGAGACAGTGGAAAATTCTGCCTTCTGGCTCTGAAGACGTTACTTTCTTCTTTCTCACAGCCTGCTTGTCTGCCTTTGCCACCTTAAATCCATGTTCTCCAACCACTAAAGTTACAGGAGACTGTTAACTATAAATATGATTTCCTTCCCCAACCCCCGCACAATAAGCCACTTTTTTGGTATGTGGGTAGAAGGAGCAGGAGTCCACAAAGCCTAGAAAGTGAGAAATGTAGAGAGAAGGATCCATCCTGAAACTGTAATGAAAGATGAATCAGGGTTGCACAGCTTTTGAAATGCTTCAGGAAATCAGATGGGTGACGGTACATTTACATTGTGTGTGTGTGTGTGTGTGTGTATTACACATACACACTCTCTCATTTTCACTTAAATCAGGAATAATCCTTATGTGAAGATGCGCTCTTCCTGAACACTTCCTTTGCTGTGTTAGCCTTTCAGTGTCAGTCATCTTCAAATATTTTTGTCTAGTATTCCCCATTATTAACGTTGTAGAGAATTTTGTTTCACATTTGTCTTTTCGTTTTTCTTCTGGTTACATCTTCCATCCCCAGGATGGAGTCAGCTCCTGGGATAGATTTTAATGTGTAATAACACCCTCTACTAGTAATGCATTCCTCTGAATGCTGAAATTGATTTTCCTCCTCTGAATGCCTGACAAGCCAGTGTAATGTTTGTCCCAATGCCTAATATGTGATGGCTCTGACAGCATGGGATGGGAACGCAGTTGTTTTGTGTATGTCAGAAACAGCAACTCTAGCATGATTAAACCGAACAATATAACATCATTGGAGGCATTTAATTTGCCACAGATCAAAGTCTGCTTGGGAGGAAAGTGACCAATATTTTTAAAAATTGGATGTCTAAAATTACGTACAAACATAGGTGGGTAAATAAATGGCTAGATAAGCAAAAGTGATGAGCATCCCACTGCCCCATTAATTTCAATGGAACTGATGGGAACTCGGCACTTTTGAAAGTCAAGTGTCTAATTTAGAAGCCTAACTTTAGACACCAATTTTTTAAAATGTT
This sequence comes from Chelonoidis abingdonii, assembly GCF_003597395.2. NCBI lineage: Eukaryota > Metazoa > Chordata > Testudines > Testudinidae > Chelonoidis > Chelonoidis abingdonii. Next base: position 50,137,350 of record NC_133772.1, read on the forward strand.
GGTCAGTGAGTCTGTGTATGTGTAGGGACACAGGAATTGCCAGAGTGGGTTAGACCAGTGGTCCATCTATTCCAATATCCTGTTGTGACATTAAGAACAGCGCAAGGGCCACAGGTACCCAGATATCTGGTAATGAATTGCAGCTGGCTTAACCAATTCACGTGTACTCCAGTTCTTTAATGTCACGAAATATATCTGATAGGTGTTACACAAGGTCTCAGTGAAAAAGCTCATTAATGATTAATTAATATAATTAATATTATTACATAATGTAGGTGCAAGCAACTGATGCAAAGTGATGGACATAAACTGAAATTATAGTTCTTAAAATGTATTTGCCAGCCAAGACAAAGGAACAGTTGAAGAGGAACAATTAGTAGCATTCACTCAGTTCCATTTGACCATGCTTCACCAGTTTTTTCATCCAAAGTTATTAAAGAGCTGATGTTCATCCCACAAACACCAGCCATTAGTAATGGTTACCAGTTCCCCTCTCCGTTGCTTATTAAAGAACCTTGTGGAGCAGCAACCTTATAGAGGCTTTTATTATTTACTATATCTATAAATATTATAATAGCTTTTATTAATGTAAAAGTACATTTTTATGTGGCTGACATAGTACACAATGGCGCTAAATCTTAACTAGAAGTTCAATCTAGTTTACAATCTAATGTTGATAACTTGCTATCCTGGCAAAAATGAAATTGGCTTTCTATAGGAGAGAACTAGGCCAATCGGTGATTTATTTATAGTTGAGGGAAGAAAGCCAGGTAAATAGTCCCACTCTGAACACACACTTCTGAACCAGGGAATGTATTGTTCTTTTCCTCTCCGTATTTTGTTCTAACTGGGATTTTTTCAGGTTTTGGCCACCTCTAGACATTGCTTGACCATGACAATACCTCCAAGAGTTAGAGGATGAAGCATGGTCTAATGAACAGGAAGCACTAGACTGAGCGTCTGCTGACTTAAGTTCTATTTCTGAACTTGAGCTTGGGCGAGTTATTTCATCTCTCTGATTCTGTTTCCCCTCTTACCATTTGTCTATTTTGACTGTAATCTCTTTTGGGGATAGACTTTCTTATTATGTGTATGTACAGTGCCTAGCATAATGATCTCAGCTGGGGACTCCAGATGCTGCTGTAATACAAACAGTAAATTCATAGACTTAAGGTCAGAAGGGACCATGATGGTCTTCTGGTCTGACCTCCTCTGCGTTGCAGGCCACAGAACCTCACCCACTCACTCCTGTACTAGACTCATAACCTCTAGCTGAGTTACTGAGGTCCTCAGATTATGATTTAAAGTCTTCAAGTTACAGAGAATCCATCATTTACTCTAGTTCAAACCAGCAAATGTCCCATGCTCCACAGGAAGGTGATAAACCCCCAGGGACTCTGCCAGTCTGATCCTGGGGGAAAATTCCTTCCTGATCCCAAATATGGTGATCAGTTAAACCCTGAGCATGTGGGCAAGACCCATTAGCCAAACACCTGGGAAAGAATTTACTGTAGTAACTTACAGCCCTCCCCATCTAGTAGCACATCTCTGACTGTTTCCTACATGCCATTATAGGCAACCTTATCTACCATCCCCTCCATAAACTTACCAAGGTTAGTCTTGAAACCAGTTAGGTTTTTAAATAATAATACAATAATACAATAGAGTTTTTAATAATATAATATTGCTCTGTTTATAAACATCAACACAGAGTTGAGCAACAAAATCTTTGTGCCTAAATAACCATTTTAGGCACCTACTGACTGATTTAGGAGCCTAAATATGGCACCCAATACCTTAAATAAAAGGGGTCTTTCTTCGGAAGAGTGATTCGGTATAGTACCCATTTGGGTCCCTGCAGACACATGAACAGTTTAGTGGAGTCCAGCCTTGAAGAAGCAAGGTTCACAATAGTTTAAGTGAAAAAATCCGCAATGTGAACATTTTTGAAACATGTCTATTAGAAGTTTTTAACAAACATGCTTGAGATTGTTTTAGTATGTGAAATTCAACTTGTCACTCATATTTAGCATTTTATGTGCTAAAAGTCTCAACTATGTCTGTGTTATATCCCCACAATACACTTGAAAATGAGGTGCTTAGATCTCATGGAAATGGATATGCTATACTCAGAGGTCTGAAGGCTAGAAGTGGAGAAATCTCCAAACCATTCTCTTGCACTGCTCTCACACAGAGAGACATGCTTTCCATTTGCTTCAACGGTTCAGAAAACCAGTACTGCTGTAAAATAGCTTTTACACAGAGGGCCTCAGTAAACTCTACACCATCTTCAAAAAGAATATTTGTTGAGGTGGTGTCAGTTACGGACAGTCTGAAGCTGAGTGGTTGTGCTCAATGAATTTCCATGCATACCAATACTTGGAACACTCTATTCCAGGTCACAGAGCTAGTTTGATCTCTGAGGACAAATCAAAAAGCTTGGGAGTTCAAATGAGTTGTTTGTCTTGAAGACTATTTTAGTCATGAAAATGTAATTGCAGATGGACTGCTGAGCCTTGTTCCTTAGATAGGATGTCATCTAAGTATTTCTGAGCTGATATTGATTAACTTTTCAGTAATTCTTTGACTAGACTTTTGCTGTTGTCTGACAGGAATTGATGGCCCTGCTGCATTTCAAGATGATGTTCAGGAGGTAGGAAGCCAAATTCAGATTCTTACTGTCGGGCAGTCTAGCCACAATGAAGATGATGGAGAGATGATGGCTAGTGGCCAACAACAAAGCAGGCAGGACCTTAGAGTAACAATGCAGAAAAAGGGTAAGTAGCCAATGCTACCTACTTACGCTCGTCGTTTGCTCTGTTTTTAGGCTGGCAACTCCTTCTACTCCCAATGGTAGCCTGGTCCTAAACTAAGGCATAGACATGTTTTTTCACCATTTCACTTGAGGTCCTTCCTTCAGTGAATCATCGTTATCCTTCCCTTATTGCTCCGTTGTTTTACCTCCATAATTGTAATGGAGTTCCCCATTGGCCCAAGCAGCAAGAGACTTAAGTATGCTCTGGGACATGGCTTTCTCATACTCAGTGCAATATTACTTTCAAGGTGGCAGGTGTTAAGTTTTACAATCTGAATGGCAGGATGATAGAAATCACATACTTAAGCATAACAAAAGGGCTTGTAATGGCCACATTTAAATTAGAAGGAGAATATTAAGTGTGGTTGTAGTATCGATTCACAAATTCACATCTTACGTTTATCCTTCTAAAGGTGAAAATGACAGAACTGTATTCTGCAGCACTTCCTGGCAGCATACTTCTCAAATGTTCAGGGTTTTTTTCAAGGACAGCCCTGACTGGGGATGAAATGAGTGTGTGTGTGTATCTGTCTCTCCCTTTCTGCAACAGTGTTCTCTCCTATCAGACAGCAGCTTAGGAGGAAATAAATCCTAAAATCTTCACAATGCTTTTCTGAAGCCTTAATGGCTCTGCTTCTTCAGCATGCAACCTTTGAAGTTAAGATGGCTTTGACCAAAGCTGCTCTACAGAGAGAAACTGGTGCTTTAAAGATATACACATAGTCCACAAAGCAACATTTAAGTGAGAACTTGACTTGTATAGAATAGACTGTTCTTTTCTAAATGCCAGTTTCATTTTGTAGAGCAGCTCTCACTGAGATTCATCATCTCAAATGCTTCACGCTGTGGATGTGAGCAACTCAGCCTGAAGTGAACACATTTCCTCCAAGTGTGATGTTTCCTGGGTATTTGGATCTGAGAGAGACTGATTTGACTAAGAAATTCCCCGTGTATTGGTTGCCACTTAAATGCATGGCTCAAAATGTTTATAAGCCAGTCACCTTGCTCACAAAAGTTGGTTGATTTAGAAATTACAAATAGAGCTGGGCAAGAACATTTTCTGTTTCCTGAAAAGTTTTGCGACTTAGAAAAAAAATTTTCTTCCAAAACAGAAGGAAAACAAAAAAAAATTGAAATTTGCTATGAAACCAAATTCCAAACAAAATATTTCATTTTGAAAAAAATCAAAACTTTTTTCTGATTTTGACATTTGTTTACATTTTTAATAATGTAAAATAAAAGAAATTTCAAATAAAAATAATTTTGAAATGAAAAATAGAAATGTTTCGTTCTGAAAATGTCAGAATAGAATGTTTCATTTTTTTTCCTTGGAAGTAAATTTTGTCAGAATAGAAACTTTTCCGCAAAACATTTTGCTTTGGATGAATCGACATTTCCTGAGGCAAAATGTTGTCTTAGGAAATTTCTGACCAGATCTAATTATAAAACAACTTTTAAGTTAGGTCAAACTACTGGAGTTTATTATTTTGAGTTGGTCTCTTTTTTGATATTAAAAACTGTTAAAACTGGCATCCTTGGTAGAGAGTAAAGGTTTGTCTATCCTGCATGCTGCTTATGGGGCCATTCAGCATACATATCCAGTCAGTTTGAACTTTAGTGTCCAAAAGTAGGGACCTACATGGACGCTTCTAAGCTTAATTTCTCGCTTAGATCTGATAGCGCTTCCACCAGCCAAAATATAGTGTTTGGCACACTTTGTGTTCCCCCAAAACCTTCCCTGGGGAACCCAAGACCCAAACCCCTTGGGTCTTAAAACCAGGAGAAATAAATCATCCCCCCTCCTTTCCCCCTCCCAGACTTTCCCCCCCTGGGTTACCCTGAGACTACACTGATCCAAACTCCTTGGATCTTAAAACAGAGAGGAATTAACCTTCTTCTTCGAGTGATTGCTCATATCCATTCCAGTCAAGTGTGTGCGCACCGCGTGCACTTTCGTTGGAAAAACTTTACCCAAGCAGCACTCGGAGGGTCGGCTGGGCGCCCTGTAGTGGCGCCGCTATGGCGCCGAATATATACCCCAGCCAACCCAGCCACCCCTCAGTTCTTCTTACACCCGTGTCGGTCATTGAAACAGTGGAGTGCGGCTTAGCTGACCTCCACCTTTCCCTAGCTACTCGTAGCTTTTCTTCCTCTAGTTGTTGTATTCATAGTTGTTGTTAATTGTTCTTGTATATATAGTTAGTTAGATTCACTTATAGTTCATAGTCATAGTTCGTTGGTTAGTAATTGTAGCGGGGTTCGGGGAGTAGCCCTGTCCCCGCACCCGGGGCCGGAGCTCATGCCTGGCTCACCGGTTCAAGCAGTGCTCGGCCTGTCCCAGCCTGTGCCAACAGGAGATCCTCACGACTCCTGTTTGAAGTGCCTCGGGGAATCAACACTTATATTCTAAGTGCTCAGTTTGCAAGGCTTTTAAGCCTAGAACTAAGAAGGAGCGGACATTAGGTTAAGGCAACTCCTCATGGAAGCGGCACTAGCGCCTTCGCCTTCGGCATCGAGTTCGAGCCAGCCAGTAAGCAAAGGCACCCCTACGGCACCGGGCTCACCGGTATGCCTAAGGACTCCCGGCACGCCACAGCCGCACCGAAATTTACCCCGCGCCGTCCCTCTCCCCGAGGTCGAAGACGGCGAAGGCTCAGACGGGCTCGACAATGCCCTCGTCACAGCCAGAGACTGCACCTCGGTCAGACTACCCGGCACCAACACCTGCCACGGCAACCGCCTAAACCGCACTGTCGACTCCAGCCCTGCAACGGCGTCGAGTCCGGCGCCTGACAGCTCCCGGCACTGCCGCGGTAGAGCTTACTTTGCGGTCTACTCCGGAGACGTTCTCTGCGGCGAGAGACTTGATCGCCATGACCGAGTCGGCACCGCCCCACCCCCGGCCCCGCGTGCGGGTACCCTTCCATGGCCAAGCGCGGCCCTGGCTAGACCGTCGCCTGTCAGTGTAGCGGAACGGCACCGCTCTTGGTCTCGATCCCGCAGACGCTCCTAGGTCGGGACGTCGCTTCTACTCTCGGCACCGCTCTCAGTCCCGGCACCGATCCTCTCCACGGCGCCGGTCGAGCTCCCGGCACCGATCTCCACGGCACCGGTCGAGCTCCCAGCATCGATCAGCCTCACGGCACCGATCGATATCTCGCGCCTCATCCCGCTACTCCCGGTACCGCTCCAGCTCCCGGCACCGACCCAGGCACCGTTCCTCCCGGAGCAGATCACGCTGTAGAGACTCGAGATCACGGTCGATCTCCCAGCACTGGCCCGGTCGTGGGTCCCGGTCTCGCTCTAGATACCATTCCGGGTACCGGCACCGCTCCGCACGGTCCCGCGGTGCGAGGTCTGTTGGCACTGCAGCTCCTGAGTTTTCTGCTCCCCCATGGCCGTCCAGGCAGACGTCCGTTTCCTCCCAGGCGGACAGCTACTATGACCGGGATCGTGATACGGAGGTGCCCACGGGGGTCTTTCAGGACGCACGTCCTCAGGACGTAGGGCCTCAACAGTGGTCCTTTTGGACACCCTGGCCGTACCATCAAGCCCAGGGCGCTCACCTAGTCCAGACCCGCTCTGCTGCCTCAGAACATCGGGCACCAGAGGCCACCATTTCCCACCCCCCCGCGGCGGAGTCGGAAGAGCACACGGCCCATCCTCCGGATTCCCCTGGACAGCTGGAGCAGAAACCACCCCAGGAGCAAGGGGCTATCCAGGACCCTCTCATTCCCGGGGTATCATCCTCCTCCTCCCCGGACGAGGCTGTGGCGGGGACCTCCTCTTCAGGGCCTCCACTAATAGACCTCAGGGCACATCAGGACCTCCTTCGCAGGGTGGCACTCAATATCAACCTCCCAGTGGAGGAGGTCCCGGAAGTGGAGGACCCTGTAGTGAGCATCCTGACCGCGGATGCCCCCACCCGAGTGGCGCTGCCATTTATCAAAACTATTCAGGCCACTGCAGACACTCTCTGGCAGTCTCCAGCCTCCATTCCACCGATGGCAAAGAGGGTTGAGAGAAAGTACATGGTACCCTCTCGGGGGTATGAGTACTTGTATGTACATCCTCCTCCCTCTTCATTGGTGGTCCAGTCAGTCAACGAGAGGGAGCGCCATGGCCAGCAGGCACCCGCCCCAAAGTCCAAGGAGGCTAGGCGGATGGACCTACTAGGCCGTAAAGTATACTCAGCGGGGGCCCTCCAGCTCCGAGTGGCCAACCAGCAGGCTCTACTGAGCCGATATAAGTATAATACCTGAGCAGAGGTGGGTAGATTTACCAAACTGCTACCCCCGGACTCACGCCAGGAATTTACCGCGTTCCTGGAGGAAGGCAAAAAAGTGGCCAGGACCTTTCTCCAGGCCTCCCTGGACGCGGCTGACTCGGCGGCCAGGACCTTGGCTTCAGGCATCACCATGAGGCGTATCTCCTGGCTCCTGGTTTCTAACCTGCCTCCCGAGCTGCAGTACGCTATCCAGGACATACCCTTTGAGGGCAAGGGTTTGTTCTCGGAGAAGACTGATCCTCGGTTGCAGAGCCTGAAGGACAATAGGGTCATCATGCGATCGTTGGGCATACACACCCCAGTGACCCAACACAGACCTTTCAGACCCCAACCTCACCGCCCGTACTTTCTGCCTAGGAATAGACAGGACCTCAGTAGGAGGCGCGGGCGGAGTGGCCGTAGGCGCCAATCCGGCCCCCAAGGGGGCCAGAACCAGGGGCCCTCGAAGGCACCACCAGGGCCTAAGGCCAACTTTTGAAGGTGCGCCCGGGGACGGCGTACCAGTCTCAAAGCAGGATCCTTTCCCTCCCTTCTCCAACCGTCTTTCCTAATTCCTCCCGGCGTGGTCCCAACTGACTTC
>NC_133772.1:50148068-50295878 GCF_003597395.2 Chelonoidis abingdonii
TCTGGTCCCTCTTAGCCCCAAGAGCAAACAACGAACAAAAAAAACAGCACAAAGACTTCCCTCCACGAAGATTTGAAAGTATCTTGTCCCCCCATTGGTCCTCTGGTCAGGTGTCAGCCAGGTTCACTGAGCTTCTTAACCCTTTACAGGTAAAAGAGACATTAATCCTTAACCATCTGTTTATGACAGTTGGTCTCTTTTTTGATATTAAAAACTGTTAAAACTGGCATACTTGGTAGAGAGTAAACGTTTGTCTACCCTACACGCCTCTTATGGGGCCATTCAGCACACACCCACATAGCACGGGTGTAAATAGCAGTGTGGCTGATGAGGCCTGGCTTAGGTGAGTAGAATAAAGGCATGCCTGTAGGGTGTGGGCATATAGGCAAGTACGTATCCTACATGCTCTCTGCTCATCCAAGCCATGCCTCTCCGTCTAGTTTTAGCGGTGTAGTATCTCCTCCTCCTCAAGAAGGATTCCCCGAATGGGGGAAGGCTCTGTCAGGAGGAAGCAACAGGGAAAGTTGGGCATCTCCCCACTGTGAAATCTTTCCCCACCACTGGGAAAGACTGGCAGCAGGAAAAAGCTGTCCGCTCCCTGCAGCTGGAGACTTCCCCTGCTGTCTCCCCTCTGGCAGGCTGTGTATAGGTACACAAACCCTACATGCTGCCACCAGTGGTGCTTACCGTACATGTAGCCTAACAATTTATGCAGGGGACATTTTAAATGAAAACAGGAGTAATGAAGCTAAATCCCAGAGTTAAGGTCAGTGGATCACCCCATACCCTGTGTGGCTACAAAGCTTCAATAAGCTGGTTTCAACTAGTAGAGGTTCCATAGGATATTCCTGTTGGATGAGGGGTTTGCCATCCTATGGAGTGAGAAGAAAGCTTGTTAGCTAGCTTTTCTCACCCCTGGATGTCCCAAGAACCATGGGAACATTTGTTTAGGGGCTGAGGCTTTCAGGTGCAGGCCCAATGCTTCTGCCCTGGTCCCTGGACCATCTCACTGCCATGTCACCGTGAATCTAGAGAACCATGCTCCTGTGGGAACCTTGAGAGTAGCTGCCCATAAGCCACCTTCAATTTGTTTATGGGTGGGGAAGAGGAAAGCTATGTAAGGGCAATGCTGATGGTAGGAAAGGTCATGCTGATTGTCAGTAGTATTGCTTAGTCCTGATTTGAACCCATTCTGCTGTTTGACAGGAACTTTGTGGTGAGTGTCCAATGTTAACAGACGCCTGTCTGCTCCGCAGGGAGCGTCCAACATGTCTGTTTCAGTTAGGAGAAGATAGGTTATAGAATACATTAGTGCATAGGCAATACTCTCCTTGCAAGGATATGCCAAATGTTTTATTTGATTTCCCCATCTGCTGGAAAGTGCCACAACTAGAATAATTTTCTTCCTGTGGGAAATATTCTGGCCTTTTGATTTCAGTATTTTTAACATTGAGCCTTCCTTGTCAGTGAATGAATCACAAGGACAGAGACACACTTCCTCAGGTTTTAGCAAAAATCAGATGGAAAACTAACATTTAGTTATACATTTATCGGTTTCATTAATGTCTTTCTGACTGTAGCAGTCTGGATAGTTGTAATTCTTCATTGCTAGCTGGAGGTAAAATTGCTGTTGCTTTGAGATTTACAGAAGGAATAGATTTGTGTAATACTTCAAGCAGCAAACAAAATTGCTTTCTGGGAACAAAGTTGAAACAGGAGGTTCTTTAAAGCATTCAAAGGGTTTTTCCAAAAGATGCTTAGAACCAGTTTGTCAAACATTGGCAAACATTTGGCAGTGATTACCCCAGCAAAATCTGACTCATACACGATGGGCGTAAATGCAGACTAAAATAAAATAACTGTTTATGCCCTGCATAGTAGTGTACTCAGCGCCCTTCTTTTTTTATGCACCAGTGCCCCTTTTTTTTCCCCATCCCAGAGCATCTTTGCAGAAACTGGGAACACAGTACAGCATTGCCATTCATCCTATTCTTGATTTATTCCTCCGTTAAATCCAACCTGATCGTGTCCCTGCATATAATGTCCTGTCTAATTGGTGGTCAGACTGATGTTGTTGATTGTGTTTGCATTGTTTTCGTTAGCATCCTATCATTTGTTCGTCACCTGCAGCATCCCCCTTGTTGTAATCTTTTCAATTGTAGCCAATCCTGTACCCTGATTTGACATCCTACTCTCTTCCTAACCTCTTCAATTGTCTTTAAATCATTTCACTTTACACCTGCTCTCTTTCATCTTTGCTGCCACCAGTCTTCTGATCTCTGTTTCATTTAATGCAGCTGCTTCCAGGCCATAGAGTAATACTGTTAGTGCACTGGTTTGATAAATTTTCCCTTTGATACCAATTGTAATGTTTTTAACCGTCCATAATTCCATCAATTTCTGTGCAGCACTTGTGGCTAAGGCACATCTCCTTTTAACCTCATCCTTGATGGTGCAACTGGCACTGATCAAGCTTCCTATGTACACATAAGATTCTGCTTGTTCTATGACTTTGCTGCATCTGCGTTTCAGCACTTTATCTTTTGTCCCTTTCCAAGATTCAATCACTTAATCTTTTGGCATCTACTGTAACTCCAAGTTGACTACACCAGTTTTCCAAGGTAGCAAAGGATGTCATTATTAATTCAAATGTGTCTTACTGTTGTCATCTGCATGAGCTAAGGAGCTTAACTTCAGATCATTCAGTGTTATGCCCTCCAAATAGTCTAATGTTCTTAATATCCAGTTGTAGAAAAGCAGCTATAATTCCATGTCCCCAGTTGGAAAAATTGGCTCCTGTTAAATAGCTTTTAAGGTTCTCAATGGGAGTCAAAGAATGAAGAGAGGGGCACGTCATCACACTCTCTTCAGGTAATTCCTATTCATGTGTGATGGTGGTGGGTGAGCACAGGTCTTCGAATTCTAACAGGTGTGGCCAAATGACTAATTAATCTATGAGCTCTGACTTCCCTTATACACAGGATATTGTTGGAGACTCTTTTGACGCTATTTTTGTATTGTTTGTTTCCATAGTCGGGAGAACTAAAGCAGTGGATGATGGGACCATGCCTGTTGAATCTCTAAGGGATACTTAACAATGTGTATGCATCTACTTGACCCCTGTGCATTTGTGGGAGGATGAGCATTTGAAGTGATTGGAAATAGCAATAAAATAAAGAAAAAATTAAATAAAAGCTACAGAACACAATTTTGATCAATGTCAAAATTCAAACCTAAGAATATTGCCACAAGCATTTCAGCTAATATCTGAGTCTATATACTAGTTTGGTTCAATCTTTGCTTGCTGTGTGTACCCCTGAATTATATTGGTGTGTCAAAGATCAAAAAGTAGACCAAAGATTCACAATGAAGAACTCACCCACAATGTGCTGAAAGATTAACAATGCAGCCATTTAGCATGAATAATCCATTCTGTAATCTCAGTTCTATAATTCAGCTCATTCTCATTTAATTCAAAGTACTGAAAGGGAGGTGACACCAGGTTTAAATGGGCCTAAGGTAAATTTCAGTCTTCAGTAAGTGATGGCTTTTATAAAGGAGAATATCTGAGAGTTATGACAGCAGAAATGTGGCTCTACCCAGCAAGCCCTTAGTCATGTGTAGGATCCTCTCATTAAGGATTGTTCCTGTGATTAAGGCTTTACAAAACCAAGCCCATGGATTTTTTCCTTTTCCAGATCCCCATGGAAATACATCCTGGTCCACTTCCACCTCCCAATCCAGTCTTGTGGCCCTGGATCATGTCCCAGGTAAGTACAGAAGAAAGAAGTTAACCCTGCCCCTACTGTTTGTTTGGTTCCAAAGATCTTTGTTCAGTACTTGTCCTATTTACCCTTCTGTATTTGAATTAATAATCATGGAAATTCTTGACCAAAATTGATGGAAAATAATAATAGTTTTGGAACATATTATGTAATCAAGCTGTAATTTCAGATTTGGACCAAAAGTGGAAGGTGGTTTCATTTATGTAAAACTACCTTGGAAAACCAGGCCTGCTAGACTTCCCAGACCCCACCCACTAGACCTTCTACTGCCAAGTCCAGCCTGGTCTTCAAAATTCTATTTCCTTAGACTCAAAGTTTGTGTGGCAGGGGCACTTGCGGGACTGACACATAAGTATTAAAGTGAAATGGATCAGCAATCTAAGAGATTCCCTCTGTTCTGGTCTTATTTTTACATACAAAAACATACATAAAAACAGAGCTTGATTTTATTTATTTTTTCCTCACACTAAGATCTGCTCCCCATGAGACAATATAGGAATAGCTAAGGCTCTACTTGAATTGCAGGATGATTGTCAAATAATTGCAGCAGAATGTGCACAAGACACAGAAAAATCACAGAAAATAAATAATGGACATTTATTAATTGCAGTAATTTGGAAAAGCCAAAGAAGACCTATTTGTTTAAGAAAAATTTGCCAGAACAATACAAACACTCAGTGTTTGTTATGTTATGCCTGCTAATTTGGGGGTTTTTTTGATAACAGGACATTTTGCTGCAACTATATTACACTCATCAATGCATGAGGCTGACAGTGGGAGCTTCGCCTTGCGCAGGTGCTGACAGCCCAAGCCCCAGCTGCTATCAGCTTGGATAAATGGGGTTCTACTGTACTAATGGTGAAAAAAATGTATTGCAAACTTCAAAATGTATGCAAAATTGTGTACTGTGCAAAGTAAGCTAATTAAAATCAAAATTGTGGTGGAAGCCTAATCCACAATTTCTATAATATCACATATTAAGTAGAGCCTTAGGAATAGCTAAATATTAAATCTTACCATAATGTGGTATATCTTGCAATTTTTTATACCCCCGGGCAGCTGCAAAGGGCTGCCTTCACCAATCTGAATGGGGCTTTTACGATCTTGTATTTAAAGCACTCAACTAGGAGATCTGGATTTAGTTCCTGGCTCTGCCACACACTTCTTGTGTGTTCTTGGGTAAATCACTCAATCTCTATAAAACGGGGATAATGACACTTCCTTTCCTCCCACTCTTTGTATGTCTTGTGTATTTAGATTGTAAAGCTCTTCAGGGCAGAAGCTTTCTCTTACTATGTGTTTGTACAGGACCTAGCACACTGGGACCCCAATCTCGCCTGGGGCTTCTAGGTGCAACAGTAGGAGAAATACTAATCATTGTTTGTACCCTGTATGCATGCGTATGCAGCTTTAGTGTTTTCACATTTCATATAAGCTTGTTTGCTTGCTCCTCAGGCATTTCAAGCAGCATGAATTTTGATGAAGAGGATGAGGATGATGAAGACAGCTCAAGTTCCTCCGAGTTAAACAGTAACACCCGACCTGGCTCTGCAACAAGCAAGAAATCAAACAAGGTTAGAAGGCAGAAGTGTTGCCTGTAGATTAATATGAACTGGGTCATTTCCAGGTCAGAAAGCCAGCATTTTTTAACAAGGGTGTTTTTTAATATAGCATCTTGACGTAGGTTTGCTGTAGTACATCACAGGATTCAGAGAAGCAAGTAATGGAAAGGTTGAACAGGAGAGCGTCCCCTGAAAACCAAAAACCAGAGATGGGTGAAATGACCTGAAATTTCATTGAAAAGTCAAACCAAACATTCCCAGAAGTAAACATAGCTAATATTACCTGAACTTGAATGAAGAGATAGAAAAATAGGTAAACTAAATGTCATATTGTTAAAATAAAATCTTTGATCAGAGTTGGTGATAGGGAGAGAGATTTTGACTTCACCGTTATCTCCATCTGTAGTCTCTCACTCTGCTCCTGCCACTGGTACCCAAAGTGCTCTCAACTCTCTAGTACAGTCATTCTTAACCCCACTACCTCAACTGTAATCCATCCCCAAACAACCCACTTTTCCCTTTCGTGATCGCCCTATTGCCTACCTTTTTCAGATATGAACTTTCTTGGAAATGGGGATATTCAGATCTAGAGTTTTGCGAAGGACTCATCCATAAATATTGAGCCAGATTCTGCCTTGCATTGGTTATGAGTCTGACTTTATAGATGCAACTAACTCCACTCCTTTTTTCCAGTATGTCCCCTATGCAGGAGTGCATTTGGCATTGGAGACTGTTCCAATGGCTTTACACCAGCTGAGAAGGGGGGATTCTCATCTGAGCAGTTGCCTCCAAATCCCACCCCTTTGCAGCACCTGAGAGGCATAAGGGGTCCAGAACAGGGGGAATGCAATGTGCTATGTTATTGCCATTATTATTATTATTTTTTAAGAAGAGCTGTTTCTGCAGTGCAGCTGCTGACATGTTTCTTTAAAATCTTGTGTTTTCAGTCTTTCTTTGTAATTGTAAAGTAAGCACAAGGTAACCTTTCTTACTCTCTAGGAGGCAGCCTCAGCTCCCAGCCCTTCCGCAAATGAGCCTGTCATAGATGTTGATGACCTGGAGGAGTTTGCTGTGAGACCTGCTCCACAGGGCGTCACCGTCAAATGCCGAATCACAAGAGACAAGAAGGGAATGGACCGAGGAATGTACCCTACCTATTACCTCCACTTGGAAAGGGAGGATGGTAAAAAGGTCATAAAGTATACCTGAATGACATACCAGTTGCACCTGAACTTAAAACAGTTATAAATGTCTTCAGAATTTTTTTGTAGCCAGTAGAATTATACATTTCTTTTGACTAAGGGTTTGGTACTGTGCAATGTGTCACCACATTTCATTTACTTTCCCATTCTTTATCTTACTATTTGGTCTTAGAAGAGTCAGTGCTTGGCAGCTGAAAATCGTTGGTAACTGAGGCTCCTTGCCCTTTGAGACTTGAAAGGCTTTTATTTTTACTTCCCTTTGGAGGAGCCAGTATAAGCTAGAATTAAACATTTAACAAAGCATATCAGGTTTAATTATTTAAACCATAAATAATGGATTGAAGGAAGAAGCAGTTACTGTGCCTTGCTGGTTTTTTCCCATTTTTGCTAAGTCTCAGATGACTGCGTTTGCTGATGATGATAAACCTCGGGAACATTGCCCATTTATTGGGAGGATGGGGTGTTAAACGTCCTTTGACGTTCTACAATGTAACATTTTCTGCATTCCTTAGGTATTTCTATTAGCTGGAAGGAAGCGAAAGAAGAGCAAAACCTCTAATTACCTCATCTCTATAGATCCAACTGACCTGTCTCGAGGTGGAGAGAGTTTCATTGGAAAACTAAGGTAAACATTTAAGCACCCAAGATAGAGGAAGGAATATACGTTTTCTTGACAGAATATTCAGGTTTTTTGCAATTATGATACCTGTACGTTCTGTAAATTAAAAAGGGGGCTTACCTTTAGTTACACTCTTGGCTATATCATGTGACTGTAGGCCTTAGGTACTTTTGAAAATTTTACCCAAGTTCCATTTTCCATTCTTAAAAGTTATTTAGGTATGTAAATCTTATTGAAAGCTAATGGGACAGATTTCCAAATCTATTTAGGTGCCTACCAATGTGGATTTGCACCTACGGGGATTTTCAAAAGCATCTAAGCAGATTAGGTGCCTAACTCCCATTGATTTTAAATACCATTGAAAAACTGCCTTTAGGCCCTTTTGAAAATTTTACCCCTGTCTCCTACCCTTTAATAAAAGCCTTAAACTGCATTGTGATAAATGGGGGCAGGGGAAACGCCCTTTTATGGACACCCAGCCAGCCAGTTAGCTAAAAAATTCCTCTTAGTAGCAGTTCTCTACTTGCTTTGCCTGTAAAGGGTTAACAAGTCAACAGGTGAAATGAAAGGAGTGGATACCTGACCAAAAGATTCAACGGGAGGGCTGGAACTTTTTAAAATTGGGGAAAAAATTCCCTTTTTCTGTATGTTGTGGTTTCCCGGAGAGCAGAGACACAGAGTAGCAATGCTGTAAGAAGCTAAACCAGGTATGAAAAAGCATCAATTCATAAAGTGAACCTCGTTAACTGAAACCCCAGATAGGTAAGTAAATCAGGGAATGTCTAGAAAGACATGTTTTAGGTTTATTTCTGTTTATTTCTTATTGGCTTGTGGACGCTTCTGTGCTAACCTCAGATGCTTTTGTTTTCCTTGTAATGTTTAAGCTGAACCTCAAGAGAGCTATCTTGATGCTTAATTTTTGTAATTGGGTTTTTTAAATCTGGCAAAGCCTAAATTCCAGATGTGCTTGCTTTCTTTTTTGTTTTTAATAAAATTTACTGTTTTTAAGAACAGGATTGGATTTTTGGTGTCCTAAGAGGTTTGTGCATGTTGTTTAATTTGCTGGGAGCAACTGCTAATTTCCTTTGTTTTCTTTTTCAACTTTTCCCCGGGGGAGGGATGGGGGGGGTGAAAGGGCTTGAGGATACCCCACAGGAAGGAGTTCCCAAGTACATCTTCCTGGGTTCCAAGGGGTTTGCATTTGGGTGGTGGCAGCATTTACCAAGCCAAGGTCAGAGAGAAGCTGTATCCTTGGGAGTTTAATACAAGCCCGGAGGGGCCAATATTAATTTTGAAAATCCATGCGGGTCCTCACCTTCTGCACTCAGACTACCAGAGTGGTCATATCAGCCTTGACATGAATTTATTTACAAGTGGAGGAATTCTTATAGAATGATGAGATGCTTCCCCCTCCTTGTCCTTCTCCCACCCAGTCTGTTGTTAATATATACTTGTGCTTCATTTTTTTACTTGGATTGTAAGTTCTTATTATACATGTGTACAGTGCCTAGAGCAATGGGCTCAGGTTTCTGGGCATTACTACAATATAGATACAGAATAATAATAATAATGATAATATTCAAATTATATTTTCACACACATTATTATTATGACTTTCTTTTAAAGAGGAAAGAAAATCTGATGTTGTTTAAAACTTATATGTATACACACAGGGGAATGTCATTATCTGGGGTCTGTTACAACTAGTGGCTAAAAAATTGGATGCAATATTAGAATTGGTAAACATGAAAAAAATAATGTAAGAGAAGTTGAGTCACTGGAAACTTTGCTCTTCAAAGTAGGACAAGCGTTAGGGGCAGGCAATTAAAGTGGTCACCCAGAGTGCCAACTTCCAAAGTTGGGGTAGAGGCAGCACCACATTTCTCTGACAGTTTTTGTTTCTTTTGTTTTGGTTGGTCAGTTAGTTGGCTGGCTTTTTCTTGGCCACTCAGAGGATGCTGAAACATTTTCAGCCCTGGGTGTCAAAACATTTGTTTCCAGATCTGTGTCAAACCAGGTATGGATAGCTAAAAGGCTCAGGATGGAGACAGCTTTCTCATGCATGTTGTATGTTATTGCACACATATATTTTGAGTTATTTATTTCTTTAGCTTTCTAAAAAATATATACAGAAAAGTACCTATCTGTTGGTCTAAGCACCTTTGATAGAACTTGAGAAAACCATCCAACTAAAACAACAGCTAACTCAACAGAAATGCCCAACAAAACTCAGCCTCATGAGTGTCTTAAGCAACATAAATGATACTCAAATTATTTAACTGTTTTTTATATATGATCTGCATTGAAAATGGCACTGTAGATTAACTAGAACTGTACTGCTTCTCTTATATCTGATTTATTGCCTCTTGATCTTGGTAGATTACAAGAATTCTCCCAGCACAGTGCAATAATAGGGACAGTAACTATAACATGCATCTTGTAATATCCTGCCTCCCAGAGGTGCATATATATTTAGGATTTCAGATGACTACTTTATTTACAGTTAATAAAATATTATAGGTTTTTTACCACTTGAGGCTCTGATATGATAAGGGACTAGATAATTCAGGTTGTATTGTCAACAAAAGTAATTTGTCTTCCTGTTTTTTGATAGATCAAATCTTATGGGAACTAAGTTTACAGTGTATGACAATGGAGTAAATCCAGTGAAAACAACATCAAGCCTAGAAGCAAGTAACCTGCGTCAGGAGCTAGCTGCTATTTGCTATGTAAGTACTGCTCGCAGGCAAAGTCTGTAAGGAGTGGGAGTCAATTTTCAAAACATCGGACCTGGTTCTCTTCTCACTTACACTGGTATAAGTCAGAATTTGCTCCCTGAACAACTCAAGCTCCCAGTTTCAGATTGTCTCTCAAGAAGACAAGGAAACTTAACAGGAAGTAGAGGTAAGAAATGTATCCTCATGTGCGCCTTGTCTCCAGCGAGATTGCCATCTGACAGGCCCCTCATCTCCAGTCAGAAGACCTCAGAGCTGTGGCTGTATGGGGATAGAATGCTTTACACTCCTGTACGCATCTTATGGGAACTGTAGCTGTGGGGACAAAATTACTACCAGGAAAACATGATCAGCAGCAATGGCACCCTGGAGATGGCATCTATGATCCATAGAGCTCACGGGAAGCTGGGCAGTAGGTCTGAAATGATCCCTCAGAGAGAAGGAGAGAGTGCATGTCTCCCCCTGAAGGAACCAGGAGCATCCGGCCTCTTCCTGGCTCCAGTATGATGTGGACCAGCTAGCCACACCATCCCTCCCCCAATTTGAGAGAATGAGTCTCGGGCTGTAAGAAACAGTCTGTCTGGAGTGATGGGTGGTGCGCTGACTGACCTGACCTGGAGGATTGTCAGCATATGAAAACCAAAATGAAGGGCCCCTCCAATTTCATGGGCACAACTCCAGGCAATAGGGTCAAGGATATTACCAACATTAACATGCTTTTTTTGTTGGGGCGTGGGATTGGTTCTGTTGTAGTGCAGATGACACAACACATTTCCCCCACCCATTAACCCACCCCTTCACTCTGGTGTCTGGGTGCTTCATGTCCACCCCTTCAGATTTTCAGCATAAAATCAAGCATTTGACTTCACTTTATATTTAGACTTCAGTTTCACTATGACATAGAGGCACATACATGTCTAGTGAATTATTTTTACTGACTTTTGTAGTGTGGCATTCCCTGTAGCAGAGCAACTGATCTGCTGCTGCTAGCCGGGAGTAGAAGTAAAAAAATAAAAACAACTTTTTATATGTATTAAAAAAGAGAAATATGCAAATGAAGTGATCTATAACTATAGCTATAGTTATAAAATATGCAAATTGAAGCACTGTATCATTTGCATGGAATCACCAGATATTTGGACATTGCAGGTAAAAACCCCACCCTAGTCAATGAAGTTAGCGACTACATGCATAAAACTAATGCAAGTGAGATCAGAATCATACTTACTGTTTGGTGAGTTTGGATAAAACAGATTAATGAGTTTGCTTCTATGCCTATTACTAGATCAGTGTGTTTAAAACTTACAAGTATATACAAAAAAATTACATAGTTAAGACTATTACTTGTTCCACTGATTTTTTAATATTTCAGAAGAAAATTATTAGATTTGCAAATGCGCTCTGACCACAGCACAAAAGAAGATCTGGATTTGATTTGATTTGATATGATTAATGACACTGCCTGTTAAAGTAAAGGTTGTTTGTACTGATTGCAGCACAAATGCAGTGTA
This sequence comes from Chelonoidis abingdonii, assembly GCF_003597395.2. NCBI lineage: Eukaryota > Metazoa > Chordata > Testudines > Testudinidae > Chelonoidis > Chelonoidis abingdonii. The sequence continues at coordinate 50,159,483 of NC_133772.1, forward strand.
GTAAAGTATCACACAGAGATTGTATTCAGAACAACTTTATCCTAATGTGACCTTTTTAGTTCCAGCTTTGCGTTTCCCTTGAACAAAAACTACCCACTGTAACAAACATCTGATGTCAAATGTGAAACCCAACTCCCTCTTAGTTCATATTGATCAAGTCCCCCTTTGGAGAAAGCTGTGCCAGCATCGACCAGCATGCCTCAATTTCCCAAACAAAATGAAAGACTGGCAATAACTTCATTGCTAATTGTAAGATGAATGCTCTGAAATCCCTAATTGTGGAGCTCCCCTGTGTGTTATGCTCCAAGTACTATGGCTGACGTAAGTGCAAGGGCAAAGTAATTGTACTCTCACCACAGAGAATTTTATCGTGATGGCAGAATAGTTGATTAATAAATCTTCAGCAGCACCTAAAGGCCAATTTCAGAATAGCTGTGCTTTTGTAAATGTATCTGAAATAAGATTTTAGTGAGATGCAGAGGTCTGGCTGTATGCTTAGCAGCAAGACTGTTTGCCATGCTCAACACTCACCACGTTAAGTTCTCAATAGCACATAATTCAGTTTGCTCTAGCCTCAGTAAGTTGGGTGCTCAAATAATAAAAAATATCTGATCCAGTTTCCATTGTAGTTAATGAAAAAACTCCCACTGACTTCAGTGGATGTTGCTCAGACTCTGAATCACTTGCACAGTGAGGTAGATAGTATATCTTAGCGTGTTTTGATGTAGTGAGAGTTTTGGCCTTGTTTGTGATTCAGCAGTACAAAAAGGCACTGGTGTGTATATGTAGTTCAGATCGGAAGGGAATGAAACCAAGGAAAGACAGTGGATATCATCGATCCAATTTTTGCATTCCCTATAGAGCTATTTGCATACGAGCAGTTGGGGTGTATAGAACGAGGATTTTATTACTGTTATTGTAACGAAACACATAATAGCCTAAATTTACACTGTGTTTTAAAAGACAGAGTATGGAAAAGCCTACGCTCCATTGATTAAATATATGAATCACCATTATACTATTCCCAGGAACAACACAATTGTCAGGTAAATGGCAGATGATCCATCACCTAAACACACAGGAGCAGCTCTTCAACTGATTTAACTCACTATAGCTTCAATAAAGTCAATTGAGCTATTGTCATTTACAGGAGCAGAGGATCTGGTCCACAGATCCTATTTTTGAGCTCCTTTGCACCAGTGTAGATCAAGACCGTATTACAGTAAATGGAGTTACAGTGGGGTCAGATCAGATTTTGGTCTATTTTCCCCAAATAGCACTAGTCACAGTCCTGGAATAAAAATGCATTTATAACAAAATTATTGAGTAAAAGAGAAAGGTGGAGGAGATCTGGAAAATTGACTTTATTTGGATGATGATATGTTGGGAAGTTCTGCTCTTAATTTAAGCTCCTTTTCCTTCCCTACTTGCTTTATTTATGTATTCCATGTTTATGCAGAATTGAATTTTAATGTTGCAGCTTGATGTTGGCAAAATGATTACATTCACTGATATACACTTTCATAAAGGCTTTAGTGATTTACTCATCAATGGTATAATTTACAGTGTGAAATCAGTACTTTTCTCCCTTCAGTTCCCTTTTCATTTGGCAAAAGCATTAATTTTAGTTTTTACTAAAAAGTCTGGTGAATATGTTACTGAAGTTTCAGGGGAATAATGTATTCTTGTTGCGAGTAATGTTATACGCTATTAGTGTTTAACTCCAGCTTTCACAGTCTCCAGCCACATTGATATCTCAATGGATTGCATATAACACAACTCCAGCTTGAAAAGAAATGCTCAAGACACTGAATAGAAAATGAGTATTGTCAGTAATTAGTGGAAGATAAGCCTAGGCACGAGTTTCTTAACAGAAGTTGGCTCTTGCTGTATTATCTAAGCTCTCTTTGGCTTGTGAATGCTGTTGGCAAATCTATTAGTTTGGGTCTCACTATTCTACAGGCATCAAATAGAAATTCCCAGCTGAAATGATGATCTTTTTTTACTCTGTCAAAGACCTTGACAGAAGCATTTTGTAAAATAGGCAGAAAGCTTTCAATTACTGTCCTCGAGACATAAAAATCCATCTGTCTTTTCTGTACCCAATGGGATTTGCAGGACTAGTAGAATGGTAAGGAATGTTTGTTGAAATAACTGGGGTGATTTCAGAAATTTGGAGTATGACAAAGGCTTCATCTGCATGCAGGAATTTTAGGCCTACATTTTCAAAAGTGACTATAGATGTGGGGTGCCTTAATTTTTGGGTCCCCAACTTGAGACATCATAAAGGGATCTGTGTTTTTTTCACCCTCAAAACTGTATGAAAAATCAGACCCTTTCTAGGCGTTTCCAGTTGAGTACCCAAAAATGAGGCATCCAAATTCAAGAGTCAGTTTTGAAAATTCTGCGGGTTGAACTGCACGTGCCCTCGTGTAGATGAGGCTCTTGCCCAGGTTCTGGTGTCTTCCTAGGGTAGCTGAACTGATGGTAAAGCTTGTCACTGACTTCAGTGGGCACAGAGAGAGGCCCCCATGGAGTGATTTGAGAACCCACCTTTGCAGTTTATCGCCCCTTGAAGATAGAAGAGGGTGGGGGAGGATAATAGCTCTAACGACAAGTAGGGACTGAAAACAGAAATCAGACTGTGGGTCTGTTTTGATTTTGGCACTTACCTTTTGAGAGACTCTCGGTTACCATGGCAGTGGGCACGGTTAAAACCTGAGTAGATAGAGAGTAAAGTTACATTTAATATGAAATACAATATTTTGCATGGACATACCTTGGCACCAATGTTGTTTTTTTCCTCTACCGCCTCTGCCTCTGTAACTAAGAAAACCTGCCTTCATGATACCATGTTTGTTTGTTTTGTCATTCTCATCTCCAAGCCTACCATATCTGAAGACTTTACAAGTCAAACCAATACTAACAGATGCTAACATTGGCAGCTCTTCCTCTTCTGCTTTTGTACTGGCTGTAGAGTGAAAGGAAGCTAGGTTTCTTTTTTCTCTCTCTCTCTCCATTAAAATGTGTGTGCGCATTTAGCAGTTATGAAATTATAACCACAATTTATTGTGATAACTAGTGGTACCCAGGCATTCAGATTATTTCATATGTTTTCAACAATTAATGATTTTTTATCTGCATTAATGTAGTTGGCAGCCTGTCCTAGAAGCTTTGTCACAGAGGGCTTTATGGCAGACTATTGTATTTCCATTTTTCCTGTTGTCAGAACTGTTAAGACAGAGAGGTTGGCAGTGCTGATGAATGCAGGCAATTCAGATGGTTTTTGAGTGGACTCATAATGGGCTGATGACACTGCTTTATTCTCTGTGCTAAAGAAGTTAACTTCCAAGATAAAAAATAAGAAGCATTACAAATACTTTTTCTAAAAAATTTTTAGGAAACAAATGTCTTGGGATTTAAAGGACCTCGCAAAATGAGTGTGGTCATACCAGGAATGAATATGGACCATGAAAGAGTTTCTATCCGACCACGTAATGTAAGTTACAATGTGTCTCAACAATTAAAATTACTCAAGAATGTCTCCTTTCTCCCAGATTGGTAATGTTTCTACTTCTGAAGGGTTGGATGTTAGAGATTTGTTCTGTTTGTACAGCACCTAGCACAATTGGGTCCTGGTCTGTGGCTGGGGCTCCTAGGCGTTACCATGTTACAAATAATAAATAATAATACATTTCAGAGATTAGCTATGGACTAGGATTTTCAAAGATGCCTATGGGATTTGGATGCCCAATTCCAATTAAAATACTTAACATACCTTTATTTTGTTTTTATTTGTACTGTGATAGTGGAAGTTAAGGGTGACGTTAAGGAGGTAAGGTTGAAGTTGTTAACCCTCTTTCCCCTCAGAGTGTGCTAACCTGAAGTTTGTGTGTGTGATGTATGCAGGAACATGAAACACTTCTTGCAAGATGGCAGAACAAAAATACGGAGAGCGTCATTGAGCTACATAACAAAACTCCGGTCTGGAATGATGACACCCAGTCCTATGTTTTAAATTTCCATGGTCGAGTCACACAGGCCTCCGTGAAAAACTTCCAAATTATTCACGATAATGATCGTAAGTGTAGATCACCGAGCTAAACTGATTAGAAACAACAACTTGTTTTGTACATGCTATAACACTGATTCTATCCTGACAATTCAGATCAGATCGTGTTTTATACCTACTGGGACATATTTTTGCTGTGCTACCTGTAGGGGTAAAAGTTGCTTTATGCCACCTTTCTACTCTCTGGATTCTAGGTTGCTGCAGAGGCCAGTTAGTGTAAATTGAGCAGCACTGCAGGCTATGTTAATTTACAGCAGCCTCCTCCCGGCTACCCATGGACTGGGCAGCAACCCAGAATTCCCTGTAGCAGTCAGCACTATGCTATTCCCTGGCCTGCCCCAGCACACTCCTTTACATAAGGGCCTGCATTAGTCCTTTGCTAGGGAAATTCTGCTCCAACCATTTGTGGCTTTCTGGCCCCTCTATGCCCTCTGGGTGCAGTTGGTGAGTGGGGCCAGGATCTGCCCCATTATGCACTCTCATAACTCACAGGTGTAGATGACTCAGGGAAGATGCAGATGTATCGGACCAGTGTCTTGTCTAGGACAGTGAGGGTGCTGAAGGCTTGGTAAGATCAACATTGTGAAGATCATGCGTGGGAATTGGCAGTGCCAGCCTCTGAGAGTTATATGGTGTTTTAAACATTTGGCAAGGCTTCTAAGTGACACTGAAATTCACACTGCACAATTACCTTTGCAGTGTTTCTCAGTCAAGTGTGTACAAAGACAGCACAGTTACACCCGTACTCATCCCCTCTCACACTCTTTCTCCCAATCCTCTTTGTCTGTCTGCCTGCCTGACCTTGCTTCTGTTGAAGTCAATGGGAGTGGAATTGGATTCTGTCTGGTATGAGTGAAATTATCCCCTGTGCGGAGCGTCAACCCAAGATCTATGCATAGGTCTTGTGCTGGCCTTCTACATGGAGGTGAATTTCATGCTGATGAATACAAGGGAATAGCAGCCCGACTTTTTTTTTTTTTTTTTTTTAAACCCGTTGGTTACCTGGCTGAAATGTTAAAAGAAAACACACATAAGGCCTTTATTCCTGCAATTTGTCCTCATTCAAAGTGTCCTCATATGAATAGTCCCATTGAAGTCATGACTACTTGTCTGAGTACATGTTATAACATTCAATCCATCTATCACAGGGTTTGGGGGGCAGTGGATTGGTATCGAACACACATTTATTTAATAGGGCTGTCGTCAAAACTAACACTTTTATGACTTTTTTATTACAGCTGACTATATAGTGATGCAGTTTGGCCGTGTGGCTGAGGATGTATTCACCATGGACTACAACTACCCAATGTGTGCACTACAAGCCTTTGCTATTGCTCTCTCCAGCTTTGACAGCAAATTGGCTTGTGAGTAAACAGAAGTGGTAGAGTCTTCACACAGCTGAGCAGTATGCCACAAGGGAAAACAACATGATTCCAAATACTCACTGGTATCATTTATGGTTCATAGAAACCAGACCAGGTCAAATTAATTTTTGGAAGGACCACCATATTGCTGAGGAGAAAATAATTGGAATCTTTTAAACATTCAGGACATTCAGGAAATATTGTTTTATCTGTTATGTATTTTTCTGGAAGTGGCATCAAGTTTCTGTAAATAAAAGTCCTGTCTGATATTCTTAGCTATGTTATGGAGAGGTGCCATGATGTACCGGACCATGGCTCAAGTAACACCATTCCCAGTGGTGTCTCTTTTCTAAATCCATGAAAGTTATCTTAAAAAAAAAAAAAAAAGTCTGTTTTTATGCTTAAGAAGTATTCAGAGGCTGTAATCAGACCTCAAGCTTGTGTTGAATACTTTGACATTCACATCACCCGACACGGAAGAAAAGGTCACCAAAAAGGATGCACTTTTTGAACAGACGAGGATCTCATGTAATATAAAACCAAGTCTAAGGGTGGAAGGCCTATATTGGACTGAACTTGATTTGTTGCTATTATTTATGTGGAGGAGCAGGGTGAGTTTTAATTATAGTAGGAGAAAAAGAAGTAGACAGCACAAAATGTTGCACAAGTCACTTGAATTCTAAGGTGTCATTTTTTTATGTTTTAACATCTATTTGCTGTTACATTCTATTTCAAATGAAAACCTATTCAAATTCTAGAAAGGGGGAAAAGTCTCTGAATGCCAGCATTTCGGCATGCTGGGTCTTGCGTATTGTAACCTTATATATCCCTATATTAATGCAGATACATATTTTGTATCAAGTGATATAAATATTTGGATAAAGATCACTTCACAGAGCTGCATCATTATTTTAAGCCAGTTGTGTGAATGACTAAGGAAAGTAGTAGAAATAATATATTAAATTATTCCGGCCTTTTGTGATTTACATTTTGGATATTGAGTTTTGTCAAATCTACGGTAACAATTTTCATATTTATTTCTCATTGTAAAAGTGCTTGAAATCTATTTTACATTATAATGTAAAAGTGCCAGCTACTGAGCTAAATTCTTCTAGGCAAATATAGTGTACATTACATACAAATTAGGTTCATTGAGGACATACAAATTGCTTAAAATAGGGTTTTCTTTTGTTTAATCTTTTCTGATAGGTCTGGGATATATAAACAAATATTATTTCAAAATACAAGCTCTCCACTCAGCTTTCTTGCATTGTAAACATCTCAAAAGTCATCAAGGAAAGACTTTAACTATGAGAAATGCATAAAACCCCATTTAAAAATAAGTGGAGATCCTGAGTCTTACTTCTGTTTTCCCATACAATAATATTACCCCAAACTAACACACAACAGTTTATCAGAAGAGCTTTAAATATTAGAGTAACATTTTATACTGTGCTTATTTTTTATCCTTAATAGCATATATACATTATATAACCACAGATTATATAATAAGAAAATGAGATCAGATCTGCTTGTCTCATAGCTTCCAGTCCCTGTGTGACTGTAGGGCACAGGCCATCAGGACAGTGCCACTTGGACTGTATGATTTCAACTAATAAGATAAATGTTTTATTCTGTACCTCTGCCTCCAAGTCTCATTACAGATATAGGGACAAGGAAATTCCAGTGGACAAATGTGCTTGCAGTTGGATTATTGTTGCTTAACTTACAGTTTTTTATGAAAGTCTGTTTTAGAGGGAATAAACCCATTTCAAATCCCATTAAAGTCAATGGAGAGAAGCCTCCTGGCTTTGAGAGGCCCAACCTATTGAATATGTTCATCCCTGGCCCAACCTATTGAATATGTTCTGAGCAATGGCAGAGACAGTCCTCTTTTTTGAAAAGACTGAAGACAAAGAATATTTTCTTGCTGTAGTATAAAATAAGAAAGAAAGAGATCTCCTGATCTGAGATAAAGGAGCAGTGAGTTCCTACAATGAATGATAAAAATGGTAATCACCCAGGATTTGCAGTTTTCATTTTTCAGCACTTTGCTAGTATGAGACCCCAGCAAATGGGTGTGGTCTCCTCTCTGTCAGCTGTTGAGTTATTGCACCAGACCTGAGGCGCACTCTCAGCCCCTGTGCATTATCTGATTTTGAATTTTAACAAACAAATGGCATTCGTGTTACTATATGACAGCTCCGAAGCTTACTCAGTGCTTCTAGTGCTAGCTAGAGTTTTGGTTCAGTCCATTGCAAAGATAGATACAATTTGCTGAATTTGGATTTGGTTTGGATTTCCAAGCTGTAAAAGGTGTTGGCCAGAATCAAACCTTCAGATTCCATCTCCAGTGATAATTATATGCCTAGAAAATGGCATGTAGCATTGCTATGTACATCTATCTACTTAAAAATCCACTCAAAAGAACAGAATGTCTTAATCCATTTTCTTTTAATTGGATGAGAAAATGGCCTGTAGGTTACACGGGAAAGAGTATTAACTCCAGTCTTCCTAATGTTACTTCACAGTACTATAAAATGGTACTTGCTAAGTAACTGCAAAGGGAAATTATCTTTAAAGTAGCCACTAGAAGATGAATAGCTTGTATAAAGAAGGGTCTTTATCACCGAGAGCACCCCACATCAACAAAGAAAATAGAAAACATAACAGAAATTCTGGACAACTGACTCAGCAAGAAACACCAGCTATGAATATCACCCCAACCTTTATGATTAGGATTTTCAAAGGAGTCTACAGGAATGAGAAGCCAAAATCTCATGACATTTTTTGTAGGAGTTCACTCTGGTATCCTTACCCTTGCCTGAGGATTGTAAAGCAAAATGCTGTGTTCTGTTCATGCACCTGGCTGCCATCTTTTGCCCCAGCTGTGGCCACATTTCGGTGGTGACATAGCTATTTTGTGAAATGTGTGGGACATTTCTGGATGAAAGATACTACTACATATGAATATTTTTAGGTTCTAACTCCTCTCCCCCCAAATCCTTCATTCTTGCCATCTTGTTAAGCATACAGATTCTACCTAAACAAAGCACAATATATGGGATTGCATAGGTCCCAGGAAAGTAGATCGTGCCTTGCACAGTAAAAATCTATTTTCAAAGGTATCTGCCTTCCCAAATAACCTGTTCGACCGGTCTCCAAACTAGGCTTGCTGATAAGAGTGCTTGGACCAATATCTTCTGAAATTCCTTCATATCAACATTTAACAGCACAGAAACCTTGGCTTTTCAGTATCACAAATAATAAGAACAATATCAAGTCATATAATTCCCCTACAGTGTCCCAGTGAGAATTTGGTTAGAATTAACTTCATAATGTTTTAGCTGTAAGTAGTGATTTAATCTTGCTTCTGTAATTAATTTTGGCAGGGAGTCATAAAGAAACTGTGCCTGAATGGCTTATAGGCTAATGTCCTACTCTTTAATGTGACTTCTTAATTTAACTTGTCACTTTAACAACTAGATTATTGGCATCAAATCATTTCTTCCTGGCCTATATCTAATTTTCTTCATCTCTGAAGCTCTACTACTCTTGCTCCGCCTCCTCTCTCCAAGCCCATTATCTTTTATTCTAAGATGTATACGCCAAAGTGCTTGTTTTGGCAATATCATTCAGTGAATCGGCTGAATAGCACCATCAGGTGCGCATCCAATGATGCCCCCACAATGGAGAGCTTTATGGAGGCTGAATTTGGCCCTTTGGCTTTACAGTGAAGTAAGTTAACACATTAAGAGGCAAGTGGATACAAAGAGCTTGTCTGAAATACAATCCGAATTTCAATGATTTTAGGAAACACAGTAATGGCAGTTTCCAAGCCAGTGGCAAATCAGCAGGCACCACTGTCCAGAAGCCTGGATTTTCTGTTATGAACATTCTCTTTGTAGAGTTGTCTTATTTGTCCTTTTGGTAAGGTTGAAAGTGATTCTATAAAATGCAACATGTCAGTGCTGCTAAACTGACCCCACATCTTAGAAGCTAACCATCATCCCATTCCGAGGGAATGAATGTCACTTAGAAAAAAAGAGGCTGGGTGAAGCTTCGTCGCACAGTAGTAATAACTAGGTGTTTGTTACAAAGTCTGAAACCACAGAAATCTACTTAAGTGTCTTTCCAATTTATTTCTGCATGAATCACTTATTTTTCAAGTTACGTTACAATAGTATTGATATCTCCAGACCATCGTGGTTGCATAGCATCATAAACGAGCACTGTTCTCACTCTAGAAATACATTTCTATGTACACTCTAAAAGGGGACCCATAATAAAATCTTATAAGTCAACACCCCAAACTTTAAGAAGGTCTGGAATCTTATCGGGGCTCTGGAACCAAATTAATGCTGACCATTCTTTGTGTAATGCTGAACCAAAGCCCTGGATGCAAAGCTTCTGGCCCCTCTCTAGCTTTTGATGAATGAATTTTCAGTGAACTGCAACCAGCATATACATCATCGGTGAGATTTTCAAAAGCACTCAGTATTGTACCCCAATGAAAAATCCCACCCTGTATTTTCTCTGCCAGTTCAGCCTAGGGGTACAGAAAACTTTACTTAAATAGGTCCAATGTGACCTCATGCATTTTAGCAACTTTTCATAGCATTAATTTATTTGTTTTGCAGTAGTGACCTGCTGTACAGTCAGTGTAGGAGACAATCCTTGCCTTGCAGATTGGTACCAGTAGATTTAGTCTTTGATTATAGAACAGGATAGGACAGTCTTCCTTCCTGATCTTGAAAAGAGCTGATGGACTCTTACACCTAAGCGGTGCCACTGATATTTGGCAGGTGCTCAGAGATACAGTCAATGGATCTCTGCACAGCATAAGAGTCTGCATCTAACCTTTTGCAGGACAGGAACCTGATGCTGTCAATTTCAAAACTGGCTGAAGACACATGATCTTGTGACTCAGTAAGAAAACATGTACAATTTGTACTGAAGTAGGCTCTTGCTTGTAGAATACCTCTTCGGATAAATCTGGATACCACATTTAGTAGAATGACACACAGTGGCTCCCCTTATTAGAAGTATGGGTTGATTCTCAAATTACTTGTCAAATCTCCATAAAGGACATATTCGTGGTTACTGGAAAAATATTGCTTTCCATTCTCATATAAACATCAGTTTGGCCTTAGATCTTTCTGCAGATGAAGACTATACATGTCATTACACACCATTGATTCTCCCCTACCTAATCACACATGAATGCTACAGACTCCTCCCATGCACTCTGCTCCGTGAAAATACAGTCCGTCCGATTGCTTCTGCCCCACTAAACTCCCTTTTAGATTTCCTAATCAGCAGCCACCTAAAATTGTTTTGCTACCTTTTTAGTGTTTGCTTTGATATTGCAGCTGGCTGATGAGGAGAAAAAGATTTGTGAAAATACTTTCCAATTTGTTTTTGTTTTTCAGAAATTTCAAAATATTTTGCTCTGTGTATGCTGAAATCGAGCTCAGTAGCTGACACTCAGAAATACATTTGAGTTGGAAGAAATTGCATTAGTACTTTTTAAAATGTATTTTATTGACCTGCCAAGGGGATATAAATAATTCTTTTTAGATAGGTGTATGTTTGTCAGAACCTTTACTAAGGCGACTTGAACTATGTGAGCTTTCTTGAAAGCTTGTTTATTAGATTCAGTGTACTGGTTTGTCAAATTGCTTTATGTAGATGATGCACATAAGAAATTGTTTAATTGTTGAGGAAAACTTTATACCTGCTTTATAATTTGGTTGGCCAGTAACTGTTCTAATAATTGCTACATGATGAGTATGTTTTATGTAAAACTACAGTAGCCCTTACTTACAAAACCTTGCCAACACATAAATAGGAATTTTTTGAAACCCTCTTTGAAAGTCTGACCCCACATATCCAGGTTAGGTTGCATATGTTTGTTGATTGCACACCTTTTGGAAAAAGACAAAATCTGTATTAAAATTGGCCTAAAGTTGTAGTGTTATCCAGTAGTTAGAGCATATGACTGGGAAGGAGGAGTGCCTGGGTTTTAGTCCCACACTGACTCACTGTGTGTCTTCGGACAAGTCATAGCCACTTTGTGCCTCAGTTTCCCTATGTGATAATTATTATCAGACCATCTTCCCCATTCTGTTTTGAGACTTAAGCAGTTGAATGCTTTGACACCCTTGGATGGCAGATACTATTTATGTGCTACGTCTTACATTTCAGTTGATATTGCTGGAAACATAAAAGTGTGAATTATTATCTGTTACCCAGGCAATTTAGCGAAACTTATTAGCTAATGAAATGGTTGGGTAAAATCCTTATCCCATTAGAATCAATGGGAGTTTTGCCACTGATTTCAGCGAGGCCCAGGCTTTCACCCTCAATGTACCCCTGATTATCAAATGAGGAGAAAAACACAGAGTCAAAGATATTGGACAAACAATGTGATACTGTTTTCCTTTTTTCAAAGGATGTATAGTTGTATTTTAGTATACGTTTATAAGTTGTTATAAAACCAGCATTCCTGAACATATTCCAGTGACTCTTTTAATCATGATGCCTGTTTGTCCTTCATTCATATGGAAAATCAGGCACTTACTGTTTATGTGGCACGTTGTCTTTTAAATACTTCTTGTCTGAATCAGCCATTAACAACTGTTGTTACCAGTCAGTCTCTGTGGTACATATCTGGTTTAAAAACAATGGGCCTTGTATGAACTATGACTGACCTCTTACCCCCTGTATGGGATATTTACAACACAACTTGCTTCTGACGTATGAACATGTAAATGCTACTTCTCCCTTTTAGTTATCCTTACCCAGGGTTGTGCAGGTCATTTAGGAATGTCACAAGTAACACTAAATTGTAAAACAAACTTTCCCAGAAAAACAGAATGAGAATGGTAAATCATATTTACTTTTTAGTGTTAAAATCTGGTTGATCATGAATATTTGTGCATATGATGAAATCATAAGGAAATTACTTGCTCAGAATGTCTGTTTGTTTGGAAGCTTCTCTTGAGGTTTGGATCTCATTTAAGTTGTTCAGAAAAACTTTAAGGCCCTGATCCTACAACTGGCACTGTATCGGTGGGCCCCTGTACCCAGCCATTAAGTTTGGCCACAGCAGTGTGCCAGTGTGAAGGCAGCTGCAGGATCAGGACCAAAAACGTAAAGACTGGGAGTTTCATAACTGCCCAAGGGAGTTAGGAGCCAAAATACCAATAGGATTTGGGCTCCTAACTTCCTTAGGCACTTTTGAACCTTTCCCTCCAAACCACTTACTAAAATCACTGTATTAACTGCTAACAAATGCACAACTGCAAGATCTTCTTAGTCCCATTTGATTCTTCAGGTGATTCTGCACTTATCCTATGTTTGACCTTGAGCCATGGGAAAAATCACTTTATTTGACCAATCATTTTTGTAATGCAGAATGCCCCAAAACATAAGAAATGTGAATGGATTTTTGTTAATAGTTCTGCTTTAGGGACCATCTACCTTAGAAAAGTAACAGTTGAAACATGTTTGTCAGACATGGCTGTGGCCTACCCACCTTACAACAGGACTGTGTCTTCTCAGTATGGAGCGGATAGAAGACATCCTAAGGCTTGACATTGGCCAAAAGCCTGTTCCTTAATATACAAAGGATTTCCTGTCCACCCTAGAAAGAAGAAATCCTATTATAATATAGTTTAGCCTCAAATGTCTCTAAACGTGGTTATTTTTCTAGCACAGAGGGTGGCCTTACTTAAAACATTCCCAAAGAAAAGGCTAGGGCCCAGATAAAGCTGTGATTTCTGTGTAGCTGGATACCTGGATCCTACTGAGAGAGAGCTGTCTTTGCCAGCAGCTTTCTTTGCCAATCTGTGCAGATACATTTTGGATGGTAATCAGTAACTGTTTTAGGGTTATACTGGTGGAGTTACCTCTGATTTTCTCCACCATATAGGCTCAATATTTTGATGTGCTGTCACTTCCTTGGGACTGGACATCAGTATTTCCAATGCTAACTATAGATGGGTTTGTAGTAGTGCTGGTCAGAAAAATGCAATATTTTCATGGAAAAGGCACAATTTCTACTACATTTCTTCTGGACCTCCATCCACCCTCACATTTTTGACTGGCTCTAGTTTGGAGTTTTAGTGGTTGGCATTAGGAAAAAAACATCTCATTCAAACCAAAACAAGGATTTATAGACTTCATCACAAGGGCTTACCACCTGTCTAGTTGATAACTGCTACTTACCGGCAATCCAATTGCTTGCAGTGGGATGCACTCCAAGAAATGTGAATCTGATATCTAGGAATCACTATGGCAAATCTTTAACTACATCACAGGTTTGGAAACTCATCTGATCATACTCTTCTTTCACTGAAAATTTCCTTTTGTTGTTTCTTGCAATAGTGTTCCATATATTTTAGGTCAGTTTCTGTTATTAGGCCAATAAATGTCAAAGCTCCTAAACAAACATCTAGAAAATAACAACACTATGTAGCAGTTCACAAGGACTGTACAAGTTAGCTAATAAAATAGCCCCAGAGTGGTGGGATAATATTATTATCGTCTTACTGTTATTAGGTCATCCGAGACACTGACAGGTTAAATGACTTACACTAGGCAAACAGCAAGTTCTTAGCGGAAACTGGAACTAGAACTCCAGAGATCTTGGTCCCAGACCTGTGCGCTAATGATTCAAGTACAAGTGATTAACTTCTGGTAGAGGTACCCAGTTTTCAGCTCATGTTGATAACACTAACCTCTTTCACTTTTACACTGAATATTAGGAAATCACAACTCCATCAGTTATAATAATAATAACTGGAGATATACCTATTTCCTAGAACTAGAAGGGACCTTGAAAGGTCATTGAGTCCAGCCCCCTGCGCCTTCACTAGCAGGACCAATTACTGATTTTTGCCATATATCCCTAAGTGGCCCCCTCAAGGATTGAACTCACAACCCTGGGTTTAGCAGTCCAATGCTCAAACCACTGACCTATCCCTCCCCTTGCCCCCCTGACTTCTCACCAGGAAATTGAAAATTGTACCAAAAATCCAACTTCAAATAATTTAATCCCGTAAACCCTGTTTCTGCCATGGCAGGAGTCTTTATTGGGCTGGTTATTAAAATAAATAGAGTAAGAGGGACATGCTGTATGTAGAATAGTCAGTGCCAGAGGAGTTAGGAATCTTGAACAGTCCAGAGGCCATATTTCATGGCAGGGGTTTTGCAGAACAGTTTCTGTATTGTGTTGTGGTCTCTCCAATATAATGTAGGTTCTACTTTGTCTCCCCCCGCTTATGAATTAACAATAGTTGAATGTCTTATAGAGGTTTCTCCATGGTATGTGGGAGGAACTAGAAAATAATAATGCAATTTACCAATTAGGACTCTTCCCATTCCTTCGCCGTTGTAAAAAATTTCCATGTTGGCACAATTTTTTTTAAATCATACGTTTTGTTTTAAATTGGGGCCATATTATTCCCATGCAGAGACTTTAAGGTTGTCTTTGTGTAAGTGTCTGGAAATGAAAGGCTGCTCAGTGAATAAATTAAATCAGGCCAGCCAACTTCTGCTTAATAAGATAACACTGGAAATTATATTCAGTTCCTAATCCCTCAAGTTCTTTCCAGGATTTAAGTACTTACGTTGAAAATACAAACACATCATTTACTATAATTCTTAACTTCAATTCTGGGTTCAGGTGGGGACATGGCACCAGGATACCCTTTTTAGAGATCTGTAACAGCTGAGTCCTGGGGCAGATCCTCAGCTGCTGTAAATTGTTACTGCTCCATTGAATGGTGCTAGGAAAATTGACATCAGCTGAGGATCTCCCCCCCCCCCCCGAATGTGCTATATCTGTTTTCAACATCATTGACCCTGGTGACATTTTGGAATAGTTAGGGCAGATAGTGAGGCTGTGTTTCTACTCCTTTTCACTTCAAATCATTGCTTACAACCTTAGTTACACAGGCTAGTTGAATCAGTACATTTCTGGTTTGGAATCCCTTCATCCAATTCTCTCCTGCTTCAAGGTGCTCTGAGTTAAGCTTCTCTAGACAGGACAATACTGTGATTTGTGTCCATTCAAACTGATCCAACAGGACTTGAATTTCCTGTTTCAGATACTAATAATGAATGCCTGGTAAACAATCTATGGCCAAGAATTGGTTAGCACCTAGTTTTGATCAGAGAATACATTTGTGAAAGCCGTAAGCTGCCCTTGGAGAATTCATCAATAGAATTAGAGGCTAAGTTAAATGAATAAACTGCTATAAAGTAAGCTCTCAGCTCTTCCCCTCTTTCCATATTCTGGCTCGTCATAATGGAGGGGATTGTCTAACTCCACCTCCCTGATTCTCTCAAGGGTGAATATTTTGTGACTACTTCTAGGAGCATGTTGAGTAAGGCATTCGATGCACCTATCATTGGTGTTAGTTAATTTGCCAGATTGTGCCTTACACTGGTACAATTCAAGGTAGTTGAACTTTAAAGCCTGGATCGTCTCTGACCAACATACACAAGCACATTTGTAAAATGGATTCACCTTTCTCATATGCTCAGTTGTGGCAATTAAGATCTGCTAGGCTGCTCTAAATATTGATTACCCAAGACGTATTGTCCAGGCACAGCAACAGGTCACTGGGGACCCTCACCTCTGGCGGTGGCGTCTTCTGGTGGCATGACAGAGCCAGAATGTGACAATGCTCAGAGCAAGGCGTAGTGCATACCAGTATACTCAAGCTTTACAGTGGCTCCATTATGGCAGAAACATCTGTTTAGTTTTAACTGCTCATTGAAATAACTAATAGTTCCTTTTCTCCCCCCACCCCACTCCCACCCCCCAGGGATTTTAATGCCCGCAAAGGACCCTGATGTCATTCAAAACAATGGTCACTGTGTAAAAAAAAAAACCACTCAGCGTCTCACAGTTGATGGTTAGTTATCATTAAGAAATGCAACTGCTGATTTCTGAGACATCATTCTGCTACATACTGTGCATGATTCCTTTTGCATGCTTGCTTCCCACTCTATGTACAGTAGCTCATTTTGTGTGCCACTGAGGCTGCTGCAAAGATGTGCATGGAACCTTAACAAAAATGAATGATATTGCATTAGAGATATAGGTTCTTTAATGGTAAGGAACAGCTTCTCATGAGAGGGAACCCGTTTTGACTGGTGGCTCTTTGAGGATGCTAGCATGTTCAGTCAGAGTTCTGTATTGACGTGCTGCACATCACTGCATATAAGAACACAGACACTTTAATCACAGCTTCTCTGAATGGATTTCTTTATTCTTTCTAATTCCAATGGTTTCAGCCTTCTGCCCATCTTTTCCTAGAAGAACGAAGACACAAACTGAGGAGGGTAGTTACAAAGAACCTAGGAAGTAAGGCAGAAGTCCATGTACAAAGGTTATACGGTTTCATTTTGTACACAGAGTGGTGTACAGGCAATAGAATGAAAGCTACCCAGTGAGTGAATAATTGACAATCAGTGTGACTTCTGTGTGAAAACTTTGGCATACCATTTATTGGAAACCCTTTCTCGCTAATAAAAGACATCCTCATCTATTGGATGGTACTAGCAGGGAATAATGGAATCATTGGTGGGATGACATCATGTTAATGAGAGAGTTTGGGAGCAGTTCTGCCGGTACAAATTGTTTCTTTATCTGATTAGTGAAAAAGTCTCATCTAATGTTCAAAGTTTGTACATACTTGTTTGTACTCCCCCAAAGCCCGTTGGAGTAAATGAGATTTTCCACTAACTTGGATGGATTTTGGACTATCCTCTGTACTGCACCCACATACTTGTGTGCCTCCAGGAAGGTATCCATGTGGTTTTTTTCTTTGTTCCTAAACTGGGCTGACCTTGACTTAGAGAAATCAAGCACTACAGGTACTTGCATAAACACGCTTTAAAATAAATTGGACATAAGAAACCAAATTTAGCATTGAAGTACATCCCATGAAACCCAATTAAAGTCAAAGGAGTTACACCAAGAATATGTCAGTGCAGAATTCAGGCTGTCCTATGAAATATGCCTTAAAATCATGACATCCTATATTTCAACCAATGAGATGTATAATAAAAGATATACTGTAAGTAGTTGTGCATGCTGGAAAAACTAGACCTGTCACACAGCCATACTTTGCAGAATAATATCTAATAATCTAACTTGCAGAGCAATTGCTAAATCACCTAGGAAGGTTACCTGAGCGATAAGAGAGATAAATAACAAACTAACAAGCCTTTTATCTCCATATTCTAAAACTTGAATGAGGAAAAAAATAAATGTTCGGCCTTTAAGTTTATTTTGTTGGCATTTTAAAGTATAAGATGTGTATATGACATTTAAACAAAGGACTTCTTTCAAAAGAGACTGATGGGATTTCAGTCAAGTGACAGGAAAATAAGGGCACACCTGTGTTTTATATGCACATTATAAAAAGAGAACACATATACGTGCCCTAAGTAACTTTTAATGTGTTGTTTTTCCAACATTGCCCAATATGTTTTATATACATGCACAAGAAATTTCAGCAGGTGTCAACTGGTTTGATCACACTTAACTTCTATTGTTTGCAAAGATTAACCCTAAAACAAGTTAACATCAGTTTATGCTATCAAGTGATAAAGGGACACAGTCAATTGAAGATAATCTTGTACTGACGATCAATCACTGCAAGTAACATGAAAGATAACTATCACTTAAAGAAAGTTACAAAAAATATATTTTTTAATTTGGTTAGCTTGTACATATGATAGAAATGATGCGTCCAGTCAATCAGTAATGCCCCAGTCTTGCACTGATCCTGCACTGACTTTCTATGGGGGCTCTGTGCAGGTGCCGTGGTTCATCTATGCACCTCTCATTGAAGGATCAGGGCCTTCATTTCTCCCTTGTTGAATAGATTCTTATAAACATGAACCGGGGGAGCAGAAAAATTATAATTTTATTAAAGGACTTTTTTGAATGCAGGACATGCTTATTAAAGCTAGATCTCAGAAATCAGTCATTTTCCAAAAGTCCAAGTTTATATTGACTGCTTAAACTAAAGTAATGCTTCCAAGCACTAGTGTGATCCAGCTAATGACAATGATATTAGGTATAAACTAACCTTTTTAGGATTTGTTGGGTATTATTTGGCTCTGTTAAGGAAGATTAATCTTTGTTTCTGATTTCTGTTTACTTAAACTTCCAGAAAGTAGAAACTGTAGATGCTACATGTTTGTTTTGTTTTTGTTGTTCCTCTAAAGGGAACGTACAAAGTTTGCTAAAAGATTCTTTTCCCACAGTAAACATTTTCTAATTCATCACTGTGCCTTTCCTAAAACAAACCAATGATTATACAGTAAAATTTGACTATGTTACTGTCTCGATTTCCTTTAAAAGTGAGGATCAAAAATGGGGAAATGTTCAGAATTGGAAAAGTTTCTGGGTTAATCTTAAGAACAAGTATTTAACCAGTCATACTCTTTTTCAGAATGCCTAGAATGTGATGTGTCTATTTGCACAAGACTGTCTTATCCTGTTTTGAGTGGTCAGGCATCTTATTTTTGTTCAGAACTGTATGGAGTTTTAGATAAATCTGCAAAAATGTGCTTTTCTGAAGTAAATTTTTAAAGAAACTCTTTGGTATTCTGGAGCAAATGTATTTATCAGTATGTGTAAGAACTAATTTGGTATTTTCACAATTACATTGTGTATGTTGTAGAGATTTCAGTGTTTGTTGATACAAAACATCTGCAGAAAAATTAAACTTGAATTGTTTCAAACAAATATGACCTTTTTTAAAAAAGGTAGGGAGTCTCTTCTGAAACTACCTGCACAGTAGTAGCTCGAGAACTAGTTCAGCATAAACAGAATGGGCTCCCCACCGTGTTTGTCAATGAATTTTCATGTTTCAAGCAAATACAACCCTCATAAATTGGAATGGGCCCAATTCAGCTTGGCTCTAAGCTCACTGACTTCAGTGGAGCTGTAGCCACTTGCAGCACTGCAAGTTTGTACTCAGCTGTATCTTACACACTGTGAACACAAGGACTTGAAACTCTTGCACAAGGTGCAAAAGCTCTTCCCTCCTCTCCCCAGGTGAAGGAGAGAATGACCTCTAGAGGTCGTAACTGGCCATAGGGAAGTTTTCAGGCCTGAAAGAGGCCTGATTTACTGTTGCCCTTTCTATTGCATGTCTGACTGGGATCACCTTGGCTGCTCTCCTGAGGGGATAGACTGACTGTTTCTCCTGACCAGGGCCTCACACTTTCAGCCCTCTGCAGAGAGCACTCTGGTGCACGCATGAGAGAGATGGGATCAGGCAGCCTATGATGGGAACTTCAGAGTCAGGCTTGCGGTGTGGGAGTGCTTGATGCCTGCTGACCCTACATTTGTTGAACCTTTTGTATAAAATGAAAATGAAAAATCAAATAAATCATTCGTTAAACTGAAATAAATAAAATAGAAAAATTAGAATATAAAATTCAACATCTCAAATAAAGCACCATGACCAATATATTACGTTAACTACATGTGTGGCAGTTTGAACTGCCACATGGTTGGGCAGGGAGAGAGTAAAAAAAACCAAGCAGCTGACTCCAAGTAACCACTCATCTCAAAGGCTGCTGAGAACAGGAGGTGTCAGGATCAAGATCAGCCAGGGAAGAGGCAGTAACACCCAAGATGCTTGGGAGGCAGGCTGAAGGAATGCCAGGGGGAAAAAGCCCCAGAGAGGGGTAGGAGGAAAGGCAATCATCTTGGGGAAAAGTTACTGAGTCTGGGGAGATGGGCGTAGGTGGGGCCTGCGTCTCTAGGAAACTTGGAACTCACTAGAGAGGTCAGTGAACTTACGGGGAAATGGGACTAAAGACTCTGGGTGTAGAAGATAAACTAAATACTGATACTTTGTAAGTATTACTACAGTCTCTCTCTCTCTCACCACATACACCCCACAAGGCACTTTTGTGGTGGAACAAAAGCGACGTTTAGCTGATTGCCAATACTCGTCTTCCCCAGTTCTAATATCTTAACCATTAAATAAAAGATTTGGTCTTTGCTGATACCACAGCTATGGTATTTGTCTGTGATTCGCTTCTGTGTATATGCAACTTAAAATGGGTCAGTGCTAAAATAACAGACAGAGAAATTAACCATTTTTTAAATCTTACCTGGTGTCTTGCTTGTTGTTGAACAGAGAGAGAGATGAGGGCAGTCGGAAAGGACTGATTGTCTTGTTTGGGTAAAGTAGTACTTAACAGAGAATCAGATTGTACTGGGTCCTATGGCCTAAGCTTATGTTGTACTTTTTACAACATGCCATTAAACTGAAAAAGAAAAAAAACCCAACAATGGGACTTACTTAATGGGTGTCAATGAGTGATGCAGGTGGAAAATTACTAACTGCTACCCAAATGTCACCTCGCTAGTTCCATTTTTAGCATTCTATGTACCCAGCACTGATCTGGTAGTCCAGACATCGTTTTGTAGTCTGCTTGTTATGCCTGTAATCGTCGGCAGTGGTATTCAAGGTACCCCCTACACTTAACTATTTCTGGTATATATAATTTTATTGGAACAAAAAGTTTCACTTAAGCAAGACGCTCGATACTTAGTTTACTTTTAACAAGCTGTGTATTGCTTTAAATTGCGGGCATGGGTAATGCGGATGCTTGTATATCAGTACAGAATAGTGATGCTTGCTTTCAATGACCCCCATAGCATTGGAAAATCACTGTGATCGTGCCTGGACTGTGCCAGAGCTATCAAAGTTTTACTGCAATCCCAAGTTTGAGGGTGACTGGATCTGGGATTTTGGCTTGGCCAGTTATAGAGGTCGGCACTCAGTCTCTGAAGTTCTGATCTGGATCCAGATAAGCATGTCTCCAAAACGTGGAGCTGTCCCTACTAGCAATTAGAGGCAGTGCCGATAGTGATGCCAATAATTAAGGCTGCCCAAAGCTTTCCATTATAAGACCCTATTTTTAGATGCTTATATAAATATATACTTATCTAGAAGAGGAACAAAGGTAAATTAATGTAAACAAAAATAAGTTAGTTGAGGTAGAAGCATATTATTTAGTTTAAGACCTGTCTGTAGAAGGAAGGCTATCAGACTAATTCAGAGGAGAGAGAGAGCATTTTTAACTGCAGTCTGGGGCTGGACTATCAAGTACATATACTCCCTACAGTCCACAACAGACTTTCCATTGATGTCAAAGGGAGGTTTGCACAAAGACCAAGGAGTGAATGCAGCCTTAATATAGCTATTAAACTTCATGTGTTGTTTATGTCACACTCAGAAAATATGGTGCCCTTTAGGCAGTTCATTATCTGTCCACACTCACATACTATCCATGCCATAATAGTTCTGTTATTTCCCATTGGAGGAATAGATCACTCCCATCAGTTCTTTATGTGCTGACTTTTCCAGCTTCTCTCTGGCATAATCTTTAACTCTACCTGTTTGGTACCTAAAATGGACTTCACTTTCCAAGACAGTCAACCTGGCACCTATATAAAAAATTACATCCCCTTAAATACATTTAATTTAAATACAGTTTATATATGTACAAGTCCAGTATAATTCCAGTTATCTGAATTACCTTTATCTGAAAACGATCTGTCCCCCACATAGCCCTATGTTGGCTACTCACTTGCTAATAACTTCTCAATTAGCACGTTAGCCTTAATCGCTGCCTTTGTATTTGTATAGTGGTTCTGAGCAGTTACCTAATCTTGTTTCAGAACAACAGCTTGGCAGGGCAATGTCAAAAAGAAAAAGATCTGTGTTTGGATCTAAAGCAGACCCCATAGATTCTCAAGAACTCTCTATTAAGCAACATCGGCACTACTCCCTTCATTCCCTGTATTTCTATACCAGTGAAACTGCAGCTCAAAATAGGCCAAGGCTTGGGATAAATTGTACTTATCATGCCTAGTCCTCCGTCTCTGCTAGGCCTCCTACTAATGCTCTAAGCATTTTCAACCATCTGTCAACTCTATGAAGAAAATAGAAAAACAACTGTCATGTTGTTTACTTTTCTATCCCTCGACATTTGCTATTTCCCATCATATCTACATTCATCTGTGATGATCAGTCCTGGACCAAGTCTAGTATCTCATGAGCTGTTAGGGCTAGGAATATTTAAAAAGTGAGAACCCTTTCCACAAGTAACTTTTGTTTTCAGCCATGGTAGAGCCCAAGTTATCAGACCTCAAATGTGTCACTGGCCAGGGATTCACTATTGCCTTAGTTGGGCTTTGGGCCGACTCAATGAAGTTCTGAAATATTGTTTTAGGTTTTTTAAAAAGAGATTTCAATATTTCATCAGTTATTTCTCTTCCTTTGAGGTCTGGTGGTAAGCCAAGCTTTATGGAGAACTGGATATGAAAATAGTACCAATGTGTCTTAAATGAAAAAGAAAACAAAAAACCCTCTGTGATAATTTTGCTGTACAAATACCCAAATATACATACATCACATAGTAGCATGGTAAAAAGATTTTATTGGCACGTTTGAGATACTAAGGAATTATTAAGGGTGTCTTTACCAGTCCTCATTAAAGTGGCCATCAAAAACTTAGGTTTATACCCTGCCTTCCACATTGTGTATGTAATCTATACGGTATAGGACACAGACATGTAGACATTTGCTGGTTGTACTAGCAAGTTAAAAGCTCTTTATGGCAACAAAAACATTCTGACATGCTACGTGATAGTATGATACACTTACACAGTGTTGCTCACATAATTGTTCTTTCTTTAGTCAATGGCACTTTTAGTCAATTTACATTTGTTTTGAGATATATAGCAAACAAATAAAAACAAAGCCCTTTTTAATTGCACAGCGATGTATTTATAAACAGTAGGACACTGAATGGCAGAAGCATACCTCTGCAGACATTAGAATTTCCTAACCTCTAGTTTCCATGAACCCAGATGTTCGTCATGATACCATTTGGGCTCCTGCAACAGATTAAAATGCACTGTGTGCTACATCAATTCTACAAAACAATGACTGTGGGTGATAATCCTGTTTAGTCAAATAGATTACTCCTGGAGGAATTCTGTGCCAAAAAATTAAAAACTCTGCACACAATATTTTAAAATTCTGCATAGTTTATTTGTCAAAAATAACACAATATAATCACACCAGTTTTCATTGTTTTGGTAATTTAAGTACCCCTCAGCAACTCTCTCTGTGCCAATACAGACGACAAAAAAGATGCAGGATTTTTTTTTTTGACAAATAGATGCCTTACAAGACATATTAATACAGAGCTCTGAGTAATAATCATTTAAACTACACTACAGAACTGTTGTCTGCACCCCTCAGAAACAGTGCAAATGCTGACGGAGTCAGGGAGGACCTGAAGGAGAGGGAAGTAATTGCTGGGAAGGAGCCTGGCTGTGAACTTGGAGAGTTGTTGGTGAGTGGGAAAAATATGAAACAGGTTTTTGGGTTTTTTTGGGGGCGGGGTGTTCAGGAGCTTTGCCCAGGCAGCTCCTGGCTCACACCTAGCCTCTCCCATTCAGTCAGGCCCATCAGTCTCTGTCCTGATGTGTCCCTCCACCCTCACTCAGACACCCAATCCCCCCATATGTCTTTCTGCCCCCACTCAGCCACCCCCCCATGTGGCCCTGCACACCTCCCCCCGATCCCCATGTGTCCGTCCACCCTCCTGTATGCTGAACCCCTCGGTCCCAGCCCTAGTCACCTCTTGCAGGCCAGACCTACCCAGAGCTCTCACCCCCACTGCACCCCTGCCCCAGCCTTGACCCCCTCCACACACACACACCCTAACCCCCTGCCCCAGCCATAAGCCCATCCTGCATGCAAACTCCTTCCTGAAGCTCACACCTCAAACTGCCCCCAACCTCTGAACCCCTCATTTCTGGCCCTACCCTGGAGTCCATACCCCATCCCACATCCCAACCTGTGGTCTCAGCCCGGTACCCCTCCTGCAAGCTGGACCACTTGGCCCGAGCCTGGAGCTCCCGCCTGTACCCCAAACTCCTGCCTCACCTTGGAGCCAACTCCCACACCCCGAACCCCTCATCGCCAGCGCCCTCACCCTAGCCCAGTGAAAATAAGCAAGTGAGGGTGGGGGAGAGTGAGCGACAGTGGAAGGGGGCTGGAGTGGGGCGGGGGGCAGAGCCTCAGTGTAGAGATGGTTTTGTGCCACTAGAAAGGTTGCAACCCTACTTCACCCCCATCCCTGGCCCTCAGCCTCCACACTCATTCAGACCCTGCCACAAGCTGTTCTCTCCCATTACCCCTTATGAACCCATGTCTGTGACCCCCCCCTCAGCAGCCCCATTCTGCCTGAAGCCCTGTCTTCTGACCTGCATGAGGAAGAAGGCAGGTTCATTCTCTTCCCTAGGCTGGGGCTGGCTGGACGTGGCTACTCTGCTCTAGTGCAACAGTGCCTGGTGGGCGAAAGGTGGAACTGCAGCAACTATCGAGCAGAAGTTATTTTGCGGGATGGGGAAGGGGGGGAAGCATGGCATGAGACATATGTGCTCATGCGCTGGCGCAGAATTCCCCCAGGAGTAATATATGAAGACTTCTGTTAACAGTCAGAAGTGTCCACAGTCCACCCACCCACCTCCCCTCCCGCCGACTGCCACTCCCTCCAGTGGAGTATTTGCTTCTCATACAAGTGTTAGTACAGCGAATAAAGTATTTTACAAGCACTGACCAGGAGCTACATGGAGAAGAAAGGCTGCTTGTAAAGGGCGGGAACATATTTCCTAAATGAAGTGGCATGATGTCTTGCCACTGAGAACAGTGTCCTTTTCAGTAGCTGGGTTGCATGTAGGCGAACAAGAGACCCAGCAGCTCCTTAGAGCATTTGTTTGCATGCATATGACAGTAGTATTGGGCAGGGTGCATGAAACAACTTCTGTTCTGGTACCTGCCATTACTGCTCCAGCTTAACACGTCATTAAACAGAGGTGAGGAAAAAATCCAACCCTTCCGTAGCAGCACAAAGCTGCTCCATTGGTGAAGCGGCATCCACATGTTCCAAGTGACTGGTGCTATGCGACCCACTCTTGGCATAGGGGATGGGCTTGGGGCTGTGCAGAGGCCAGGTGTGGGGTGACTGGCATGCCTTGTGCGCCAGCAATCCCCACCCAGCTGAACAGGGCCTAGCAGGAGCTCTAGCGCCGCAGTTAGTTAAGCAACCCTTAGCCTGCTCCAAGTTATGGCGGGGGTAAAAGCCACCTTCCCTTCAGTCTCTCTTGAGTGAGGGCCATGCTAAATGTTGCTTGGACACATAATCAAGCTATTCAAGGCATAGACAGAGCAAGCCGGGGTCCTAAAGAGTCCACAACACTTTACAATGAATGCATTTAAAAATGAATATATTCCAAATAGAAGAAGAAAAGAGTTTACAATGTTTTCGCTATGATTTTTCCCTTTTTGTTCCTCTGTGGGCTATTTTCCCAGTAGGAAGCTATCATAAATAATGTACAATGTAAATCTTAGCATACACTTTGTGAGGGGTTTAAATTAAGGAGCCACATGCTAAAGGCAATCAGCCACATGAACATGTACAGCCCTGAGACACTGTTTCATTTCTTAAGTGCATGCAGGCACTTGGCCAAGAGTGCCCCAGTGGTCAAGGAATGCATATTCTGTTGTGCCATATATATTAATTAATTACTGTGACAGCCATGTGGTTGAAAAAGGAGTTGGTCATTCATGTTGTCTCTTGCCTGCAAATCTCCTTGCTGGTTAGGCTAGGAGATAATTACCATCTGCTTCAGAACAAAAGAGAAACTACAAAACTTAACACTGTCCTCTCCATCTTCCTAAATAATCTGATGCAAATGGTCTTGTGTTCATAACTGATAGCAGTCAAAGTCAGCAGGTAGGCTCTGGACAGTTGGGGGCAGGAAGTCCATTCCTAATACTGGCAAGGCAGGACACTATAGTGCAGCTAACATTTCAGAGGAAGAGGTGGTTATTCAGAGGCAGTAATCACACAGGATTAAATAAATACAGAGTGTGGATATTGGAACAGAATCATCGTCTGTTCCCGTTCATAGCAGCCTCTAGCAAGCAAGTGCTGGAGGTAATAATGGAGTAATTTAAAGAGGGCCATTAGCTTCCAGTTCAGGTGATGGTGGAACGATCATGGCCAAGAGACTGGAAATAAATAGTGCCAAGAACTGGCAACCGAGAAGATAAATGTGGTCAAGAACAAAGAACGCAGGTGTGAGAGTTTGAGGAATCTTGCTATAGCCACATGTGGTGGTTCCCATTACTCAAGTCCCTTTGTGTTTCGCTTTCTCAGCATGCCTACTGCATCTGGATCATTGGCTTTTTGGCTTTTCAGTCCTGCATTTTCGCTGTCAGAATCCATGAAGAGATCATCTTGGGCTGTGTCTTCAGCCTCACTGCAGCTGTCAGCATGGAACCCAGCATTCTCTGCTATGACAGCAGGATCAGCCTCTTCATAGTGGCAATAGTAGCACTTCTCAAAGTTATGGCTGTGATTGAGGACACCACCTTGGTCACTGAAGCTGATCTGCTGGGCCTTTTTCTGTCCCATATCATGGCTTTCACACTCTGTAGTGAGATCAGACAGTAAAGTTTCACTACACAAATAATCCTCATCTTCCATAACCTCCATTCTTTCAGCTATCTCTTCAGCAGAGGGCTCGTTCAGATCAGGGTAATCCACAAGGATTGTGTCCTGTCTATGCTTGAAGCAATCAGAATTGTCATAAACAGGATAGGTCTCTTCTGGATAACCTTAGGAACAAAAGTGACATGCACCTTAAAATATTAAATCCAATTTTAAAAGGAATAGACCATCCTGATACAAAAACCATGTTGCCAAATCTGTTCAATGAATTTAGTTTCTCATAAGAATGTTAAAGTCTTATGAGAGCAACACTTAGTTTTTACTCTGCTGAGGGTCCCTAAAGTAAAGCTAACTCAAATTAATACCATCCCAAGCTTGTTGGGGATGGGGTGAGATCCTGGCCCCTTTGAAGTCAATGGCAAAACTCCCATTTTCAAAAGCGCTCCACACCCACCACTGGGGTTAGAGTGAGAGCTATGGGAGAAGCCAGGTGATGATATTTTGAAAATATGGCCATAGCTCTTTAAGTAAATACATTTCTGAATACCTCAGGGCCTCGCTAAGACATGTTTTGAAGACCTCAGATATAGAATTAAACAACGTCCTTTACAAAGCTGGATAACTAGATAAAACCAAGTGCTTTTGTTTATTTCATTTTCTAAAAAATGCATGAAGAACTAGACTAAGAAAGCAGAGCTTGAGGCTACCATTTATGTTTTGAACGATTCTGAAAGCTTCCTAAATGGCAAAAACATTAAGTCTACGGGAGGAGGGGGGAAGCCTTTAGAATTCAACAAGTTAATAACACCAGCAGGGTGTTTTAAAAACACAATCATAGAACACTTACAACAATGAGAAATCAAAATGCGTTTAAACAGCAGAATTTTAGAAAGACAGAACTCCTGGAGTTAACATCTCCAATTACCTTTACAATATCAGAGCAAGCAATGAAACAAAACCAAAATTAAGTAAATAAGGCAAAATATATTGGTTCTTATTTCTGTGATATTACGCTGAAGAAAATAAAACCTGGCCAAATTAAGAAAAGCACAGAAATAAATCTATGTCAGCCAAGACAAAGTAGCAAATGGTGTGTACTCAAGCTCATCTGCCAATTCTGGCAGCAGATACTGTGTTATCCAGGCAATGTGAAATGCTGGATAGTTCAAAACCCATTTGCTCATTAATATAATTGGAAAGTCTTGGAGGCCACCTTTCTGAAAAGAAATGAAACAATTGTGCAGGAGTCTGTTTGCATCTGGGGGGAAATATTCCAGTTCTGGCAAAACAACGTAGTGCAGATGACAGTAAAGAAGAAATAAAAGCCCACATTTACCTTCCCAATCCTCCATATAAGGAGCGTCTTCAGCTTCCTTCTCTGGGGAGATGCCATCTATGAGTTTACCTTCCTTCATGACCCTAGTGATCTCTCGGAGCTGCTGGAGTAATCTCTTTTCCTGGTCTGTTGTAACATTTTGGGCCCTGCTAGAAACATCAAACACCATTCCTGAATGAGTCTGGACGGCAATATCATCAGTATTTAATATGTGTGTACGATAGGAGGGTCACAACAAGCAGGAGGATGCCATACGTAAACTAGAGTTATGAAGGTGCTTGGTTAGTGGAGAATGCAGCATGGTAATTCTATAGGCTCTTTTTAAACGGATAAATGAGACTTGGCAGATCCTTGGTTGAGAAACGACAGGGAAATGCATATCCTGTCATGCTGCTTCATTCAGGATCTACACTAAATCTCAAATGACATATGACACAGTGTGTGTAGCACCCCACCAAGACTCCTCATTGACAGCGTGGGCAGCTGCTCAAGAAGCTCCTTAATTGTTGCTTTGTCAATACTGGATTCTCATTGGCAAGTTAAAGTATTTTATTTGCAGCCTGGCAGCCGTCATTAAGTCAGTTGGCCATCAACATAATGTCATCATCAAACAGCAAAGGCAGGATAGCTCTATGGGGCAGGAGGGAGAGAGGAAAAATTAGGGTGTTTTTGAGTTTAACCTTAACGGGGGCATCTGGATTTGAATAGGGGTGAGAGAAATGAGGTTATTTTAGGATTAAGTCAAAAGTATAGTCTCTACAGGCATATCATTTCACAGCATTTATTGATATATTTTATTATCCAGTGAATACGAGCTCTTTGCTATAACTACTCATTGTACAGTAATCTCAGTCTGGTCAGGCAAAAAATAAATATTCAGGCAGCAGGCTGTTCATATTTCCACCCATTGGCTGAAACCAAGTGATTCATTGTTTCGGTCGTCAGTTTCTCCCATGCTGATTAAATGCCATAAACAGAGAAACACTTGGTCTGAGCAAACTATTTTTGTTACTGTCTTTCTAAAAACAGATAAACATACAACACAGCTGTGATTTTAAAATGATTGGCTTGCTTCTGATATAATTTACGCTGGTGTAAATCAGGAATCACTCCACTGTAGTCAATGGAGTTATGCTAGCACAAAAGCAGTGTGAAATTAGAATTGTGCCTCTGGTAAAACTGTCAGAGTGGTTAGGGATCAGGGGCAGATGCTGTTCTCAGTTACACAAGTGTAAATCCAGAGTAAGCCCACTGATTTCATTTGAGGTACTCTGAATTTAAACTGTATGACCGTAACGCAGGAACCTCTTTGTCCCAGCTAGGGTGCATAAGGGTACAGAGATCCCCTGGGTCTAGGATCTACATTCTAGTTCGCCAAAGATATGTTATCTAGGGCTGAGAGTTAAGGAAAGTCACCCAAAGGTGAGCCTCACCCTCCTGTTAGGCAGTGAGGAAAGATGCTTATGCAAATTGAGTACTGTATGGTTCACAATGGAGGCTCATTTACAGTCTGAGCAAAATATTAATAGATTTGTGGGGAAAAAAACAGGGTTTATCCTGTGTCGGAGCAAAGACAATGAACTTTTGGACGTCCATCTGAGGTGCAAATGAACACCTACTTATCCTTCATCAAGGTGAAACAAGTTGCCACAGGACTTGGCTTCATGAAAGAAGGTGCTCAGCTATCCTGGCTGAAAAATGCTGTGAGAGCGAGTACGGGGGGGGAAGGAGGGGGAAGCAGTACCTTATTCGCTAAGAGGGCATTGTGTGAGTTGAGTTTAGGCTGTAGAATATGTGCTATGATTTTATTTGCTATGCAGTAGAACCACAGTTACAAACACCAGAGTTATAAACCACACACCTCATTTGGAACCAGGAGTACACAATTAGGCAGCAGCAGAGACACTCCCAAAAAAAACCCAAACAAAACAAAACAAAACAAAACAAAACCAAATACAGGACAGTGATGTGTTAAATGTCAGCTACTAAATATAAAGGGAAAGTTTAAAAAAGATTTGACATGGTAAGCAAACTGTTTCTGTACTTGTTTCATTTAAATTAAAATGGTTAAAAGCAACCTTTTCCTTCTGCATAGTAGAGTTTCAAAGCTGCATTAAGTCAATGTTTAGTAGTAAACTTATGAAAGAACAACCACAGGGTTTTGTTCAGAGTTTCAAACATTTCATGGCATGCATCTGACGAAGTGGGTATTACTCATGAAAGCTTATGCTCCAATACATCTGTTAGTCTATAAGGTACCACAGGACTCTTTGTCGCTCTTTACAGATCCAGACTAACACGGCTACCCCTGTGATAATAAACGTTTCAGAGATATGAACAACCTCCATTCCTGAGGTGCTCATAACTCTGAGGTTCTACTGCATAACCCTTCCCTCCAGTATTTCTATTTGCTATCATATGACCCTCTATTCTTTGTTAAATAAACTTACATTTGCTTTTTCAATAAACAAATTGAAATGCTGTGCATTAAGCTGTGGAGTACTGTTCCTCTGGGAGTGTCCAGTGGAACAGGAGCTGGCCACTGCAGCAGGATGCTGGACTCAGGGCTTGGCGTATGCACATGCTATATGCTCGCCTGCATACGGGACAGCAAGCCTGCATGGGTTGAGAGGGGAGTGCTTGTGTTGCCTGTGACTGGGAGAGTAGGGAGTTGACCCCTAGCAGGCGTAGACAGGGATCCCTCTCACTATGGGGGCAGATGGTAGCAAGGTGCCACACAACCGTGGGTACCGCTGGGTAGCATCACAGTGACTGAGATCAAAATTTGGCCCTGTGAGTAACAAAAGATCTTATTTTTAAGTGTTCCTGTAAGAGGAATATCAAACCTAACAGGGTGCCGCTCCTGAAACAGCACACAATTGGAGATGCAGGGCTCTCTCTGCAGCTTCCTTCCTCTGCACACAACTTCCACTCTGGTATATCTGCTCTGGGAAAGATAAGAGCTGCAACCATCAATTGAGAGCTTCCAAATATGGGCCAAATGGATGCTTGAGAACAGGCTATATTTTTTCTTCACTGTCCCCCACCTCGGGTACACACTCTTACTGGCAGAAGACACCTGTACGTCACTCAAATTCCTACTACAGTTGAAATTCTCCACAAAGTCTGACACTAGAAAACAGGTTGTTTACAGAGCTGATGGATTTCATGATCTTGCTACTTTCTCATTTTTACTTGGATTTTAGCAATGGAACTGGAACGTTATTAGCTCCAATTATATTAACCAACAATAGGCAGTTCCGCCAGATAGTAGGGAACTTCCAAAGGGCAAGTCTTTATGGACTTGGCAAGCCTTGTTTGATAAAATTATACCATCATGCTATAAATCAGATAGGGCCAAACTCCACCTCTGGGTTCCACTGAACTCTGATGGCAGAATTCGCTCCATAAAATTGGTCTGGTTCTAAGATCAGAAGTGATAAATATCTGAAGTGTGCAGTTGTGGAATTTGAAGACATGTATTTGAGATGAATGTTATGTATCATACTATATGAAATGGGTTTTGTCAGTTGTCTACCCTGGGCTATGGATGAAATAGAACTGCCAGCACAATCCCCCTTTTCCAGAGACAAAAAATATGTAAACTGAAGAAACAGCACCTTGAGACAGCCGCCAGGCACTGAGAGCCTACGTGAATCTGAGGCAGGGCCTTAGCACAAGGGAAAGTCTAGTAAGAGGTGTTCAGCACTCTATACTACTTGTATTTGAAACTCCTGAGTAAGGTTCTACAGTGTGGCTTTAAATGTCTTGCTCAGACTGTGAAATTCATCATGATGCAGAGGGGCAGCACAAGTCCTTATGCACTATTTACATCTCACCACAGCCCTCAAACTAGGACTGAAATGAAACTTAAATGTTGCATAAGCTACGTGATGGTCTTCTGCACAGGAAGACTTTCACATAGGAGACACTGAATGCCTCGGCACTGTGGAAGAGGAGGCGACAGACTGTTTGCCCTGGCAGAAATGATCGTTTCAGAGAGCGGCAGGTGTTTGTTCTTGCTGCGCATGCTTGTAGCTCCAAAAGATCTATTACAATGTATCATGTCAATGAAGCACATACTGCATTGGGGAATCCCAGAACGCTCATTGGCAGGTACAGCAATGTTTTTACATACTTACACTGAACTCATAACAGTTCCTAAGGAGCTATCATGATTGCTATGAAAATCTGTGCTCTAACCTGGGGTCTCATACACTTCAATATGGAGCTCCTGGCCTTCATCCTTTCAAAATAGCACCATTAAAACACAGCTATAGACAGAAGAGAGATTGTAAAAATGGCTCCTTGGAGTTCTATATTTATTCCCTCTCAATTTCCACTGCACATTTGTTCAGTTTGTGGTAAATAGATGGTTTTTCTAATTGCCAGCTCTGTTAATGTGACTTTTTGTACCTTACAATGAAGTTGGTCATCTCTACCTCCTACTTAATCATCAGAAATAAAGATTTTTGCGGCTGAACATTAGCTGACAATTTCATTGATGCACAAGCCAGAATAAAATCCACCTCTTTAGTTGCATTGACTCTGCACTGTTGAAGAGAAAATTAGATGTTTGAAAGCTGGGTTCTGAAATGAGAACCCAAATGTAATGTTAGGGAAACTCAAGCCATCACTTAGCACAGAGGTAGGCAAAACGAGCTGATTTTCAGTGGCACTCACACTGCCCAGGTCCTGGCCACCGGTCCGGGGGGCTCTGCATTTTAATTTAATTTTAAATTAAGTTTCTTAAACATTTTAAAAATTTTATTTACTTTACATACAACAATAGTTTAGTTACATATTATAGAAGGAGATCTTCTAAAAATGTTAAAATGTATTACTGGCATGCAAAACCTTAAATTAGAGTGAATAAATGAAGACTTGGCATACCACTTCTGAAAGGTTGCTGACCCCTGACTTAGCATGTGTGTATCAAATAAATATTTGGGCATCTTGTGGCTCCACTCAGGTGGGTCCTTAGCTGTTAGAGTCAGACATTCAGGTCTGAAAAGTGAGCCCACTGGAGCAGATATGCTGAATGACAAGATACCATTTTTTACATTCTCTTTGCTAACTATAATTAAACAAAAGAAACAAAACTATAAGACTAAAGCAAATTTAAATGGCAAAGCTATGTTAAATGAAAATACAGCTTCACTATGAAAAGTAACTAGCAAATGCAGTTTCTTATCCTGCATAGCTGCTCCCTGTGTCAGTCAGACCTGTTTACTTCAGAGCAAAAAGGAAGATTTTACTTTTTGCTATACTCATTCCTGCACAGCCATGCTGCTTTAGGAAAGACAGATGGATTCTTTGCTGGTTTGTGCATCAGAATATTTAACTACGTTCCAATTGTAGGGCCAGCAGTTCAATGTATGCAGATTTTCCCAGCTACACTTGTACAATCCCACTGAAACCAATAGGTTTGGGACTATAACATGAGGCCAATGAGGTTGCACAGGGGCAGCATTTGACCTATAGAACCTTTCCTACTGGTAATGATGCAGTAGCCTGAAAGACCCTAGCTTGACCTTCAGATCCCAGGCTGAGTTTGTCGGATGAGCACTTAGAAAAATTTTTAATTGTAACCTAAGCAAATTTGATATGAAAATCACTTTTCAGAGTTAAACTGCACTTTAAGTTCTTGCACAATATACTGCATGTGCTGCTAAACCTCTTGGTAAGGCACAACAGGGTAAGTTAATGAGTGTTTTAAACTGTCCTTTCTGAGAACTAAAGCTAGATTCAAGGATACTTGTGAAGTATTATTTTGTGGATTAACATATGCTGGTCATTTTGATACCAAACAACATCTCTTGAGTAGAAACTCTATGAATAAAACATCTCAAAAAGAAATTTAGCAAAAAAATTTTAAGATATACTGTACATTGAAGATATACTGTACATTGAACAGAATATGGCATATGGTTTAAATATTTGTGGGAATGCATATGGAAAGATTTTGCACATATTGCAACCATGTCCCCATATTAAAACATTCTAGTAAGAGCCTGGAAGAACATCAGATAACAGCCCTACACACCCAGAAATCTTTGTTTTCCATCATCAGCATCTCAAAGGTCTGACCAATCTAGATGAGTAGATTCCACAAGGAGATTTTGCAGTGGCCAGGAGGTCTATGCTAGGAAATTGAAACCAGCACATAAGCTAAATGTTAAGAAACTCCCGATCCTAACCGGATGCTATAATAAATAATGACAGCATGTCTGAATTCACAAACCGGGAAAGGATTACATTTGTTCAAGACAGAAGACTGAGAATTTTGAGATTGTTTCAAAGCTTTATGATTCATGAAGCTCTTAATCAGATGTGTCTATCTACAGGTATATATTATGTAACTAATGTCATCTGTTTCTTGGTTTAGACATTGTTCTATTGCCATGTACTTGTGCTTCTTCCTTCCCAGATCTCTTTACTTCCCTCTGTTAATATGTATAAAAAAATCCTTACTCCCTTAAGTCTTCGGTTTCTGTGAGTGAACAATCCCCGTACAGCCTGCACTGTCCATGATTTACTTTAATCTTTACCTTATTTTTCTGATCCTAGTTCTATTGTCCATTATTTTGTTCTTAGTAAATGGTTTGCTGGGTGTTCCCCCTTGTCTTAGCTAGCTCAAACATTCTGTCTTCTAGTTTACTGACCCAGTCACTTATCTTAGCACAAACCTTCCATTTTCAGCCTGCTGACCTAGTTACCTCCCAAATCCTGTCTTCCAAGAAATCAGGCCTCTCTCATGTTTAATTATTCACATCAAGCCAGATCTGCCAGAAGCATTGCACTTTACTGATCAACCCAGAGATTTGTGCAGATGGGACCTAGGGGACATCAATATTTGAATCCAGAAACAAATTTTACAAAATCAACCCTATTTTTACAAAGGCCAAAACAAAACTTCCAGTTTCAAACTCCAGTTTAGGAGGTTTTCAAAATTTCAATCTGGTCTCCCATTAACTTCACCAGACACTGGATCAAGCCCTTAAAAATAACATATAAACAATTAGAAACAAAATTAGAAAAGGGTTAAGATTTTTCATTCTGGATGTAAAGAGTATACATTTCAAATCAAAAGGAAATGGGAGCAGATTAAAAATGGCCCATACCATTTATTTGTAATTTTGTAAAATTTGTAACAAAATCTCGCTGTATTCAACTTTCACATTACAGCCAAATACAAATCATATTTCTTGGAGTGTCTTAAAATAATTCAGCTTTTTAAGGAATATGGAATCATTAGTTCAAAATAATTTTAAACAGGGTATATGTTAATAAGTTTTACACCAAATATTAGTGAGCAAATTATCAAAGAAAAAAACAAATTTAAAAATATGAATTAAGCAAAGTTCCTTTTTTCATATTTGCTAACCAAGTGGGTTTGCAAGTTAAAGTGGTGGAAATTGCTTACTGGAGCAGATTAATATGCAGCCTTGCCTCTAAGGAAACATTTTACAGAGATTCATAAAGGCATCTATATAAAGTATAACCGCATTAGTGTTTTATAAAAAGATCCAGAACACTAGAAGCTAACAGAAAATGAAGTAGTCATCTTGGGTAAACTCACTGGCTTTTTTTGCTTTGGGGCCTAAGACAATTTTTATGTTTAGACATGTCTGTCTTTATCTTCCAAATTACATAGTACGTACAATGGGGCACGGGTGTCCCCCTTAAGGAAACGGACATTGCAAAAAATAATTGAATATAGAACTTGAAAAGAAAAATGTGAAAAAAATAGAGCAAAATATTGTGTCAACATTATGAAGTAGAAACATAATTACTATTTTAACATATACAAGAGATTTACATTTTGATAAAAAGATTCTTCCAAGAGAAAGTTTAATTTATTTACCCTAAACAGAAAGGAGTTCTTCTTTAAATTCCTGTAATATAAAACATACCTGTCACAATGAGGTCCTACTCTATTGATTAATTTTTCCATAGCCTCCTCAGTCTCTCTCAGCTTTTCTTGTAGTTGCGTGAGCTCATAATCAGCTGAAAAACACACAATCATTAGCAGTTCTGAAAACGTATTCCTCTAGTAGTATTACAGACTGGTTGTCTCAGCAAACACAGTATTAAGCCAAAACTGGTTCTGAAGGATCTAAGCAGAGCAGATGAAAGCTCAGCCTCCATAGAATTATTGGAAATATTCGCTTTCATTTCTCCAGGCGTAACAAAAGGAGTGCAGAGATGTTCCCAAAGGCACAGAGATGCACAGAAAGCACTTCTCAGAATGGCTAACAAGCAACCACTTGATATGCAGATTGAAGAGATCTGACAGAAAAAAGCCACCTAATCTGATGCTCTAAAAGAAATTTAGTGATATGCTGCTCTATTGTAAAAAATCAACAGTTCTCATGGAATGTACCTCTTAAATGCCTTTGAATAAAGATTCAAAGCCACTCAAGTTAATATATTTTCTGCTGTCAGATGATGTCTGGCTCTTCTTGGTGTGCAAGGATATGGGGAGACAGCTCAAGGAACTTGCACCTAAGGCAGCCACAATCTGGGTGAGGGGTATAGCCATGGCTCTAACCTCCTGGCTAGCATTACTAACCCATCAAAGGTGTAGGCTGGACCCCTTCTAAGGATGGTGGAGCTGCTAGTGCAGCATACACTTCCCTAGTGCCCATAAGAGAATGGAGTGATGGAGGGGAGGAAACATTCAGATGCCAAATACAGAAACTAATCGTGCCTGTACAGTACAGCCCTGCCTGGGAAGCACTTGCTGTCTCTGAACTTCTTCGTTCCCCCCACAACCCCAGTGCACTAGCCAACTAGCTCTGTTAATTGGCATGTGTGCAAGAGGAAGATAAGTGCACCACATGCTCTCAGGCAGCAAGAAGGAAGCAGTCTATCCATTTATTATATGTATTAGTGTAACACCTAGAGGGCCCAATGAAGATTGGGTCCCCTGCACTATATACAGCACAAAAGTGCAATGAGGAACTGTCCCTAGTTCAAAACGTTTACAGTCAGGGTCGAAATTCTGCAAAGACCCTGATTCCACAAAACATCTGCTGAATTTTATGCACTGTGAGTTTTCAAGCTTTTGCATGATTGAGGCCTAAACAGACAAGTAGACACAGGGTGGGAAGGTGAACAAAGGCAGAGACAGGTAAAGTGAGATCCCAGGGTCACAGAGCAGGTTAATGGTAGAGCAAGGATTCAGGTCTCTTGAATCCCAGTCCAATGATCTATCCACTGTGCTGCCTCCCCTCTGACTAGCAATAGATTCTGTAATAGAGTGGCCAGGTGCCTGGTTTTCAACCAAAGGGGACCTGACAGTGTCCATCCAGTACTACTGACTGGACAACTAAAGTCCTGTTATTGAGGGTGGGGGAGGTGCCAGGTCATCATCTGCGCCAGCCCCTACTCAGATGGGGTCACCTCCTACCTGTGTTGGGTGGCTGCAGCTCCCAGCCCCGGCTCCGCAGGTGAGTCCCTCCCAACCCAGTGGGGGTGGGGGGGATGGAAGAGGAGCAAAGGGGGGAGGCGGGCCTCAGGGAAAGAGGTGAGACCAGAAAACAGATGGTAGAAAACAGAGTCAACCAATATTATTTATCACTAATTTCTGTGATTCTATAAGACATGATGTACATTTATGTCATGATTATCACAACAATATTACCTGAACCCTGTCTTTTTAATACCCTATCAAGTATTTGTGTTTTCTGTGAGAATCTAGTCAACTAAATAAAATACATTTAGATGTTATTACAGACAACTGCTCACCTGAGCTTTAAAGCTAATATATTAAATTAGCCAATAAATGTGTATATTTAGAAATAGGCAGATTTGTTATTTCATTGGTATTGTGACCATCCAACTTGTGGGAAAAGAAACAGTAACAGCTGAGTGGAGGGGAAGCTGGCTGCTTCCTTTACCTACATATCAAATGTTTCAGCAATTTAAACACTATGACAATGGGAAGAGAATGTAACAGACAGCTTGGTAACTGCCCAGAACATACACATCAAGAGAAGGCATTTAAGCTGTGAGAACTTTGCTTCTCAGCTTTTAGAATTATCCTAGATTGAAAGCTCTTCTTGGAGCTCGGTCCATCATCATTATTATTATTAATATTTGGCCTTTTAGGACTTCGGTCTGATCTAAAACTCAACGAAGTCAGCAAAAACTCTCATTGCTTTGGATCAGGCCCATACTCAGTAGTCAATGTTTGTTCAGTGCTTTTAAGATATAAAGTGCTAGCATATACCAGCGCTGACTATTATTATTACTAAACAGGCAAGGTGGAAAAACATTTACTAGAACTCTAAATCATGAAGCTTATTTCTTTATATGTTTGATTGGCAGGTTTCATAAGTGATCATTTTAGGGGCTTGGCAAATTCATTCCACGCTTAAGGGGAGACAAACTCCCCTTTCCACTGCTGGCCCTCACAATCACGCAATTTGCTGAGTCTGGAGGGCACCATTGACTTTACTTTGCCCACATACAATGACTTGCAGGATTAGGGCATTATATTGCATAGTGCCACTTCAGAGCCAGGTGGACTGAGGATTTTGTACTTTCCAGTGTATATTGCACTTTTTCCCCCTTGTAGGTGAAGTGTCTTTTATACTACTAATGAGCACTGGTAAAAAAAAACATTCTTTAAAGCACCATGACATTAAGCTAAAACCCTCACTAACTTGTTTATTCAAGCAGAACAAAGAAAAGAGAACAGACACTTCTTGTACTATGTTGTGTTGCTCCCACTCTTTGCACATTTCATCTTTATTGTAAACAAGTCAATCCTTTAAACGTTTTGATTTTAAACATTCACTTAGAAAGCGACGGAGCAGTAATTTGCTTTACATCATTTCCTCTATCCCACTGCAACATAGAAGATAATGCTTGCTGCTGTGTTTTCTTATTTGGCATTGAAGGTTCCAGAGGTCCCTTCCAACCCTAATAATCTATGATTCTAACAAATTCAGAGAAACAACTTGTTAAGAACTATTATCTCACTTCAACTTTACATGGATTTACAATGTATCCAGAATACAAAAGACACTGTCCAACTGTATGGTTACATGAGTAACTTCTAATCTCCTGGGAAATAATACTTACTGATTTTCCTATTCATGTTTCCAGGTATAGGAGAAGATTTCCTCTCCACTGTAGTGGTTTTTCCCTTGGAAGAGAGCTGTAAGTGGAAAAAAATTACTATTGTAGAAATTTACAGCAACAGCAGTACAAAAGCCCCACAGGCATCACACCAAGAAAAGAAAAGAAAGCTAAAATTATGCTAGAAACTAAACACAGAAAATACCACCAGAGGAAAAAACAGACAGCAATCATAAAGAAACTATGGAAACCTAGTGTGACAAAGTTCCTCCTTTACCTTGGTGGGTCCTGCACTTATTGGCAGATTTGCTCACCTCAGTGATCTTCCCCTCTGGTGAAATCCACATTCTGGGTCATCTCCTCCTGTGTCTGATCATGAGTTGTTAGGTTTGGGGGTAACCCAGGCCCACCCTCTACTCTGTGTTCCAGCCCAGGGCCCTGTGGATTGCAGCTGTCTATAGTGCCTCCTGTAACAGCTGCATGACAGCTACAACTCCCTGGGTTACTTCCCCATGGCCTCCTCCCAACACCTTCTTTATCCTCACCATAGGACCTTCCTCCTGCTGTCTAGTAATTCCTCAATCCTCCAGCAGCTCACTTTCACTCTCACGCTCAGCTCCTTGTACCTCTTGCTCCCAGCTCCTCACACACTTCCTGTCCTCTGGCTCCTCCAATGATTTACACCAGCTAATGATGTTTTCCTTAAATAGTTAAAATAGAGTTAACTCTATCTCTGAGACTTTGTGGAGAAAGAAGAATTGTAATCAATCCAGAAAACAGTGGGCCCTCATATAGAAGACCTTTGCTGCAACCTCAGCGTACATCTACACTGCAGCAGTAAGGGCCGCACTGTCGCATCCCCACTGCTACATGTAGCAAGCTAGTATAGGTACATATGCACAAGCTGGATGCTACCCCCACTGCTGTAATGT
Source organism: Chelonoidis abingdonii (assembly GCF_003597395.2). Taxonomy (NCBI): domain Eukaryota; kingdom Metazoa; phylum Chordata; order Testudines; family Testudinidae; genus Chelonoidis; species Chelonoidis abingdonii. The sequence continues at coordinate 50,199,866 of NC_133772.1, forward strand.
AGGTACATCCTTAATTACCCATGTTTGCTATTGTGAAAGCTATTATATGAAATACGCCCATCTGTCACTGTCCCATAAATTGCTGGCTCACTAATTTGTATCCTCTTCTGAGCTGGGTTGAACTAAAAATATTCTGTCTAAATGATTTTTTAAAACAAGTACAAAGTTAGACTTTTTAGGAGATTTCACAGATGCATCAGTATTTTAAAAAGAAGTGTTGGTTCTTACCTTATACAGAATGTACAGTATGTATAAAAGGATTCCAAATCCATAAATGGGTATGATCTGCCCCATGAGACCTCTCCCACTGCCACTTCCTCCTCCACCACCCTTGGCTTTTGCAACTGCCTCTGCCAGGTGAGACCTTGGAAAATGAGCACCAGAAGACCTGCCATCGGGGGCCATCTGGTGATGCATCATTGGTGGAAAACGACTTGTCTTCCCTGAAAAACAAGTTGAAAATTTTCTTCCATTACTTTTTTATTTTTCTGTGCAGACGTGAAATAGTAGTTTGCAGAGTTTGCTTCATTTCTGTGTTCTTGTTTTAAAGCACCACATTTGCATTGATGAAAGTGTAGTGTGCTGAGGATAAAATTGTGGATTATCATTCACAATGTGCAATAGTGTCAAATACGTAATCACAATGTCTGTCCTCATGTTACAGATGGGGAAAATAGAGATGTGGCTAAGGACTGAGATAAACAGATAACTTGCCCAAACCATAGAGCAAGAGAAGGATTAGAACTCAGAAACTCTTACTCCTGGTTCTGGGTGCTATAGGTCGCTAAATATACATCTCTTTCCTGGACAGGCCTAATTCTGTTAGCACAGATACAGTGCCCATGTACGCCAAGGAACTCTGCAGGAATCCATGCTAGCAGAGCTTGTTGCAGGATTGTGATGTTATTTGGCACAGTAAACTGTACTGGATTCTTTACAGCTCATGTATTTATGGTCTTAGTTTAATTACTAATTTTTAATTCAAGAAAGGGGCTGGTTGCTCACAGTATTTACTTACAAAATATTAATGGAGGGATTGATAGATACAAAAAGCAGAGGAAGTATTTTTGCAGGAGTGGGAAATGGAATAAATTAAAATTGGCACTGAATTAAGCGGTACTTACCCCCAGCATCCCACGGGCCACAAACCCCCTGGGGCCCTGAGTCTAGGTTATGCATTACAGTGAGTAGAAAGATTGTTTTAGAGGAAGTTATAGAAATTATGTTTTAAAACTAAATAAGGCCTTATTTTAAAAGTTGCTGACTAAGTGGCTGCTTTTCTTTTCCTTAAAGCGAGCTGGGGGTGTGCATATCACTAACTAAAAATTTCTCAATCTAATGCAGCTCTAACAGCGCTTTCAGAGTTACTATAGTCTATTTTACTGAATTATCAAAAGTGTACCTTGTAAGACATAATATCTTATTTCCAAGAGTCTTTTATATACAGTAGGAATGTCTTGTAACAACAGGTTGCTATGCAAACAATTACCATGTCATACACAAAGCACCATCACTTCAGGTGGGGAGTAAGCAGCAGGAGCAGAAAAACTCTTAGGAAACAGCTCTCATAGTCACTAAAATGCCCTTTATAAAGGCGATCAATTGCAGGGTGGAGGCAGAGGTGAAAGTAAGCTGGTACGGAGGACTGGTAAGAAGAGGAGACTGACTGAGGGAGGGAGAGAGAAGCCTGCTCCCTACATAAGAATAGTTTAAACTCAGCTGTTCCCTGATGGTTCAGCCCCCAGGGCTAGGTTTCTGGCATCCTTGTTAATTTCACTCACAGTGGCTGAGGGAAGGGGGTCAAAGGGAGGGTGTGTTTGACCATGGCAGGGGCAGTCCTTTTCTGCCCCCGGGATGAGGGGATCTCTCCAATACTAATATACACAATAAATACAAGCATTTGGCTGCACAGCTTAAATCCAGAGCTAATAAAAGCAGGTGGAAGGGGAAAACTCACTGTCACATTGGTTTCTCGGCTCCTCCCTCCCCTTCCTCCAGCCAGGCTGCAGACAAGGCTCTGCATTCCTCCCACCCACACCCCCAGCGGGGATTCTCCTCTAGGCTCTAGCTTGCAGTAGGGACACTGGCTGAGATGCCTGCTACTGCTGCCTGCAAAAGAACAGTTTAAACTCAGCTGTTCCCTGTGCAGTTCAGTGCCCAGAGTTAGGAGCTGTTTCTGGCATCCTTGTTAATTTCACTCCCAGTTGTTGTTGGGTGTGTGTGTATGACCATGGCAGGGGCAGTTCTTTTCTGCCCCCAGGATGAGGGGATCTCCTAAACACAATCAAAATCAGGAACCATTTCCAAGTTCAAATCTATCCCATTCCCTCCCCAGCAGAGGATCATGCTTGTGATGTCCAAACTGCTTGCAGATCCTCTTTGAAATGTTACTGTTTAAAAAAAAACAACACAAAAAACATGGAGAACATGGGGGAAAGATGTGTCATGATGATTAGGGTTTATTTTGGGCAAAGCAATTTTGCTGAAGCAACTAAAGATTTTTAGGGAAAGCAAATAGCCCCCATAGACAAAACCACAAAGGGTTTGGAGGGGAAAACTGAATATTCAGGAAAATTATTGTGCCTCCTTTGAAAGAAATAGTAGTTTTCATTCCAATCCACCCGCTTTATATATTGATTTAAACACCTGAAATGTCCTTAGGACATCTGGTGCAATCTCAGAGCTCTTCGTTTTGTCCTGCCTGCAGAGTGCAGAGGCTGAACTTGACAAAACTTTCTCTAAATATCTTGTATATTTCATGAAGGCTATTCCAGTTGTCCTTCATTCACCCCTGACTTCCCCTCCCCCTTGCCCCTCCCCGACTGGCTGGCTGTGGTTTTTGCCTTGGTTACTTACTCCTTGGCAGACCCAACCCAGTGGCACCAGCAGTATGCCATGCTGGACCGCATCGACTTTCACGGCAGGGATTGAAAGGGCCCAGAGCCCTTTCAATCCCGGCCGCGGCTCTGGCGGCTGGGCTGCGGCAAGGATTTAAAGGGCTCAAAGCTCCCCGCGGCTGTGAGCAGCCCAGAGCCCTTTGAATCCCGGCCACGGCTGTGGCGGCTGGGCTGGGGCCCTTTCAATCCCCGCCGTGGAAGTCGATGTGGTCCAGCACGGCATACTGGTTCTTGCCAGTACGCCGTACCGGACCAGACCGGCTTACTTTCACTTCTGACTGTATGTATGTATATGTGTATGAACGTGTCACAGACAACGCAGCTGCAGCCGGCCACCAACCAGCAGTGACCCCAGCAACCGACCCCTGTGGACTGCTGCTTGCAGAGAGCCAGCAGGTGCCACTGGGCTGGGTCTGCCAAGGAGTAAGTAACCAAGGCAAAAACCACAGCCAGCCAGCCGGGGAGGGAGCTGGGGGGAGGGGCGAGGGTGAGGGGAAGTCGGGGTGAATGAAGGACAACTGGAATAGCTTTCATGAAATATTCAAGATATTTAGAGAAAGTTTTGTCAATTTCAGCCTCTGCACTCTGCAGGCAGGACAAAACGAAGAGATCTTAGATTGCTTCAGGCTTCCCTTAGCGGCAGGAGCTCTGGGCCCTTTAAATCCCTGCCCCAGCCCTGCAAAGCTTGGGGTTCCCCCTGGTGGCCAGAGCCCTGGGCCCTTTAATTTGCCCCTGGGCCCCGAGGGGGGGCTGCCAGCCACCTCTGCAGCTGGGAGGCCCTGGTTGATTTAAAGGCTCTGGGTCTCCCAGCCACAGCTAGTTCACCAGGGCCTTTAAATCTTGAGAGGCCCCGCCTCTTCCAGATGAGGCCACGCCCCCTAGGACTCCAGAAGTAGTGGTAAGTCTTGTAAATTACTTTCTCCCTGGTGAAGGCGACAGAAATATGTGACAGACAGAACTGTTTTAAATTGATGATTTTTCTACATCTTCCATGAAGCATCAACCACCCTTTAAAAACTTAAATTTACATAAAGAAATAAACAGAGCTAAAGAGACACGGTCAACTTGAAATCTAGTCATTTACAGAGTTGAAGTAGCTTCTGATATTACGCTTGCCCCTGAGTTTCATTGACAATTTTTGTAATTTGGCACTATTTTCTTAGTTTTTTTAAAAAAACACTTCCCCATCCTTTTCCCTTACTTTGTGAGGACAACACCCCCCCCCCCCCCACACACACACACGCAGAGACAAACAACAGAGGAAATTGACTACACAGGAGAAAGTGAAATGATGGAGTTCAAAGTGCTGTCAAATCCACAGTCAATAAAGGGAAACAGACAGATTTTTTTTTTCTGCTTCCAATCTCTTTCAGCTCTAGCAAACTTTGGTGCCAATAGTAGGTAAAAAAGTAATGAAAAGTAGTTTTAAAAAGCAATTTTCACAAATATGTAATATAAAACATTATTTCATATTTGATATTAGTTGCTCATAAAAGACTATGTTTCCCTATTAAGCCCGAGGTGGCAGGACAAAGAGAAAAATACAAACACATAAGTATGTTATGTAGCTGCTCATCTCAATGAGAAAAAAACTTTGAAAAATATCTTTTTTAAAAAAATTAAATTTGCCTAAAGCCAATATTTCAGCCCAATGCCACTTGAAACAGTTCCCTAAAAACCAGCTGATTGTGAAAATTACAACAACCCCTCATAAACAGATGCTAGTATCAGTTTTCAGTCATGTGGGTATGTCATGTGAAGTTAGTTAATGCTTGTAAATGATATCCGGTTGACATCCCTAGAAAATGAAATCCTCTAGCCACAGTGTATTCCATAATGCTTGATGGGAATATGACAACTGGAGTATGTTTTAAGTTACATAGAACATGTAGCATAGCTCTGTAAAGGTTGTGGTCTACTGAATCTATTCATCCTATTTGTACACCTGTATCATTTTTGTTCTTGAAGTTATGAATATTGGCTGTATGCTTCCTTGATTTCTAAGTAAGCTTTGTAAGGCATTTGGTCAGTTTCTTTAGAAAGGAATTTGCAAACTTAAGTGCCCAATCAAGAAGCACTTCAAGAACAATGGATCTTGGAATGCTCCAATTCACATAAGCAGTCTACTTGAGGACATTCAAGGAAGCATGTGAACCATGGCTGTTACCTGTAGTTCTGAGTCATGCATGGACATGTGACTTGCCCATGTGACGCCAAAACACTATCTTAGAGCTAGACTTTGCATAGGAGTGAGAAGGGGGTCGCCATCCACAAGAGAAAGTCTATTTAAACCCCTAGGAGACCCCTCCATGTTGTCTTCAGCTGGCTAAAGAAAGACCCTCTCCACACCCAATGATACCTGAAAGGAACTGGAACAAAGGACAGTAACTACAGGAGGTGTGAGTGATTGCTGGACCCAGACTAGAAGGAGACTAGTCTGTAAAAGGAAGCTTGCTTACTGGGTGAGATTTTTATTTGTATTCAGTTTCTTAGATATAGACTTGCGTGTTGTATTTTATTTTACTTGGTAATTCACTTTGTTCTGTTACTACTTGGACCCACTTAAATCCTACTTTCTGCATTTAATAAAACCAGTCTTTACTTATTAATTAGCCCAGAGTATGTATTCATAGAATCATAGATTATTAGGGTTGGAAGGGACCTCAGGAGGTCATCTAGTCCAACCCCCTGCTCAAAGCAGAACTAATCCCCAACAAAAATCCTCAAATGGCTCCCTCAAGGATCAAACTCACAACTCTAGATTTAGGGGGGGGTGGGGGGCAATGCTCAAACCACTGAGCTATCCCTCTCTCTAGCAGCATTATAGAGGGCGAACAATTTATGATTTTACCCTGTATAACCTTTATACAGGGTAAAACAGATTTGAGGTTTGGACCCTACTGTAATTCAGACCCTGGGGCTATGTTGGATAGGCGTGTCTGGCTCAGCAAGACAGGGTGCTGGGGTCCCGAAATGGCAGGGAAAGCAGGGGTAGTAGTAGTCTTGGCACATCAGTCTGGCAGTTCCCGAGGGGGTTTCTGTGATCCAACCCGTCACACACACAACAGCTACAACTTATGCGCTTCCAGCATGAGCTTCCTCACCCAGCTCGGCCATTGGATGTAGCTCAGTTTCCATACTCATTCACTCCTTGACCTCTCTGTGGAGGCTATCAACAAGATTACTAATTGATACCATTGTACTGGGGTTTATGATATGGACAGTCATCCAGAGACAACTGGACTGAGACCACCAGATTTCACAGAGGCTGCTGAGCATCCATCAGACAGTAAAATTTAAATTCACTATTGTCCTGGGCTGGATGCAAATTGACGTTTGGTGAAGGGTTCCAGATTTCATTACCTGCAATGGGTCGTTCTGGTTACACTAGTCACATCTTACTGTTCACTCATTACATGTTACTTGAATTTCTCCAACTTCCTTTACGCCACCCAAGAGGGTGAATGTTTATTATTATTATTTGCATTCCCCCAACAGCGTGCTAGGTGATTTACGAAAAAAATAACGTACAAAAGATTGCTGCCTTGAGAGCTTGCAAATCCAAAGAGATGGAGTATGAATGACAGGGCGGTGAAGATGAATATAAAGCAGGTCTGTAGATCAATAAGCATACATCTTTTTAGTGCCACAACTTTGTCTGGATTTATTTTTATCTTCTTTTACTCTCTCAATACTACATATTATTTTGTATACTTTGTCAGGTCTCCTTTCTAAATTATCATCTCAATCTTTTCAAGCTCTCTTCAGATGGAAGTTCTTTACAACTCTAATATTTTTCATTGTCTGTCTTTGAAACTCCACTCCCCCCCCCCCCAACACACACTATTTTTGCAACACCTGTTCTGAGAGAGGTGACCATAATGAACCCAACAGCCTGTGTAATGGTGTATCACTAGTTTATCTAATAGTATTATAACATTGTCAGTATTTCCCATGCTATTTCTTATGCATGGCAGCATTGTTTTCTACACCATGGCTATACACTAGCAGGGCTTTTTATGAGCCATCCACATCGATACCCTCTTCCCTGAGTGGTTACACTTAGTTTAGAACCCAGCACTACGTAGGAGTAGTGAGGTCCTCTGGGCCAACCAAGTTCAGAAATGATGCACTAAGTGGTGTTAGTGTAACACCTGGACAGACTCCCTTACATTCACTAGATGTACTTCCACCTCTTGTGTGCTAAGAGTCAGTATCCCCACATCACCATGTGGTGGGATTAAATCCTCTGCTCCAAAAGGTTCATATCTTTCCAGATTAGCACCCAGCAAGGAGGATACCAGAATAGCCCTTGATAGCTAGTCTTAGTGTGCAGGTACCAGGCAATAAAGGACTTCTGCCCTCCAGGACCAAAACATTCTTAGAATAGTGTGACGTTACATTCCATATTTTTTATAGAAATATGCTTATGATATGGATATGGTATAACAGACATATTTTATGCAGCATGGGACTTGTAAGGTATAATTGGAAAGGTTATAATTTACTGAATGTGATTATCCAATTTATAGGCATGCATCATTTCTGTATCTAAAGTTAGGAATATGGACTATGTAACAATTACAACTGTGTGTGTATTTGGGAGACACTCACTAAACAATAGGCCATCAGCCTTGATTGGCCATTAGGAAGAAACAATAAGACTTTGAAGATACTAATCTCTCTCCTTCCTGAGAGGCATCCTGGGACATAGCTGTGACATACTAAGTCAGGTGGTCCTATCAACTGATACTAAACACCGTCTTGGACATCTAGTGATTTTCTATTAAAAGGAAGGGGAGGTCAAGACTGGGAAACAAAAGATTCCCACCTTATGTAAATCTTATTTAAGGCTGGGTAGTAAGGCAAACAGGACTCTTCTCCATTGGCTTCCTGCCCAAGAAGAAAGACTGCTGGAAGTACTTGAAGAGACAAAGGAGTTGAGTGGCGGGAAAGGCAAGGGCTGTTAAGAGAAATAACTGGAACTCTAAGCTACAGAAACTCTGCAGCTTGCCTAAAACCACATTTAAGGTGAGAAATTACTTCTTGAAACCAATCTCTTTAAGATCTTAAGCTTAGTGTGTGTGTTTTGTTTTATTGGCTTAGTAATCTGCTTTGTTCTGTTTGCTATCCCTTATCATCACTTAAAATCTGCCTTTTATTGTTAATAAACTTGTTTTGTTTAGTATTAAACACCGTTTGTGCAATTTCTAACTGGGGGCAAGAAGTTGGGCATATCTTCCTCCACATTGAGGGAGGGGGCAAATTTATGAGCTTACACTGTATAGATTTCTGTACAGCACAAGACAATATTATTTTGGGTGTACTTTCCAGAGGGGAGCTGTACTTGAGTTCTAGGCAATTTCCTAGCTGAGTCTTCTCAGAGAGCTGTTTGCAGACTCTGTGTGATTCTGCAGCTGGTGCATTTCTTCCTGTGTGGGTGTGTCTGCACTGCCAGATGCCAGAGAGCCTAATTCAGCAAAACAGGGAGAGGGAGCCCAAGCTAGTGGAACAGGCAGGCTCAGTGAAATCCCAGTGCATCAGGTGGCATCCCAGAAGGGGAGGGAGGTCGCATCCCAGAAAGGGGGTGGGGGGTCACATCCCATCACAAATAGTCTATTACAATTTTTTTTAAACCAGAAGTTATTAAACTGTCTTCCTTCTCTTTCAACTTGAGCTAAATGAATAGTCTGCCTCAGTAAGATGATGTGACACCATCCTCTTCCCTCCTGCCCCTAACCAAAATACAAATCCTGAGAGCCCAGATCCACATTCCTGTTCTGTCCCCTTTGCTACCTGAGTAACACTGCAGGATCTAGTCCCCAATACTGGTAGTAAGTACTGCTTCTATAGGTCCCTTTAACGCTTTGAGAAGGGGAAAGTACTCTCTCATGGTAGGCTTTATGCAACTTTTTCTAAAGCTTAAAAATATCATGCCATGGCCCTTTAAAATGGTCTTCTAACTCATTCCTGACTAAGACTGTTACTCTCCTGCAGAGATAATACCAGGTATGGAAGCCTCACATACCACTCCTTGAAAGTCTTTGCAATTTAGTTACCCTAAATCAGAACTTCAGTTACATAATCATAAATACATCACATCACCTTTCATACTAGCTAAAATTAGATAGTAAGGGCAAGCTCCCATTAACCCTGTTAACTTTAGTGGGGCTCCAGATTCAAATAAAAGAGGTAGTATCAAACAGACATTGGCACTGTATTCCTGTGTGTTAAGAGGTTGAGTTTTCGCTAGAGTGTAAGTGAAATCCTATTTAGAAATTCGACAGCATGTCATAATCACAGCGTTTATTCATCCTAAAACTGACGAAAGGAAGTTTTAAACAATCTACTCTAATTTAAATGTGATTAAGGAAAAGGATACAATAATCCACTTCAAACTCCAAGTGATAACATTCAGAGCACAGTAACAGCTACTTCTGTAAGGATATTGCATGTGGTACAGCTAGCGAGACTCTTTTATTGAGAGTTACTATACCCAGCTTGACTATTTATCAATATCTACACATTTTATTTCTCATTAAGATTAAACTGCTTAAATCATAAAACTGGATTCAAGGTGTAATACAGGATTCGTCTGTAGCTGGCTAGCTGCAAAATGCTGACTTTTGATATCAATGGGACACACAGGCAGTATATATAACCCACTGTCACATTAAATTTGTAATCCACCTATACAGACCTCTATAGTACTTATATGCTTCATTACTGTAGTATTTGAGTGCTCACAATCTTTAATTTATTTATCCTCAAACGCCTGTGAGGCAGGAAGGTACCGCAATATTATTCTCTTTTTACAAATCAGGAACTGAGGCACACAGAGGCTAAGTGACTTGCCTACAATGACACAGGAAGTCTGTGGCAGAGCACAGAAATGAACTCAGGCTAGCATCCTAACCACTCCACAAACTGTGAACAACCAAACAGCACCAGTTAGACACATGATGCAGCACCTGGGGTAAAAAGCCTAGGAGTCAGAAGACATAGGGTCTGGTCACAGCTCTGCCACTGGCTTACTGTGTGGCACTGGTCAGATCGCTTCGCATCTGTGTTTCAGTTTTCTAATATAAGCTTAGCCTACTTTTGTAAAGTGCTTTGAGTTCTAAGGATAGAAAGCATTATATAAGTGCTCGTTGTTAAGTGAGCCTAATATTAAAGTCCAAACAATTCCTTTTAAAAATAAATGAGATTTTTATGTTTAACTTTTAACTATTAACTTCTGAAATGTAAAATAAAAAAACCTCTTCTATATTAATCAAAATATAGAAGGTAAAGTTTGGGTTTTTTATATAACTTTCCAGCTATCTGAAAAGTAGCTTCATGATAAATGTCAAGTCCCATGCATAACACAGAAAATCTAGAACAAACATGAAGGAAGCACCTACTCCGTCAGACGTTCTGCCACTAAACTGCAAGAATAGCAGTGAGATACAAAAACATCCTTGACTTTAGAAATGCAAATACTAGTATCATGAGAAATCTACCTTCAAATTATACTTATGACTTCATAATTATGGGTTGCATCGGTACCATTTATTCTTTTCCTTTGAGCTTTTCATTATAGGGAGTAAGAGAACTGTTTTTCAGACAATAATTGAAATTAGGAATTTAAAAATAAAAATAAAAATAAAAACCAGATCACTCAGTACATCTCCCTCCCATTTCCTACAATATATTTTCTCATGTTTTCTCCAGTCCAGTTTTATATGTTATAAGCCAGAGTGCTTCTATCACTTGCTTCTGAGTGACCATTCTACAAGTTAATGCACCTCACTAATGCAGTTTTTCCTGATATTTAATCTAAATTTTTCCTCCAGCCACCAAATCATTTTTATTCCTTTTTTCTGAACTCTTGCTAGTTTGCCAATATCTTTCTACTGGGAATTGAATGCTTTATTCCAGGCACAGTCCAACCAAACAAAGATCATACATCTACCTATAGGAGGCCCAAACTATGTTAACCTTTTTCAAGCCACCTTACATTAGGAGCTTATGTTTAAATCACTGATCATTAACAGGCCTCTATTTTCTAGGTTTTCAATTCCCACTAGATCTGTGTTTTGGTTATTTTTCTTCACACGTGTTCGTTTACATTTTTCCCCAATATGACTTGTTTTATTTTCTTGACACACTTTGTCACTTGAGCTATTGCTAATTATTAAGGCAATGGTGAAGACAACTATATATGCTTTTGGTATGAGCAACTGGTGTAATGTCTCCTAAGAACGTACTAGACGCGGTATATATTTCTTCTTATATAAATCAGGCTTAGGACTGCTTTTTAGGGAAGGGTTCTTGCTGTGTTCTTAAAAGTTGAAAGTTGAAAAAACCCCACATTAAGCTGTTTTAGGAATACACATATTATGAAATGATGTTGCCAAATGACAATGCTCACATTTTATAAGATCAAACAAAAATTAAACACTGCAAGGAGCAAGGGAGCACGGGGAGAGAAGGTGTAAAGGACAAGATAGTTACCGTTAACAGAAAAGTTCTCACTATGTGGAACCTCCCTGACTGAAGGCAATTCAAATGCTAATTGTGTCAAGATCCAGCTGCTCAAAAGACTGATCTAAAGTAGAATCTGTTGTACGCTCAAAATACAGGTGAATGATTTTGAGTTTATTATTATTCAGAATTTTTAATACAGAATTGCAAATTAACTGCAAATTCATTGCTCAGGAATATTTTTTGCCACTCAGACGCAAAGTGTGTGTGTGTTTTTTTTAAATAACAGTGAATAAAAGGGACCAATGTTATAAAATACACAGGATGCACTGCTGAAGACTATATTTTAAAGTACTTTTTTTAAGTGTCAGTATACGCTTTATTCCTCTCCTCTATCCAATAACTTATTTCAAATGGTTAAAAATATTTGAAGATTGTACATAATGTAAACAGGCATTGCCAATTTAAGTAGATACAAGAGTTTTCCAAAATAAAGTTAAAGTAGCCTTTTGCATAATAGCATAGTAGACATTAAAGATATGTCACCCCTGCTCCTTAACTCCTACAGTAGTGTGTTTTACTGCTTTCTTAAATGAAAAAATACTTCCGAACACTGCTTTGCCGTTACAGTAGTTGACATACCCACTAAGTTATAGACTTGTATGATAAATCTCTTTTGGACAATGTCTGATTCTAACAAATAGCAGAAAACTTTAAGCATGCTTTATTCAGACTAGAGTTGAGGCATTTGCTTTAGGTTTAAAAATGACATCTGATTGAATTTATAGGGCATTTGAACAAATTGATATTGTACTTACTGTTTTAAGAGGACAACTAGTGACAAGAAAATGAATCACAGCTGTTTTATCAAGATTTACTTCGTTTTTTATGGAAAAATAAAGTTTAGTCTGTGTAACAACTGTAATGAAACCACTGCCATCAAATTGAAAAATGAACTATAAACTTAAACTGAAGTTGTACAGCTGACAGAGGTCACATCCTCAACAGAGTAAAGCATCTGTGGTCAGTCCTGGAGGCTGCTGAGCTCTGCCCCTGATCCACCAACACACGAACTCAAGCTTAACTTAAGCATGAGAGTGGCCCTACTGAAGTCAAGTGCTTAAGTGTTTTGATGGATTGGGGGCAGAGAGCTCAGCACCTTGCTATCTCAAGTCCTTAACGTGCTACCAAAAAAACTAATACTAGACATATAAATACATTCCTTCTGCCTTCCATGTTGAAAGTGAGATGACAAAACTACATACAAAAAAAGCTTGTAAATCTGTACTGAAGTCATTTGCAAATATGAACATTTGCAACAAGTTTGGATTTGTGTACCTTTACTATATAAGCACTGTGTTAGTCCTCTGGATGCAAAATGAGGTCTTCTAGCAAGTTTGCCTTTATAAGAACGTCTTTCAGTTGCTTACAAAGGTTATCCCAGGGAGAGTGGAGTTAGTAAGATTATTTAACTATATGATCCTATCGATGCCACAGAACTAGAAGAAAATGGAATTTATCAAAGGTGGTGTACAATGAAGTCACCTTATTAAATCTCCATTCCTGCAATTAGATCTGCTAGCATGGATCCCTGCCCCCTTGCAGAGCCCCACTGATGAAGATAGGACTGTGCACAAGCGGCCTCTCTAGTGGATTATGACTGCATAGTAAGGGGCAAAGAGGTGAATGTACCTCAATTAGCACAACATTAAAAAAATAATTTTACTGTACATAAATAATCCTATGTCATGTAAAATGTGTTAAGAAAACCTGATATATTGATAACAAAATCAAAAATAATATTGGAGTAGGAAACTAAACGATGTAGATGATTTAAATGAACTTTTATTTCATGACACTTCAAAAGCAAAATGTAAAACATAAGAAAATGTCTTTCAAATAAATGACAGAACATAATGAATAAAGGATACTGTAATTTGATCTCCCTTTACATAACTCATACAAAATTTACTACACACATTAAAAAATAAAACTCAAACGAAACTTGAGAGTTTTGATTAAAAGGTTTTTGTGAAAGAAGAAATGTAAATCATGTCAGAGATGGGAACACTGAGCTACTACTCCGCCTTTGAAATTCCACGGTATACAAAAGATCTCTGAAATGAGAACAAGAACAGGTGAGATGGAAAAACATTTGGGTGAATTACAGAATACTTTTCATTCCAGAAGCCACCAACGCATTTTATACAAGCATTGCACAAACACCACCATCAAAATGAAAGCTGTAATCTTGGGGGAGCAGAGCTGCAGCCAAACAGACGCTATACAATACTAGGGGGGAATTTTTGGCCAGGCAAACAAATTCTTACAAAACAGTTCAATGAAATCATCATTTCAACTTGCAAAGCTGCAGATCCCACAGTACTTTACACTCATAAGTGAGAAATGCAAAATATTAATATGGCTCTATGCCTATCTATAGCAGTATTTTAAATATGGTACCTAAACTTCTATTACTACCAGCTAAAGCAAAATGCTGGATGAGAATTTTGGAATTATAAACATCATCCACTGAAATGTACAAAATGCCTTGGGACCAGCTTTTTGCCATGTTTGTGCAGCACCTAGCACAACAGGGCCTTCGTCCAAGACTAGGGCTCCTAAGTGGTAGGTAACACAACTAATAAAATGCTGCCAATTGTGGCTGGGGCCGAGATCTGGCTAGTCCCAGTCTAAGTGGGTTTCCCTATGGTCAGACTCAAACAGGGGGGCTTCGTGCTGGGCTCAGACACAGCAAGCCGCAGACACCTGCTCCGTCCCCTCTGCACGCAGCGACCTAGAGCTAAAGCGGGCCGCCCACCCCTGCACCCAAGAGCGACACAGAGCGAGGGGCCCTCGGCGACGAAGGGGTGCGTAGCCCGGGGGGAGGGGGACCAGCCCAGGCGTGGGGGTAGCAGTTCAGCAGCCGAAGCCCCCGACAGGGATGTGATTGGCCGCCACGTCCCTGGGTGGGGGGTCGAAGGGCCAGGCCCCGGGGAGGCCTCTTACCCTCGGGCGGGGTAGGCGGCGCGCTGCCGGGCTCCTGCCTCCCGCCCCGGGACAGGAAGGTCCTAGGCAGGAGCAGGGAGACGCACAGCACCAGGCAGGAGACCATCGCCACCTTCCGGACGGCCGAATACGCCATGGCCGCCCCAACGGCCGCACGCGCCAGACACAGCCTGTCCTCCCCTCAACCGACCGGAAACTGCGGACCGCAACGGGAACCGGCAGCCGGCTCCTAGGGTAACATCCGGGCTGTGGTCCCGGACGTACTTCCGGCGCGTGCTGCCTGGGGAAGGTGCAAGCTCAGACTCCGCCTTCCTCGCACGTGGCTGATCGTCGAGCGGGTCCGAGCGGTGGGAGCATGCGCACTAGAGAGGGCTGGGCTGGTCCCGTCTGTTGTCTTGACTGGCTCGGGTCAGTCTCTGCTGCTTCCTGAGCCGGGCAGGGCCGGGCCGGGGGAGGGAGAAGTAGAGCCAGGCATAGCGGGCGCGCACCTGTACCGGCCGTGCGAACCGAGCCCGCCGAGGGGGCTCAGCTCGTCCCAGCCTGGGGAAGGGGGAGTTTCCAGTTTCTTCGGAAGGGTCTTCTCCCGTTAGCGAGAGTCCCTAGCCAGACAGCATCTTCCTAGAGACCAGGGCACCGTGTGCTCCCCGTCTGCCCACAGCCTCGCTGCCCATTAAAAACTGATCGGCTGGAGCCGTAGATAAGTGCCGGGGTGGCATCGCGTTTGGGTCACTCACTGGAGTAAAACTCATCACTTTGCTGCTAAATCCCCTTCTGGGGCAACAGCAAGGGGAACCTTGTGGTGTTTTCCTTATCCTACAGGCTTTACCCCAGGAATGAGTGATCCGGCTCATCCGTGTAACTGGCATGGAAGGTTAATGCATTATAGGCTAGTAAGCATCCTTATTATGCTGAATAGCCTATCTAGATATGTAAATGTTTTTCACTATACGCTTTTCCTCACTCCCACCCAGAGGTTTGGTTCTGCATCCTATGCTAAGAAAGGCAACAGGATGGTGTATGTGCAACACTAATGGAGTGCATACAGGTCTTAGCAACACGTTGAGAACAAAATGCAAAGGGGAAACAGTGCTTTTCAGCAACTAATAACTTAGCCTAACCTAAATTATTCTTTGTGAGGATAACAAAAGTTACCTCCCTGACCCTAGTACTGTCCCTCTACTAAATTTCAAAGAGCTGCTGCAGACACTGGAAGTATTAGACTAAAAAAAAAAAAATTATAATGGGAGATGATAGGCAGCCTAACTGTGGGGTCACTGCTGCACCTCCTATAATATATGTGAGAGAGCACATGATGGTGGGGATCTGGCCTGAAGATTTTATTGGCAGTTGTGGTTTACAACTTGTTAGTAACCTCACCTTCCCAGTGAAGGGGAGAATGGCACACACCCTTAATGACAGTGAGCGTTTAAAAACGATTACAGTACTTTTTTTTGTATCCTTCTATTTATAATGCCAAATTTGCTCAGTAGCATGAATCCAACTGTACAGACCTCAAGGAGAAAAATCTTACAACACAGCCTCGTAGAAATGGTTAGCAATGAGAGATCAGTCACAAAACAAAGGATTCTAGCATGTTCCAGACACCATTGTAATTTGTATCTCTCCCAACTCATCTCTTTGGGCTGTATGTGTGAAGTTACCTTACAAACAGATGACCTGTCAAGTGGGTTAAGAGATTTATTGAAAACAGAGGAAGGGATAGTAAAACAGAAGTGGTTTGCATATCACATCTAGATATACACATCTCATAAGCTTGGAATGCCCAAGGTACAGCAAGAAAATCATTTATTAAATATATATTTCTGGCTGTTTGCTCCTCAATCCGCCGCAGTCTTATTTTGGCTATCCAAAAGAGCTTTCCAGACCTGCTTCTCAAGTTCATTGATCCAGGTCAGATCCCTGGTGAGTGGGTTTCTCATCAGGTTGAGAGAATAAACATTTTCACAATTAGTGGCTGAAATCAGGGGTACCATCTGGAAAAAATGCAAGGTAATACAATGACCATTCCCTTCATTCTGCTAACATCCCCTATCTTCCTGGCTCTCAGTTAAGTATTTCAAAGAACACTTTGCAACTCTTTACTTTAGCCATGTTCACGAGTCAAAGCATGTGGGATTCTAAGGTAATATCCATTGTCCTTGGCAATAGATGTTACATCATGCCTTCTGTCTATCTGATTCCAGTCTGTATAGTGGCCTCTCGAAGTGGCAAGAATAGATTTTTCTTACTATAAATCCCTCAGATATATTTACTGTGAAACATTGTAGACAAACCTCAGACCCTCTGTCAGTATGATACAATAGTATAGTGTTCAAGTCCAGTATTTTGTGAGCAAGGCTAGCAAGTGCTCTATCCCTTTGAAAAAGTGAGATTTTTCACTTTCCAACAGGCACTATAAAACTCATGTTACTAGTTCTCTGATGTGTTGCAGGGGATCAGTACTAAAATCTGTATTTCAGCAAGTTAGAGGGAATATGCATGTCCCTTGCCCACCTCCTTCCCATCTGCTGATCTCCATCTCTAAGTCTGGGGAAGAACAATGCAACAGAGGTGACACTCTCCCCTTTTACATTCCCAAGCTAGGATGTAACCAGGTTCCCCCTGGTGCTTCTGGACACAACTCATCCAGCTGCAGATCTCCACTAGTACAGTAACTCCTCGCTTAATGTTGTAGTTATGTTCCTGAAAAAATGCAACTTTCAGCAAAATTATGTTAAGCGAATCCAATTTCCCCATAAGAATTAATGTAAATGGGGGGGGGGAGTGGGTAGGTTCCAGGGAAAAAATTTTCACCAGACAGAAGACATGTAGATATATATAATCACAGAGTATAAGTTTTAAACAAACAATTTAATGATGATGATTGTGAAGCTTGGTTGAGGTGGTGAAGTCAGAGGGTGGGATATTTCCAAGGGAATGCCTTACTGCTGAATGATGAACTAGCAATTGGCTAGCTCTCAAGGGTTAACTTATTGTTAATATAGCCTCACACTCTACAAGGCAGCAGGAATGGAGGGAGGGGAGACAGCATGGCAGACAGACACAGCGACACACACTGTGTGTGTGAGAGAGAGAGAGACGTGCATTACTCCTTTAAGTACACTGCCTTTCTAAGAAGATCAGCAAGCGGAGAATGCAGCTGCTGCCAGGAAGCTCCATCTGTCCTGAGCCCTGTCGTGTCGCCCCGCTGCTCTGTGGAAGATGGGGTAAGCGGGGTGCAGGAGCAGGGGGGAGGGAGACACCCTGACATTAGTCCCCCTCTTACCCCTGCACAGCAAGCAGGAGGCTCTGGGGAGCAGCTCCAAGGCAGAGGGCAGGAGCAGCACATGGCAGTGGTGGGAGAGACAGCTGAACTGCTGGCAAGTGATAGCCTGTTGGGCAGCTGCTGCACAGGGAATTTAGGGGAATGGGGAGCTGATAGGCAGGAGCACTGCCAGCTTTTTTGGCGCCTAGGCGGCAAAAGGTCCCACCCCTGAAATGTCTCCCCCAACAGAGGCGGCGGAAGGTCCTGCCCCCCGAAATACCGATGACGACCAGGGTGACCGAAGATCCAGCCGCTGCAGTTGCTGCCCCCCAAATGTTGGCGCCCTAGGCAACTGCTAGGTCACCTAATGGGTTACGCCGGCCCTGCTGATAGGGGGCTGCCAGTTTATGCTAGTTCCAAGCCCCCTCCAGTCAGCTGCAATGGGCTGCTTGTCCTGCAAGCAGTGGACAAAGCAGGCGGCTGCCAAATGACATTATAAGGGAGCATGGGACAACTTTAAATGAGCACGTTCCCTAATTGATCAGCAACGTAACAACGTTAGCCAAGACAATTTTAAGTGAGGAGTTACTGTATGTGTCTGTCCCAACAAGGTCCAGTATTGTGATGCTTTGGCTGGGGCATTTCAGGAACAAAAATAAGCATAACTCAAATCCAGGGTCATCCCACAAACCTTCTGTGGTGCCCCACCCTTGTATTCAAGGCTTGTCTCCCAGTCTTTGCTTTTGCCAATTCCCATCCTAAAATCTCATCATCCCTTCCAGGAGAGCCAACCCAGCTGGCAGGCAAGCACCATCTCAGACCTACAACCAAGCTTCTCTCCCACCAAGAGAATTAGAGCTCTGTTCTTCCTGACAGCCCTGAATTAGGGTAGGCTGCCTTCTCCTATCTCCCTGGTCCACACCTTACACTGAGTGCAGGTGTAGTGAGGTGGGGCCAACTGGGTCCACAGGCCTTCCCTAACCCTTTCATTACCAGCAGAGAGCCTGTTTGCCTCCTCAACTCGTTCACATTGCCTGCATGGGGCCTCTCTGGCTTGTCACGCAGGGATCTGTGGGTTTTTCATTCCCTCAGCCTTAATACACAGGAGAAATTGTTTGGGTTCCTATAGGATGTAAAGCATTTCTTGTGAGCTGCTGGGTGTTCTCCACTCTTTTTTCACTTCTGTAGGATTTTAGGGGACACTCAACAGTACTCAAGTGGCTTTGAGCACGTTTCAGGATTGGGCCTTGAGTTCTCTTGTAGAGAAAACCACAGAAGCATTAGTTTTGAGCACACATGTAATGTATGTGGACTATATGAGGAAAAACCTAACATTGGGTATATCAGCTTGGATAAAAATGTTCTTAATTATTTCAGAATCCAGTAGGCTATCTTGAGATTTTTAAAGGATTTTGCAGCAAGTCTGTATTTAAAATTTACTAAGCAGTCAACACTTAATAAGGTTATTGCCACTTACGCATATTCCAATTTTTGATGACAAATCCAACAAAGGTCTCAGTAAAATGCTAGTTCAAGCTTTCAAAAAACAATGGATCATACTTTTCTGAAGGAAAGGTGCAAGAAGAAAGAGTGCAATAAGATTATAGCAAGGAATAATTTTGGATCCACTATTTACAGTACAGAGTATTGTTCGTGTATTTATGTATTCTGATGTATTTAATCCACTTTGTTACACTTTTTTCATGTTTTTTTCTAACTGCACCAAGAAACACTTATTGAAAGGGGTCTACATTATCTATATCCCCTTAAAATTTCCCATTGCTGTCTAACCCCATTCAGAGCAAATCTTGATGACATAGTGGTTAAAATTCTAGCAGCTGCCTGGGATTTGTCTGCTCACGAATTGTTACTAGCACAGCTGGAGCTGCTACAGTGGAAAAGCAGGAAAAAAATGCTAATTTAGACAATGTCTTGATTTACAGGGTCCCTCTGGACTGTGTATTTACCAAATCCTTCCCTGAGTGCATTTATTTAAATATAAAGGACAGAACTAGAAATGTGCCAAGCAATGCTAGAATTTCAAAAAAATCTGTCCCAACTACTAAAACTGCCAAAAACTTCCTGGAATATACTGACTTCCTGGAGTGATTTTTTTCAGGAAGAAGTCTGAAATCTGAAGATTGCAAATAATTTGTAAGCTTGGGCTGCTATTGTGTAAACCGTCTCTCACACTACCTTTCTAATAAACTCTACTCTGCTCTCACTCCTTATTGCTAGGGTGAGAGAGGTTTATATTGGTTCATTCTTACAATCATAGGCAGAAACTGTGTCACATCAAATTAAATGTCATGGTTTTATATTTCCATTATATTTATATTACACTAGATTACTGTAGCTGAATTAGACTATTTTCCACAGGGTCTGGGTTGCAACTGCTGTTTTTAACTCATTTTCCACAAGGAATTGAACTTGAACTGAGGACTGACCTGCTTTCCACTAAGGCACAGTAGACCACTATGAAGGAACAATACTGAAAGGTCTCAAGTTACTATAAAAGTAAAATCACAGTGCAAGGACTTCTGAACACTTGGAAACCATTCTAATGGTTCCAGTAATTGTTCTTATACAATGCTTCACCTCTAGAGAGAGGGCAGGCTTTAGCTTATTTCCCATTAATGAGAGCCCCTGTGGACTATCTCCTTCAACAGCCCAGTAGGTCTTTTACCAGTTCTCAATGGCCTTGTCACAGACGTAGTGGGATTCATTCACCACTCTGTGCAGACGTCTTCCTCCCCATGGGACTCTTCTTCACCACTTCCTATGCCCTCAGCAGGGACTGATAAAGGTTTGCAAACCAAAAATGATATGGAGTATCACCTTAGTGATATCACACACAAGCCGCATCCCAGATTTTTAAAAATCCCAAGAAAAAATATGACAGAAGGTATCGCTCACCACTGTTTTTTGTTGTTTTGGAACAATGAAGAATTTAACACTGGACTGCAGACTTTCTTGATAATAGAAGGGCAGATTCGTTCAGAGGCAGGTGACTGAGGTTACTATCCTAGCTCGCTCCTCAAAGAGTCTAATGCTTCCGAACAGCATCGTCTCTGTCTTCTCTGCATTTAGCTTGAACCAGCTGCTTCATTAATATGCTTTTCTCTTGCAGGCACTATGAAAGTCCATATATGTATATTTGTCCTATTGGCTGAGAAAGAAATGTGGAGCTGGGATTTGTCTTATGATCTCTTATTGTGGTGGGCACTCATCCATGGAGCACCCCCCTTGTGGCCCAGTACGGAACTGCATGATACATCACTGCCTCAGTTTCCCCAATGGGCTTTCAGTGAGTTCAATTAAGTGTTTACAGACTGAATGGTGCCCTTTCTGGGGTCTAATTTATTTAATCAAAGACCAAACGAAAACACATGGAAGTCTTCACTTCAGTGTCCTAGCTGGGGGAGGGAGTGAAAGTTAATCTTAGTCTGTTTGCCTCATTTGAGTCCACCCATCTCCTCCATATAGACTCTTTACCACTAAGGCCCTCTTGACCAGCCCCCACCTGCCCCAGCAAAGGGTTCCTTCTCTGAACTCAGAGCCCCTTCAGAAGTCAAATCACTGCAGCTCTTCTCTGGAACAGTGTGTAATTCCTCTGGGATCTGGACCACCAACTGCTGTCTGGTAAGGTCCTTCTACTGAGACTAGGTCTCCTATGGGCTTGGCACTTGTAACTCTCCCCTTTCAGAACCTCTTAACTCTAGGAGTATAAGTTCCTGGATTCGCTTTCCTGGTGAGCTCCCTAGCCAGTTCCCCGAGAAGACCCTTTCCTGAGGAGCTGTCTGTCTTCTGGCACCCCCTGACAGAGGGTCAGCTACCCTGAGACATCTCTCCAAGACATTTAATGTATATGACAGAAACAATCTATGCAGAACCTGCAAATGATAATTTTGGGGGAGGATAAGGAGAGGCCATCATGACTGACACATGTTTGCTGCTACCTTCAGAAAGATTTGATTGAGGATGGGTTGGAGACAGGCCAGTGGTTGGTGTTCCAATACTCGCTTAGGGCCAGATTCTGCCACCCTCAATGTTAGGTGGCAGAGTGTGGCCCTCCCTTTGGTTGCATTGATAAATGTCTTCTAGTGATGTAGAATTTAAATGACTTTATAGCTACATAGCACAGTCTATGGATCAATTACTGGTATTTATTTTCCTTATCTCTGAAGATTAAAAGGTAATGTGCACTCAACAAAATACCATTTAAGTTTAATTAAAAAGTGCAATATATAGAGAGATGATCCATACTATGAGTTTTCATGAGTACAAGTAAAAAATGTGGTATTTATACATTTTCCTGGGTAGGTATCATCCATCTGAAATTAGGTAAACTTTGTGCTGAGTGCAACGTATGGTGTAGATTAACTACATTTGCTGTTTTAATACACATGGCAAAAAATCTTTGAAATAGCTTGTAACTTTTGATTTTCAAAACTGTTGGACTTCCATTTACATTTAGATTTGAAGTTATCTTTCTATACTCATTCAAACATCAAACTGGATGACAGCTTTGTGTGTTGAGCCGGAACAATATCTGCCTAACAATATCAGGATGGATATGAGATGTTGCACCAGCTTAGAAGAATCAGCTTACATGAGGCTGAAGTTTCACAAGACAAAGCCTTTGCCATTCCAGAAGCAGTATCAGTCAACTCAAACAGGAAATCAGTACCATATCAGGGCACTCTGTATGTCACCACTATTTCCATTTTAAATCTGTCTTAGGACATGCACTCAAGATAGGGAGTGAGACCACCTGTAATAGGTCAGAGGCAACTAACAGATCTCCAGCACCTCTCTGTGCATCCCTACGCTCAGGCTGCAATGAATAACTGTCAGGAGACAATTGCACTATTAGCAGTCCTGAGAGTATCATTGAGTCAGTGATGGTTAATATATGGAGACTCAGGGTCTTTTTCCATGAGAAAATCATTTAACAGCATGGAACAGAGGGTAGTATCACTGCTAGTGGACTCTTCTTGAAGGAATAGAAAATTCTTGTCAATGGTCGCTTGTTTTCTAGCTCCCCCTTCCTTACTTTTCACAATAGAGAGGAATGGAAATACTCACTATGCTCTAAAACTCATTTTCCGCACACTGGATAATCACATCCCCAGTCAGACTATGGAAGCACTGTACAGTGACCACTGAAGAAGCATATGATAGCTGTTGCAGCTCATAGGGTAAGGAAGATGAACAAGTTCAGTGCATAAGACCATCCAAAAATGGTTTTTCTGAAATAGATGTTGTTCTAGTTTGTTTATTTAGTTGGAGCAAGACAGTTGCTGCAATTTTTTATTTAACAACTTATAATACAATCAGCAAATAAACAATGATTCAACAACTAGTAAAGTGGAAGAACAGTCGACCATAACAAGGAAACCAAGATATACTGGTAGGGATATCAGGGCTCAGTACAAAGTCTTCTGTCACCAAAATTATGGTTAGAAGAACAATTTTCCTCCTTCACCCAAATCTTCATCTCCTTCAGTAAAAATTTTAGGTGCATGAGGTATGTAGAATCAAACTCCATGAGTAATAAGGATCCAATCCTACATCCACTGAAGTCAGTGGAAAAACTCCCATTAACTAAACTGAAAACAGCATCTGGTCCTTATCATATACAAATATAGGTATGGACATAGGATAATAAACAGAATAAGCAAAAAGATGAAAGCCTTGTAAATATGTGTTATGTACTTCACCTTCTGGGTATAACTATTACCCAATACAGAATTTCACGAATATGAATACACTAGTTATTCCTACAACACTTTTATAAGGGTCAGCCTCATGAAGTGAGTTTTTTGACAATTAATGTACATTGGATGTTGCTTGCCATCACATAGAAGGCGGTGTTTTTAAAGAAGAGATGTCTGCACAAGAGTTGATATTTATTCATGAATCTGCTGTATTGTACTGTGTTCAAATACCTTATGGTATTCAAAATAGCAGGATTATTGTGGCAAAACAACTTCCAGCTACTGTAATGTGTGTATGTATGCATATAATGGATATTAATAGCAATACTTCCAACCATTAAAGCCAACTTTATCTTCAACTTCTGAAATTAGACTTTAATTCTCTCTTTTTAGTCTTTATTCATTCTCTCTTCTTGACATTCACTCCATCCATTCCCACCCCCTTTGACCCGTGCCTTCCAGCCATCCCAATTTAGCCCTAGCACTGGGTGAATATTGAAAATGCATTCGAGAACATTTGTTCCATTAAGATGCATGAATTTGCTTTGTTGCTCCATGCTTTTATTCGTTTGCTGAGAATATTCGTTTGCTATTTTTGTTTGCAAAAAAAGTTCATAGAAATGGAAAATGTGCTAATCTGTATGCAACACAAATATTTACACTGCGTATTTGAATACTCATGCAAATATGTGTTTGCACAAATGTTTGCACCACAAATTACTTATTTAAGCCTTTTTTGTCTTTACAAAAGTTTCACTCATCCAGAGAGCAGAAACATTTCCATATGATTTTGGTGACTAATCACTAAGCACAGCTTGAAGTAAAGAGTAACAACAGATAGCACCTGAACAACATATAGGCTGATATCTGTTCACGTAACACATTAATTGAACATTCTTGAATAACAGAAATCCATAAAAATCAAAGTTCGATTGTTGATAATTTTGTGAACAGAAATATGATGTGAAATTAGTTGAATGAATCATCTTGGGTTTGCTTGTTTCATTTCATCATATCTAAAAGCGGACTTAAAAATGTGGGCCTAATTTTGCTCTGATTTATCCCAGTGTAAATATGGAACAATTTCCTTGAAGTCAACAGTAGTACACTGATGTAAAAGTGGCATGAGTGAAAAAAGAACCAGGCCCAGTGCCTCCCATGGTTTGAGTTTCCTGAAGTGCTGATTTGGCTCTGCAATCCAGTACTAAAACTTATACAGATTTGAAAAAGGCAAAGCTACTCAAGATGAGTGGCAGTGCAGAAGAGAAAAGTCTAAAAGTAAAAGGCTAAATTCTGCAGTTCTTACTAAGACCAAACTCCTGTGGAAATCAGTGGGAGGGAGCCTTTCCTGAGTAACTGTATAAGGCCAAATTGTGGTGCTCTTAAATACCTGTGATAGGCTCCAAAGCTCTTAAAAGCTGTGGGAGGGATAACATCAGTCAATATGCTCCACCAGATTGGTTTCTGAGAGCCTCCAGAGCAGATCTCTGCAGCTCCTCTGCAAAGAAACTATTGTCAGTAGGGCAGATGTATAGCCAATGGATTAATGAACTGTTTGGTTCCACTAAGATTCCCAAGCAGGGATAGCTGTGGGTTATATTACAGTAACTCCTCACTTAATGTCGTAGTTATGTTCTTGAAAAATGCGACTTTAAGCAAAACGATGCTAAGCGAATCCAATTTCCCCATAAGAATTAATGTAAATGGGGTGTGGGGGGGTTAGGTTCCAGGGAATTTTTTTTCACCAGACATAAGACATTATATCCCTATACAGTATAACTTTTAAATAATTTAAAACCATTTAATATAGGTATAAGTTTTAAATAATTTTAAACACAATTTAATACTGTACTCACCAATGATGATGGTGAAGCTTGGTTGAGGTAGTGGAGTCAGAGGCTGGATCATCTGGCTGCTTCTCTTGCTGTTATTGCTGAACTTTCCCAACTCAGAAAAACATATCTAGAGATTGTTGTTTTGCTTTCCTTTTTTTTTTTCTTTTTCTTGGTACATTTCTTTACAGCAATTCATTACACCAGCAACTCCCCTAATCACTTTGGAGCTGTGTTCTTGTTAGGATCGTCATCACTGCTAGGCACTCCACTATCCCTTGCTGGACATTTTTGACTCAAGATGCTGGGTGATACAATCATGAGTTAGAAATGTTCAGGGAATACTTGTATTGACACAACGCAGACAACGATGGCTGCCACACTGAAGTGGGAGTGTCGCTTGGCTTTTGTCACAAAGTAGTTACCTACTAGCAAGCAGCGGCCAAACAACATTATAACGGAACACTGCGTGACTTTAAATAAATATGTTCTGTAATAGATCAGTGATGTAATAACAAACCAGCATTAACTGGGATGACGTTAAGTGAGGCATTACTGTATCTATGTCTTCCCATGTGCCATATTAGTGCTGTACCAGGAGCCTGGATTGAGGATTAGGTCCCTAAACCCCTTCCACTTAGCTGTTTCTTCCCCATATTAAGAATGTAAGGATTTGAGCCCAAATTAGTAGTGATGTGGCTGCAAATTCCCTAGAGACTGCCTGCTTTCCAGCTACCTGATGAGTCCAGGATCAGAAAAAGGAGAGTCATGGTTTCTACAGGGTAAAATATGACCAGGAATGAAAGCAATGAGTGAAAATGGCTGGCGTAGTCTTTGTTCTGGCAAGTGGTGAGGTAAGGACTTTTCCTTACCTCTCCTTTACCATTTACCTTTGCTGTGGTTAGCGGACAGAAAGCAAACTCACACTTAGATTCCTTGGGCGCTTCTGTCAAAAATAAGGAAAATAGTCTTCTGCTCCAATTAATTAAACAAACGGATATAAATTCCCTGCTTAAATCATACTTTGCATATCCATAATCTCTGCACTACATTTTATGTATACATTACCCTTGGGTAAAAATTTGTGAGCGTGAAAGTGCTTTCTCATATAATCTTGCTAAAGCACACTTTTGCCTATAAATATTCATACCACTGCCAAAACATTTGCAGGCTTTCCCCAAAGGTGAAATATGGGTAATGTACTTTGCCTTCTGGGTATAAATATTATCCAATACATTTTGGTTAATATGAATACACTAATTATTCTTGTAACCCTTTTAAAAAGGGTCATCCTCATGATGTGAATTTTTTAAAAATGTAATTACAGTAATTGGATACTTAATCTAATTAAAATTGGCTTTATCTTTAATGGAAATTTTTCTAAAGAGGCAGAATGACAATTGACTTTTTGATAATCACTGTTTTCTTTCAGCCGGAGGATGCATTTAGTACAGTCGAACCCAAAGAACCTGGTCTCTATACCATCTGCCCATCGTGTCAAACTAGAGTTTTATCCAGTGTAGGCAAAACTTTCATTTTAAATTATAAAAAAAAGTATCTTTAACTTTTATGATAATATTTATTTTTCATTGTGACTGAGGTACAGTTAATTAAAAGCATCCATGTAGAGCTAACTATAACATAAAGCCTTTCTTAAAGTATATAGTTTATCTTATGGACAATGAGATAAAACAGCTACATACAGAGGCCTCTCTCCTGTGATTGGGTTGATGCAGGCATACTCTCACATTGTGTGGTGCCCCACTGACTTCAGTGGACTCTGCCTGGGCAAACTCCTGCATGTATGTGAAGTCCCACTGAAGTCAACAGGTCTCTGTGTGGGCGCAGAGGTTCTTCTGTGGATTTCATTGTAGAACTGGGCCATTGTTTGCACTGCGCTTTCTACAGGAATCTCCTTTGTAGGATGTGACTTACCTATATTAGCTTGATAGGTGTATGTGACTCAGATGGCTGTATAGTAACAGCTGATTTAGCACTGTTATCCTTTTAACATGTGAATGTTATTTTGTACGTGTGTTGCATGGGGGAACCTGTCCAGACATAGCTCTCTAAGGATGTTGAGTGCATGACCAAGGAGTTTATTCATGCTGATGGTTATATAGGAACAGGACTGAAAAGAGATCACGTAAAGAAGTGATGGGCAAAATTCATTAAACCTGTTGGTAGGTGGAAAAGAAAAATGAGTCCTCTTGTGGGGTAAAGAAATTCTTCCAGGAGGGAGCTGGAGGCTGCAGAGCGCACACTCCTAGAGGATAGCTGGACATGCTTGTAAACTAAAAGGAGAGAATGTCCTGAGATGGGGATTCACACTTACCTGTGGAGGGAATCAAAAATTTATCCTATTTAGGAGTTTGCAGTAACGGGTAATATGTTGTGACAGAGCCAGATTCTCTGGCCCATTGCAGCCCCTTTGTGCTACTAAAACCCAGCAGCAGCTCCCCTGTAGGCACAAAGCTGCCATAGGCCCAACTGTCTTATGTCAGAGTGGGGAGAGGCAGGGGTAGGGCCAGAACACAACGAACTCCGGCTGCCCCCAGCTGGTGAGCAGTGCCATGAGAAACATCACCAGCTAGTGGAGTTGGGATGCTTAAAAACTTAAAACTTCTTGATGCTTAAAAGCCTGAGAATCAGGGATCCCCTCCCCCTGTCTGCTGCACCCAGTGGAATCTGCCTCCTAATTATCTCATCCATCTAACTGTATTTTAGCAGAGAAGACTGAGATATGGTTACATTCACTTCATCTTATTTTATGATATGAGATTCTCTGCATTGCACTTAAATAAGCTGCTTTTACTGAAGACAGAGTGTCCTGGATTCTGGTGATAAAGCTCAGGGGTAATCATGGCTGGATGTTCCTGAGAAACAAGAACTGACTTCCAGCCATAAGGTTGGAGGTAACCGTTTGAGTCCTCAGCCACAAGATGGTTTGAGTGGGATCCATGCCAAAAGGGGAAGGGCAGGGAGACACTTGCAGTAGTCAGAGCAAGTGCAAGAGCAAAGACCACCGCGAGTGCAGATTTGGTGATGGGACTCTAAGAATTGTTTCCTAAAATACGATCAGAGTACTAAGAGGTGGGCAAGACCCATTAAATCATTATGTTATTCTCCCTTGGAAGGGCATGATATAGTCTCTGTCATGGGTGGCCCCTGACGGCCATGACACAAGTGCACCAGTTTCTCCTCAGTCCAGCCATACAAAGAACACAGTCTTTCTCACTCTGTGATAAAAAGCCACAATTTATTTGTGTACACATACAATAGTCCATAGAACCCTCCTGGTACAATTACACTCCTAAGTCCCACAGTAAACAATACAAAAATACCACCATTTTCATTTCCCCTCTTCAAGGACATCACTTCCAGGTCATCCACCCATTAGTCCACCAGCACACAGGTCCCTGGTCCTTTCTGCCCTTGTTCCAGGGCCCCACTCTCTCAGCCATTCACCCGAGAGTGATTAGTCTCATGACTCTTCTGTCCAAAACATAGTCCAATGACTCAACTTCCCAGCATTCAGCTCAAGAAGATCAGGAAGCTAGACCCTCCATTATACTCTCAGGCAGCTCACCGTTCCTTGATTGTTCTTTATAAGGCCCACGTGCCTTCTCTGAATCCCAGTTGGGAGCTAGCCAACAAATCACAGGTGCACTAGACCCTGAGCCTGCTTAAAGGGCCAGTCACCCAGTAGACAATGTATTTGATATTAAACTAATATAGCATCTGGGGTACAATTTTTTTTTGAGCACTCACATATTTTATTGACTTCAGTGGGAGTTTTGGGTGTAAAAGAAATGAAGGACTGGCCTTTAGCTCATAGCCAAAAGGCCCAAAAGAAGTAGTAAACAGCCATTTTATTTTGTTCTATAGTTTCCTGAATATGATGGGTCAGATTATCAGTTCATGTAAACTGGTATGGTTGATGTCAACAGAGCTACACCAATTTATACCAGTTGAGGATAGGGCCCAGTGTTTCCAAAAGCAGATCTTGCCACATACTTGCGTATAATTTTTGTTTTCTCTTTGTTCATTTCTGGAATCTTTTTGTTTTTTGTTGTTGATTTCCCACTTTCAAGCAGTAGAAGGAAGCTGTGATAAACTGGGAACTAGAGCTGGTAAATAATCCACAATGAATAATGTATCCAATGAACGGAACCTCTTTTTCTGTTCATGAGTTGACTGTGAATAGCTCACCATTTTCTCACACAACTGATATTCAGGCCGGGGGGGGGGGAGGGGTGTTACACTCTAATTTACTTGTTATTTGAAATTATTTTCCAGATAATTTCTGGAAATAACATTTGGCTTCCAGGTGCCTTGCAAGCAGTTTGTTGTAAATATTCACAATTCGCACTGTGCCGGTTAGTTTTGATTGGACACGTTCTCTTCCAAAGAGGTTTCCTTTTTGAACACTCACAATTGTAAATTCTGAACTTGCTCTTTGCACGTTTTCCCAGCTCCCCTCTGAACTTTTTTGCAGCTGCCATGTCAGTGTCAGGCGTCTTACTCATATTGGGCTAGATTGCGCCATTTGGCACTGCCAGGTACTGGGGACAGTGTAGGGCATCATCACCCCAGAGGGAGAAATGGCGGCGTTCTGTTAGGGGGCTCGCTGGTGCACACTCCGCATTGCAACACTCCTCTACAGGGTACAGCCTACTTCCTCTCTAGGCAAAGGGCCAACAGAACTAGCTGGCTGGTGAATGGTGCATCAGATCCATGCATCTGTGTACTCTCTGATTCCTCCCTGACCCCTTCAGGATGGCACTGGAATAATTAAAGAGCAATTCTAAGCAACGGCAGTGCTTCCTGGTTCTTATGTAGACTGTTGTGTTCATGACACACACACACGGAGCAGTCTGAAAAATACTCTTCCTGGGAAGTGGCCAGTGCTTAATTTGTAATGAAAGAGGTGCCAGGGCACAAGAAATTAGGTGCTGGGGCTCAAACAATTTTTTTACATTCAGAATGGATGTAGAGAGCCCAGCAGTGCCAGGGCTCACCCTGGCGCAAAGCAAGCACTGGCGGTTGCAACAAAACATTACTTTATTGCTTAGAATTCAGAACAACAATGCACAAGAACTCAAAAACAGAGAGAATGACAGACAGACAGACAGACAAGGCTGCTCCCTAAAGCAGAGAGGCACATTTCATCTCACCTTGCTTTAAGCTGTCTGTTTCCAAACTGACTATGCTCACAAGCTTTGCTACAGGACTTATTAGCCTGTAAGCAGGCCCCAGAACTCACTGGGCCTGCAGCTCTTAGAGTGATAGCTAGCAATTCCAGCAAAGCAATCCTCAACACGCCACACATCAGTGCAAGGATAGGGGAAGATTCACACTCTGTCACTGTGAACCCACTACCCACATAAGGACTGGCCAGAATATAGACCAACATGGGTCTAGTTTTTGTGAGAAAACATACCATAGTCTCCTCATTTCTGTAATGTGTCAGAGGAGGCTTTATTTGATTATTAATATTACTTACAAGAACACATCCAGTTTTGCTGTCTTTAATGATGCACACAATAGGCAACCATTATATTTTGTATCAACAAATATTTCAGCAGCTATTTTACTGTCCTGGCAATTAAAAATTAACCATTCTCCCACCCCCCGCCACAAATTGTCTTGTCCACAGAAATCTTGGTTCCCAGAAAGTTAGAACATTTGCAATGCTGCAAGTTTCCCAGAAGATGGCAGTGCCAGTACAGTAAACAACCAAGAAGCAGAGCATTGGAAGGAGATTGTTTTGTAACTTGTCAGCTCAGAACTGATTTATAACAGGTTTTAAATATTTTTTAAAAAGAGGGGGATGATCAGATAATTATACATCTATGAATGTCCAAAGCAATAATGATAGCACTCATTACAACTTTGGAGTGTGTCTGGTTTCTCAAGGGTTCACAACAAACGTTAATCCATCTGAATGGAAACAGGAGACATAATTTAGCAACAGCTCACTTCTATTACCTCGATTGTATATTATAATTAATTTTAGCTACACATGCTCACATTGTATGTTAAGTATCAGAGGGGTAGCCATGTTAGTCTGGATCTGTAAAAATCAACAAAGAGTCCTGTGGCACCTTATAGGCGAACAGATGTACTGGAGCATGAGCTTTCGTGGGTGAATACTCACTTCGTCAGACGCATGTAATAGAAATTTCCAGAGGCAGGTATCAATATGCAGGCCAGAATCAGTCTGGAGATAACGAGGTTAGTTCAATCAGGGAGGATAAGGCCCGCTTCTAGCAGTTGAGGTATGAACACCAAGGGAGGAGAAACTGCTTTTGTATTTGGCTAAGCCAATTCAGTCTTTGATTAATCTGAGCTGAATGTGGTCAAAATTTGCAAAATGAACTGAAGCTCAGAAGTTTCTCTTTGGGAAGTTCTGGTCCTGAAAATTTTTAGCTATAGGATGGCTACCAGAAACTAAGGGTCACCAAATGAAATTAATAGGTAGCAGCGTTTAAAAACAAATAAAAGAAGGTTCTTCTTCAACACAGCGCACAGTCCAGACTGTGTGGAACTCCTCACCTGAGGAGGTTGTAAGGCTGGGACTATAACAATGTTTTTAAAAGGGAACTGGATAATTCATGGTGGCTAAAGTCACATTAAATGGCTATTTAGCCAGGAAGGGTAAAGAATGGTGTCCCTAGCTCTCTGTTTCATCAGAGGATGGAGATGGATGGCAGGAGAGAGAGTTCACTTGATCATGCCTGTTAGTATTCACTCCCTCTGGGGCACCTGGCATTGGCCACTGTCGGTAGACAGATACTGGGCTAGATGAACCTTTGGTCCGACCTGGTACAGCCGTTTTTATGTACCTTAAAATCTGCTGTTGTGTGGCCAGGAAGGTTGAAGTGCTCTCCTACAGGTTTTTGTATATTGCCATTCCTAATATCTGACTTGTGTCCGTTTATCCTTTTACGTAGGGACTGTCCAGTTTGGCCAATGTACATAGCAGAGGGGCATTGCTGGAACATGATGGCGTATACTACATTGGCGGACATGCAGGTGAATGAACCGGTGATGTTGTAGGTGATCTGGTTAAGTCCTGTGATAGTATTGCTGGTTCAGATATGTGGACAGAGTTGGCATCGAGGTTTTTTGCATGGATTGGTTCCTGAGTTAGAGTTGCTACGCTGCAGTGTGTGGTTGCTGGTGAGAATATGCTTAAGGTTGGCGGGTTGTTTATGGGTGAGGACTGCTTTCATGTATTCTGCAAGTTGATGTAGGTAATTTACAGGTTGAGGTTAATTTCTGATTACTTTTTGTCATGTAGTGTTTGTGCTATGATTACATATGATTTACTAAAAATAAGTGATCAATTAAAAGAACTGATTGTGTTTCTTTTTTTCATTCATTTATTATATTTGTATATGTCTTTTATTACCAAAAGGCTCTTTTCACAATAAAAAAGCTAGACACTATTTTCATGGACAGAAGGCTAGTGAAGAGATATTCCATACTTAAAAACATATTCACACAAAATTCATCCTATTTTATTAAGACCTTTTGTCGAGAATGAAAAATTAGCAAAATCGGTATTAGAATTCCTCTCTCTCGACCAGAAAATCATTCAGCTGGATTCAAGTAGGAAAGAAAACTGAAACTTTTTTTTTTAAAAGTGCTGAAAGTTTATACAACTGATTCTGCCCTCAATACCCAACAACTTAGCCTCTTGTAAGAGCTCACAACATAAATCCATTCATCTTAAGCAGTTGGCAGTCACTTGAAGGGGAGAACAACCTTGTTTGGTCACTGGAAGGCTCTGCATTTTCCTCTGCATGAGGCAAAGATGCATATGGTTCATTGGGTCTTCAAAAGACCCCTGATTTTGTGCGACAATAGTCAATATGTAAGTGCACTGAAGATAGATAACCTGAGACCTGACGCAATAACACTTGCTGAAGTCAAGGGAAAGATGACTTCAGCGCAGTTCACATTAGGCCCTGGTTTGCAGGGCCGGCTCTAGGTTTTTTGCCGCCCCAAGCAAAAAAATTTTTGGCTGCCCCTACCCTAGCCCTGGGCTCTCCCCAACCCTGACCCACACACCCCTTGCCGCCCCAGCCCTGGGTCACTGGTAACTTGTTCCCAGGGCGGATCATTCAGCAGGAATTTTGGATGTGCACAGAACACAGACAGGGTTGGTTTCCATATGGTAACAGAACTGCAGTAAAGTGGAACAATTTTCAGCTTGTGTGACTGGAGGATATCTGGACATTATAAGACTGTCCTCCATAAATGAGGAAAAGTTGAGGTGCCTTTATTATTCTTTTGGTCCACTCTTTGTTTCTATGGGGAATTTGCCAATGCAATATCACTGTCTTCCTTTTAAACAAAAAAAAACTAAAAAAAACTAAAAAAAAAAAAAAAAAAAACAAAAGCAGTGGTCTGAAAATAGCAATTCCAGTCCAAAACCACTGGGAATCTGCTCAATTTATCTACTTTTCTACAGCAAAATTACAATGATCTTATATTTGATTGGGAGAATGAAGAACAGCTTCCCAACTGAGCTTGATACTCTTGAATTTGAGGGCTTCAATCTGAAGCAGGTCTAGATTCCCTTTCTGAATATACTAAATCAGAAAGGAAAGTCATTTCTGCTTCCATACTGAGCCAGTCTACACGACGCCGAAAATCGATTATGATACGCATTTCACTACAGATAGCGTAGCTGAAATCGATTATCTAAAATGTGATCACTCACCGTCTTCACCGGGATCTGTGCGCGGGCTCGCCATGTCGATTTCCGAAACTCCGTTTTTTGTGGAGTTCGGAATCATGTAAGCGCGCTCAGGATCGTATATCGCGTCTAATGAACCAATAATCATCCCGAGCAATCGATTGTAATGCGCCGATACGGCGCGTCGTATAGACGTGGCCTCAGAAATGGAAATCCTCCTACATGCCTGGTACTGTATCTAAAGCTGCTGAAGTCCCCTAGCAGAGCCTCCCCTCCCTTACTTTTCATTTTAAATTCTAGTGGGATCCACATACCTCCCTTGCTAGGCTTCAGATAGAGAGGGGCATTGTCCAGTTAGTCCACCCAATTCCTTCTTTGGGGGCTGCCAGGTGAGGTCACACCTGTATCCCTAATCCAGTCTGGGGATGTCTTCTGAAGGGGATATCTGGGCCAAAGCCTTCTACTCCTTGGACACACTTGTTCCCCATTCACTATGCCACCTCACTCTAGCAGAGAGCTCTCCATTCACAGCAAGCTTCAGCATGAAGTTTCAGCTATCATACTCCCTCCCTCCCCTTTCCTGTTGATAGCAGCCAGGGGAATGCTGGGAAATGTAGTTCTTTCCCTGCTCCAAGGCTGGCTCTATAGGCAGGGAGCTAACCAAGGAACTACAGCTCCCAGGGTTCCCTATTGGTTCTCAGCTCCCAGGCTGGATCTCTGCCAGCTGCTGCCCCTGCAAATGGGGTGCCCCAAGCACCTGCTTGCTTTGCTGGTGCCTAGAGCCACCCCTGCTTTTTTGCTAGCCAGAGGTAACAGAAAGATATTGGTAGATCAACGGATATTATAACCATTAAGATGTAGAATCTTGAAATGCCTGCTCAGTGCAGACAAGCATGAAGGAAACTCCAGTATTCTTGGCTATGGGAATTTTGTCATTGTGCTTTAGGAAAAGCCTTGTTTGTCAGCATTCTTAGGAAAGCCAGTGGGCCAAATTCTGCTTTCAGTCATTCCCATGCAACCCCATTGATTTCAACATGATTACAAGGGTTTAACAAAGAGCAGATCTCAGTCCAATGAACTCAGTCTGAAATCACTACTGTGGAGTCAGACCATCCTTTTGACATTAATAACTATATAGAGAGGATTTGCATCAGCAGCAGTCACATCAACTGCAGCAGCAACTGTGGCAACACAGCTAATGGCCTAACTCTGGCAGATAGTCCCAAATTGGGCTCCACAGCAGTAAGCAGCTTCACAAGCCATCATGTTTCATATTAAAAGGCATTAATTCTGGCTTCATGCTAGTCAGAGAAGTGTTTCAAAAGCTGTGAGTTTGAACTCATTGGTAGTAGTGTCAAGGAATTTTTTAGCTGCTAAACCAGGAATTATTACCGTGAGGAATTCAAATATTATTTTCCACTGCGCTTGCCAGTTTTGGTTGTCATGATAATAGTGCTTTTTCATAGAAAATAGGAATAGCCAGTTAATCATTTTCTTGCACTTAAACATCCCAGAAACTTTACAATCAACCTTCAAGGTCAAGTAAGTGAGTCTTAAGAAAATAAAATAGAAGGAAATTCCATAAACAAGGGTTATATCATTATGTCCTCCCTCTAATAAAGGAAAGCTGATCTGGCCCAAAAGGTATTATCTGTAGTAAGGTAAGAACAGAATCAGTAGAGGTGATCCATGTATTTGTGCAATAAAAATGTTAAACCTCATTTGTTTTTTTTCTTCACAATGTTGGTGGAGACCCCACAATGGCAAAGTGATAGAAATGTTGTTTCTCATGTCTGCATTACACATCTGAGGCAAGTTGCAGGGAATCCAAAAGTCACTGTACAGAATTTCCACGTCCAACAGGTGTTTCAGTATCTTCTGTGGCATTCATATATAACAATATATATTGCAACCCAGAAAGGCTTTGCGAATGATGACTCGACAAACTCTACAATCGGATATAGATTTCAGCACAATGTTCCATATCAAAGTAACTTCAAAGTTGTGTGTCCTAAGAGCAGGATAAATAATGCAGCCATCACTGGGAACTAATCAAGAAGGAAATCAGAGATCCACACTAATGCTACCCATTGTGTGACAAGTCTACATTCAGTCTTGTCTAAATTCAGGCTGGGATAGTTAAAGGACATTCAAACAACAATCTTGCACTCATAGCCATGTGGCTCACAGAAAACCAACACTGGGTTGGCAGAGATCAAAACAATGGGCCAGCTCCTCAGCTGGAGGGAAGGTGCATCATTGAAGTCAATGGAGTTACTCCAGTTTTCATCAGGTGAGGATCTGAGCCTGCGTATCTACATGATGCTGTCATACTATACAAGTAACACTGAAACTTGCAGTCATGTCATGACCCATATTGTTCAAAAAAGCAAATTAAATAGGATCTGAACTAGATCTCTTTGGGACCCTTCAAGCAATTTGAACAATGCTACAAGTGTAAGGTCCCACAGTGATAAACTGTGAGCCCAGGAGAAAGTAGGATTTAGATAAGACCAGTGCCATGCCAGATAAGTTTGAAGATGTGAAACAATGTTACAAAGGAAATGGGAAGTTAGAGAAAGAACAAAATTTGTGAAATTTGCTCCCTGAAAACCCAGCCTTCTCATGGATGAAGGGCAATATTGTTTCCAAAGAAGATCTGGACTCTCCTGGAAAAAGAAGAAGTTAGCAACATGGGTGATAGCAGAGTATAAGGATCCAAATAGTTCTAACACAGGTATTAGAGAGCTGATGGTTGCTCAGAGCACAGAACTGCAGCAAGATTATATAAAGAAAACTCAAATGTACCTAGAAACTTACTACATGACTGAAACCAGTAGGGGGCAGTAACACACATTCTTAGTCCCCCATTATCTACAATATAATTTTTAAGTGTTTCAGACCTGTGCCTTTGAGGATTTAGGAGAACATCAGTGATTCTAACTAAGATGGCAGAACAGTTTAAGATCCAAGTGATAGGTAGCCCAAAAAGGTGGGAAGTCCACCAGAAGAGTGTATGTGTGTGTTCATATGTGGGTTGGGAGGAGAGCAGAGGTGTGAGGCAGTGTAAAGAAAAGCTACTAGACTCTCTCTCCACTTGTGGCTGAACAACTGGAAGTCCAGGTCCCAAAAAGGACGGTGTTATTCAGCAAAGGGACATGACCAATGTGGATGTGGGCGGCACCATTTGGATAAATCTGACCCATTACCAGAGGAAAACTGGCTATTTAGACTAAAGTAAGACAGGATGAAACACCCTTTGCTACCAAGAACTAATTAACCATCAGCTAAATACCCAGCAGTTGTTGGTCTCAAGGGCAGTTGTGGTTTTTCACTGGAAAGTAGTGACTCTCCCTGATAATTTGTAAGCCCAGATGGCTGGGACTTTCACACACATGTAGAACAAAGGCTCTGGTGACCGGCAGCTGCTAAGGACAGACACCGGTAAGAACTACTCTCAAATCCAACAGCAAATAGCCTCACTTCCACCAGCACCAGCAGCAGATCCTCCTTCTTTACAGTTAACCACAGTATTAAGAAAATTATCACAGGCCTAATTATTGCCATTTCTTCTGTTTCTGTCCATGGTGCAGAAAAAAATGGGTGGCTCTGGGGTGGGGGCTGTTAAGAGCTGGAAGCATCTGCACTGCTGTAATGTCTCCCCTTACACCAGTTCCACAAAAGCCTATCTCAGGTACACTATGGGGTTGGCAATCCATGGGCTGGGAAGGGTGGGAATAGGGCAGCAGGTCACTTACTCTCTACCAGGGGCGGCTCCAGGCACCAGCACGCCATGCGCATGCTTGGGGTGGCAAGCTGCAGGGGGCGCTCTGCCGATTGCCACGAGAGCGGCAGGCAGGCTGCCTTTGGCGGCATGCCTGCAGAGAGTCCGCTGGTCCTGTGGCTTCAGTGGACCTCCCGCAGGCTGCCGCTGAATTCGCAGGATGGGGGACCTCCCACAGGCAAGCCGCCGAAGGCAGTCTGCCTGCCGTGCTTGGGGTGGCAAAATGCCTAAGCCGCCCCTGCTCTCTACATTCTTGTGTGTGTTCCCCCACCCCCTGACCCCAGTGGGTTAAAATATTGCTGATCCACTTAGTGACAGAAAAACTGCATTGGCACTAACATATGTAAATATCCATGCACATGCAGACCAAGTGAGCCATAATGGCTGGTAATAGGAATCAGATTCATCAATTGCCATGTTCTGTATTAATTGTTTGTAAGTTGCTATTGTAAACTGAAACCCAGCATCAATTCAACAATATCTGATTTTATACTAAAAAAGAATTGGAGACGCTGGATCTGAATCCTCATAGCCTTCCCCCAGTTTTATGCTGGGATAACTCCATTTCCTAGTATTTTAAAAGTGGCTAACAGATATTTTCAATTGTTAATCTGCATTATAGAATATCATATTAATAATCATTTATTAAAAGAATAAGACTGTAATTTTGGTGTGTCTCAGCAATAAATAACATCTGTACGGAAATAGTGTCCTAAAACAACATATAGAAAAAGAGCCTGCTTAAACCATGCCTCATGTTGATGTAATGCGGTCTCTCCAGTGCAATTATTTCTGACACAAATTAGACAAGATTCATATCTGGCCTAGTAAACAGCAGATTGTTTCTTTGGATAAATGTTTGTTTCCATTTGCACGACTATTATCGTTTAAATATTTCTGTTTTATTACTCACAGTCTCATCTTCATTTAAGAATATGTCCCCTGGAGTATTAGTGGGGAGTTCACATGCTACTCTGCCCGTGGCCTTCGTCACTCAACTAAGGGATTGTGGCTAAGACTTTCAGAGGAATGCCAGGGAGTTACATGCTCACCTCCCACTTGGTTTCAGTGGTAGCTGAGGGTCCAATTCCTTAGAAAATCAGCCTCAATAGATTGGCAGTGGCAACTCTTTAAGGGCAACATCTACGGTTCCTATTTCTGCTACATGTAGCTATAATATTATATTTTAATAATGGTGAGGTGTGGCTTATTGATGAAATTCAATTCGGCATTATATGATTTTTTTTTCCTTTATCCTCCCACTCTCTCAGGGGCCTAGGTCAGCCACTAGTTTCCGACATTTATTTCAGTCTTATGCTGGTCTGATCTGGTCAGGTCAGGCTTCTGAATGTCATATTGATGGATTTGGCTTTTTTCCCAGTTGTTCTGTGTAATGTTTCTCTAGGTTGCCCTCTTCTTCTCTTTCCAGGTGGTTTCCATGTTATCACTTGCCATAGAAGTTGTGTCGGTGGCATCCTTAAAGCAAGTGCTAAATATGGCCATCATCGTTTCTTACTGTATTTGATACTTTAGATTGGCTTGTTCAACTTAGCATTTCTGAAGATCCAAGAAACTCTTTCCACTAGACCAGCACCCTGGCGGGCCAGGCCAGTTTATCTGCTGTGCTGGCAGCTTCTGCTGATTGCGGCTCCCACTGGCCACGGTTCACCGTCCCGCAGCCCCCATTGGCCTGGGACGGTGAACCGCACCCAGTGGGAGCCACGATCGGCCAAACCTGGCGACGCAGCAGGTAAACAAACTGGCCTGGCCCCCCAGGGTGCTTACCCTGGCAAGCCGTGTGCCAGAGGTTGCCGACCCCTGCACTAGACTGAGGCATTTACTTTGGAATGTGTTGATCTTCTTATCAGTTTCTGTTGTAGATTTCCATGCTTCTGCTCCATAAAGGAAGACAGACATTATGCTGGTGCTAAAAGTTAGTATTTTTGTGTCATTGCCTATCATGCTACTTTTTCACATTTATGAATTATGCCAGCCTTAGGGCTAAGTGGTGCAATACTTACACGAGTGAGTGCTTAGTCACAGAAGTAGTCTCAATGACTACAGTGGAATTACTCACATGTGAAACTGCTCAACAAAGTCAAAGGGTTGCATAATCTGGTTCCTATGATTTTAAGTAAATATTTATCAATGAGCTACAATAATTGGAGCACATTCTCACCCTAGTTGGCAAATTCTTTGCTACCACAGCTAGACATCCTATTTAGGCACTGTGGAAAATCCCATCCAAAATGTCTTTTAATAACCAGTAAGAGTATAGAATCATAGAAAATTAGAGTTGGAAGAGATCTCAGGAGGACATCCAGTCCAAGCAGGACCAACCCCAACTAAAAATCATCCCAGCCAGGGCTTTGTCAAGCTGGGCCTTAAAAACCTCTAAGGATGGAGATTCCGCCCCCCTCCCTAGGTAACCCATTCCAATACTTCACCACCCTCCTAATGAAATAGTTTTTCCTAATATCCAACCTAGACCTCCCCCACTGCCACTTGAGACCATTGCTCCTTGTTCTGTCATCTGCCACCACTGAGAACAGCCGAGCTCCATCCTCTTTGGAACCCCCCCTTCAGGTACTTGAAGGCTGCGATCAAATTCCCCCTCACTCTTCTCTTCTGCAGACTAAATAAGCCCAGTTCCCTCCGCGTCTCCTCATAAGTCATGTGCTTCAACCCCCTAATCATTTTTTTTGCCCTCTACTGGACTCTCTCCAATTTGCCCACATTCTTTCTCTAGTGGGAGGCCCAAAACTGGACGCAATACTCCAGATGGCCTCACTAGTGCCTAATAGAGGGAAATAATCACTTCTCTCAATCTGTTGGCAATGCTCCTATTAATGCAGCCCAATATGCCGTTAGACTTCTTGGCAACAAGGGCACACTGTTGACTCATATCCAGTTTCTCATCCACTGTAATCCCCAGGTCCGTTCCTACAGAACTACCACTTAGTCAGTCGGTCCCCAGCCTGTAGCAGTACATGGGATTCTCCCGTCCTAAGTGCAGGACTCTGCACTTGTCCTTGTTGAACCTCATCAGATTTCTTTTGGCCCAATCCTCCAGTTGTCTAGGTCACTCCAGACCCTATCTGTACCCTCCAACTCTCCCCCCAGCTTTGTGTCATCTGTGAACTTGCTGAGGGTTCAATCCATCCCATTATCCAGATCATTAATGAAATTGTTGAACAAAACCAGCCTGAGGACCAATCCCTGGGGCACTCTGCTTGATACCGGCTGTCAACTAGACATCAAGCTGTTGATCACTGTCCATTGAGCCTGACAAACTAGCCAGAGATTCTAAAATGTTTAAATATAGTATTTATAACAGCCAACATTATATTGAATAATGTAATGGTCTGCTATGCCACCATTAACATGTTCTAAATATATTATATGGCTAGCTAATGAAAATGATGAAAAGTTGCAATATCAGCATATACTAATTAACTCTTTTTTTTGAAAAACCACTTAATGCAGAATTGAGAGCAACAATTATTGTAGCAACATCAATTTTTGTCACTGGAAATTATTAAGTATGTGGTCTATGTACAGTAGTTATTTTTCATTGATGTGTAATTTTATGGTCCTGTGTTTGGCATAACATTGGTAAATGCTCTGTGTAAATTATAAATCTGTACAATTTGTCATAAAATGACCCTTCTAGGGAGTGGATTTTCAAGGAGTATGTCAGAGATTTGAATAACACATTGCATTTTTCCCTCTTCCACCAGGCCATCTTCCATATTCCTGATGGCACACTAAGCTTCTGCCTACCTTTGAGGGCCACATCCTTTCTACATTTTTCAGAATGTGGTACCTAAGGCTCTGATGGGGCTCTATGCAGGCAAAAGGTTCTGCTCTTGCTTCTCTGAGTGCAGGAGTGGCTAATTTATTATGTGCATGTAATTTTGAAAACACAGTAATTTGTATAAGCAAAAATGTATGCATATGTGATGGCTGCCATCTTGGTTGAAACCAGGGATTGAACTGGGCCGCATCAGAGCTAAAAGTATTAGTTTCAACACTTGAGCTAAACAACCCGTCTTGTCAAAAGGGGACTATAACACACTCACATCCTTTGCGAATTGGGCACTAATGGAGGACACAAAATACATAACAAATAGTGGGTTACACTT
This sequence comes from Chelonoidis abingdonii, assembly GCF_003597395.2. NCBI lineage: Eukaryota > Metazoa > Chordata > Testudines > Testudinidae > Chelonoidis > Chelonoidis abingdonii. The sequence continues at coordinate 50,241,694 of NC_133772.1, forward strand.
AAAGTAAGAGATCATGTTGAGGCCCCTTTGAAAACAAGGCCTTAACTGGCTAAGGGAAGAGGTTGCCATTGAGTGAGGCACTGTTTCCCAGCTTTGCCAGCATGGAGAGATGATTTCCTATATTGCAGTACAGAGCACATGGATTTGAATGGAAATATAAAATTCATTCACAATGTTTTTTCCTTGTTCCTTTACACTATCACTATGTTTGCTTTAATAACTCTAACCCCATGAAAAAGCTATCATATACTGGAAATAGTTCACACCTCTCAGCGCTATTGTTTCCGACTGTCAGCAGATTCAGAAAGATATGTTTGCATTGCTCAGTGATGTTTGAGTCATGTTTTTAAGCTTTTTTCCCCCCACTACAAAGGCTAGAAATTGACTTAAAAAAACCCAGAAAGCTGAGATTCCGATGTAATCACAGGACTTGAGGAACTGAGGCCCTAGGCACAGGCCTGGTGGTGCCTATGTGTTAATCTGTCCCTGTGCACAGATGCATAATCCAAGTTACACTCTAGCTTCTCAGGGAGTGCATCTATCCACAGACATCTTAAATAAAGGACAGTTTAGAGATTGAAGTGCAGAGTATAATGGGAGGATAGTAATTTAAATTATAATACTTAATTGGACATAAGGATTCCTAACACTCTCTTACTTTCCTAATTACTAAAATACTTAAGACTTATTTTATCCATAGTCCATGATATAAAAAGATGACTTGACATCAGCTCATTAGTTAATTAATTATAGGGAAAATGTTGAAGCTAAGAGTAAAATCACTTCAGCTTGAGTAAAAAGAAAGGCTCCACTTATGGTTGAAGTTACATAGAGGGGATCTGATTCCCACTGTCCGGCACCTTGGAAAAATGGGTAAAGAGCCAGATCCTCAGTCCTGCTACAGCTTCTTTGTACCACTCTAATGATCTCTGCTAGTCCCTGCTGTATGGGCATGTCCAGGGCAAAGGAGCATGGCTGACACATTCCTATCTTTCTTAGGGCCATTGCAGATGGGTGTAATATATGCCTATACCCTGATCTGCTTCACAGTAGGGAATGATCCAGCCTTTGGCTGGCTGCTTGAAGCCACTTTTCTCTAGCATCCCATTCCTGAACTAAGTAAGGGTCAGACAGACTGTAGGATCCACGAGCAACATCGATGATGTAGCTAACCAGTCACACATAGCAAGACTACACAGGAAGTAGTAGGAGCCAAGTCCTACACTACCTTATTCACTCAGATCCTTACTTATGAAAGTCTTTCCACAGAAGTCAATGGGACTACTCAAAGGACTACAGTTGTGCAGAATTAGTCCCTTGTCCAAGTAGGAGGCCCACAGAAAATGACAGGGAAGATTGCATTCCAATCTACTGTTTATTTTCCTCCCACAGTGTTTTAGCAGGTAAATAAAACTCTGATCTCTTCTGCTACTGTCCACTGAGCCACGATTTTAATCCCTTCTCCGCTAACGTCATCTACGGACCAGAATGACCCTGCCCTCGTTCTGATACTGAAAGACTGATGATTTCATTTTTTCACCTGCAGTCTTTACAAGTTGAGCATGACTTTTGTTGGGCTGGCGTCCTCTCCTCTCTTATCTGTTGTCCAACTGCCTTCTTCTTTCTGGTTATAAGATGAAATAGTGTCTTTACTACTGGAGAATATTTAAGCAGCTCCACTGGAAGCGAACAATGTATATTTCAGCTTATCAGCCTTTCAATTTATTATCTGCGGAGAAACCCAAACTCCAGTTTTGCTTCATGCTAATTATCCTACTGAAAAAATGCCTCTTTTTTACCCTATTCTTTGTTCTTTTTCTGTCTGTATAGATAAGCTAGAAGTAACTTTAAATTACTATTTCACCCCCTTTTAAAGACAAATTTGGTATTTTCTGGAGCCACAAACACTGTTGCAAGTGGTAATTGTTTGTACCATCTCTTTCCTCATCCCTCCCACTCCCACCTCTCAGGGTTTTCATGACATGATTTATTGTTAAACAGAGCGTTTTCCACCACAGAAAAAAAGGGGGGGGGGCAGGAGAGAATAAACCAAACTCCAGTGACTATCCAAAAATGTAATGCTTCTTATCACAAATAATTTTTAAAATGCAAGAACCCCAAATTGCAGCTCGGAGGCCCACTTGAGGGATGAGTTAAAATTTACTCCTTTATACACATGCCAACTCTGACTTCAAAAAGACTTTATTCCCAAGGATAAACAACCCAATATTTGTGTAATATAATTAAGTGAAGGCATCTTTAAATGTCATACCAGCTTGTGCCATGCTTTAAATTGTTATGCATCAACAGAATTTAACGAGATGGCCAAGGATCCTGCTTCCTGCGTGAATGCGATAAGCCACAAATATTGTATAGCTCTTTAATAGATTGCCAAAATAAAGCATTTTGTATGCAAATTATTCATGGAGTGGCAAAGCTAATATAGTGCCAAAATTACGCCCACTGGTCCTCTGCAATTAGTAGTTAAGTTGAAGTATCTTCAAACTGCAGAATTTCTTTCAGTATATCTCAATACTTGAAACATCTTTTCATTTCTGAACATATGAAATAGTAGCTTTCCTTTTCTTATAAGGTTTCGGATACTTGTGCTTTTATAGTAGAGAGGTAGAAACTGTGATCTAATCTGAACAATTGCACACAGGCAATACAGGAATTAAATACAACATTCTGGTGACTTGCAAGAAAGTCGAAAAAGATTGTTTAAAAAAAAATCTGAGTCCTGCTAAATCAGGCTAAAAACAAACAAATAAATAACAAACCTCTGCTTCCTGCAAGAAAGAACAAAAGAGAATAAATGTAAACAGCTGGATCTCAGTTTCTGGAATGCTCATGGTGCCTCACACAATCCCTATTTGAGTGTCTTTCATATTTCTCCTTATCCAAGAAGTACCTATGTAATTGTAATTAATTCAGAAGAAAACCTCCTTTTGCATAAGTCACGCAGGAAAGCAGACACTACAAAACACCAGCACACTGAAATCATTTCACCTATAGATTAAACCTGAAAGGAAGCTCTCCAAAGTTATTCTCTCTTAGCAGACTTGCATACAAAACTATCAATATTTAGGAGTTTTTAATTTAAAGTTAACTACACAGAAAGCCAACACGTACAAAGCATGCTATTTATGAAATGCCTGTAAAATTATCTCAATTTTCTTTTAAAATAGTTATCTTCTCTCCTGAGCACTGGCAGAAAAGAACTTTCAAGAAGAAAAAAAAAATGTCTGACTGAACTTTCAGTGAAACATTTTCTTCGTACTTTTCAGCTCGCTGAGATCATTTATCAAACAAACTTCTGGGGAAAAAAATAAAAATAAAAAAGAGGAATTGTTCCTCCATGGAGAAACAAATTTTTTGGGGGGGAAAAATATAAAAGTTTAGAGTAGGAAATTGCTCAGTGTTCTAGGTGACTTTCAGATTGTTTGGTGTCACTTACAATATTGAGCTAAAATTAGGGCTTATAAAGCAGGTAGGTAGCACTGTAGATCATGTTCATTTTCTGTAGTGTTAATGCTGACCGTATTTTTCATTTACAATCGAATCATCAAAAGAGTATATTACATGTCAAGGGTCTGTGACAGTGATTTAAAGAGTCTGTGTCAAACTGCTTGGGCCTAAATGGCCATTTAAACTAACTTAGAAGATTTATTACAAACTAAACAAAAAATCTAATTCTGATCACAACTATTTTATAAAGTTTTGTGGAATGCCATAAACAACTGCGTTCGCTTCAGTGAACTCCAAAAGTTGTAATAATGGCCCAAACATCCCCACTTTGATCTTCAGGGAGGAAGGCGATAACTGGCCTCACTGTGGAGGGCTGTAATCACTTGGATAATTAAACAAGCCATAAGAAGACTGATATTGCATTTTGCCCTTTGAAAGAGACTATGGTTTAACATGAAAATAGTAGAAGCAACTGTTACCCTAAATCATCTGCCACACCAAAATCCGACAAATATATTAAAGGTTCATTTGGCCCCAGCATCTCCGTACATACACATATGTGGCCTCCAAATTCAGAGCTGAATAGCAAATAAACCCTATGCTGTCATGACTATTTAATAGATTCTATTGGTCAGGGTCTTGCATTGACAAGTTGTCATTGATTTGGTAGAAAAAATGGCAGCCAATGAAAATCAATCTTCTGATGCTCCACTGCCTTAAATACCAGTAGAGCAAACAAACAGCCCTAAACAATACAGCAGAAAGCATATATCAATTACGCTAAATGCTCAAGCATTTTTACTTCACAGCCTGGAACATATAAATGTAGTATTCTTACCCACTGCAATGAGATGATAATGGCACTGCATTGTTCTAAGACATCTGGCAGCTAGATAAGGACTGCCTGCACTTAGATGATAATGAAAGTGGGCAGACTTAACATTGTGATTTGAAAATTTCTTGGGTCTCAGAAAAAGGTTCTATTAAGCCCACTGACCTCAATTGAATATTAATTAGCTAATTAACAGATTTACTGTTCCACACAATTTCTGGAGAGGCAATTTTTTTTCAAGTGCCATTATTTTTTTAAATTATTTTTTGTATTGTGTATAATTGAATCTTTGCAGCTGCCAGCATCTTTTGCATGATTTGGCAAAAAAAGGAAAGAAAAGCACTTATATATATTTTTTAAACAAATGTTTCCAATCCCTTCAGTTAATGTTTGGGGGTAGAGGGGAAGGAGGGGGAAGGAGATGGCTGATTTATGATGCACTCTACAGATTTATTTATTTTTAAAAAGCTTAACTTAAAAACGTCTACAATCTTTTTCTTTTCCTATGATGAGTCACTGGTCTATTTTTTAGCCTGGGGTTACTACTGAGTGCATTCATTATTTCCAGGAAAGGAACAGAAATCTGTTTCCCTTCTTTCTTTATACATCCCTTTTAATATTTTATATACAATTCTCCCCTTCTTCTCACCTATCATTTCTTCACTTTCCTTTTTCCAACACTTGGCTACTTCCTGCATCCTTACTGAAAGCCGCCAACTACTTTGGCAAGTTGGCCTTTGTCTATTCAGCAAGAGGATGCTCTTGCATGGGGTGACTTTCTTTAGCCATGTTCAGCCCTGTTCCACTCTTAAACTTTGGAGCGATCTAGCTACATCTTTCAAGGGTGTGAAAAATTCACTCTCCTCAGCGCTGTAGTTAAGCTGACCTAACCCTCAAAGTAGATGTGGCTAGGTAGGCAGAAGAATTCTTCAATTGATCTAGCTACCACTACTAGGAGAGGTGTATCACCTACATCAATGGAAAAACTCCTTCTATTGATATTGGAAGTATCTGCACTATGGTGCTACAGCAACATGGCTGCAGCACCATAGCTGCATCACTGTAGCACTCATAGTGTCTCCATGCCCTCATTCTCCATTAGTTCAGAATCTGAAAGCCCCAATATTTGTCTAAACACTTAGATACTGGTAAGGAGAGTTAAGCTCCCATGCAACCTTCTGGGCCATTTCTGATTATGTTTATTGATTTTCTCTTACAGAGATTTGAGAGTATCACATTTAACTCAACAATCAGTTGTAAAGGATCATCCATAGGATGTGAGTAGTGTGCAAAAAGGCATGCATGAAATAAGCATGATTGCAAACCTTTCCATTACCTTTTACTGAATTAAAATTTATTTCTAAATAGCCAGTTTGTGTGACTCAAATAAACCGTCTTTACCAAAATCACCAAACAAGATACACTAAGGAGGGTATAAAGTTCAGTGGAACGTAATAAGGAAGAGCGATACTCCCCATGGAAGTATATGAAAGAAAGTTAAACATGACTTTGCAGTGAGGAATAGAAAAATACAAGGCCAAACCTGTGTGATTAGACAGAGCATCCAAGTTCCACTAAAACAAGTACCAATGTGACTAAGTGCTGATCTGGCCACCCAAATGTGGAATTTGCACACTCCGTATAGGTGCTGCTGGTTGAAAATTGGGTCCTGCATATCCCAAGAAGGGATTTTGGGGAGAGGGTGCAGGGGCATTTTTCGATGTTAAACCACCAAGGTAAGTTTAGAAATGTGCAACACAGACATACACATATATACACCTCTAAACTGTTTTAAAGCCTCATTTGTTAGGTTTTGTTTTTAATATTTAAAAAGTTTCTTCCACAGACTCAAGCAGAAAGGGTGGATTCCAGTGTTGCATGTCTCTCATGATTATATGGAGTCTCCTGAGATTTGAGTATTTTCCTAAAGCCCCAGCTCCTAGAGTAATATCCATGGGACTGGAGAAAAAGCTTAAACACAATCAAGTGTAACCTAAAGGCTCAAAAGCCGGATGGCAAATACAAAGCCCAAAATATATTATTATTTTAAGTAGGGCTGGCAAGTGCTTAAAAATAATTAATCGTGATTAATCATGCTGTTAAACAATAATAGAATACTATTTATATAAATATTTTTGGATTTTTCCACATTTTAAAATATATTGATTTCAATAACAACACAGAATATGAAGGGTACAGTACTCTCTTTATATTTATTTTTATTATGAATATTTGCACTGTAAAAATAAAAAATAGTATTTTTCAATTCACTTAATACAAGTACTGTAGTGCAATCTCTTTATCATGAAAGCTGAACTTACAAATGTAGAATTATGTACAAAAAATAACTGCATTCAAAAATTTAACAATGTAAAACTTCAGAGTCTGCAAGTCCAGTCAGTCCTACTTCTTGTTCAGCTGATCGCTCAGACAAACAAGGTTGGTTACAATTTGCAGGAGATAATGCTGCCTGCTTCTTGTTTACAATGTCACCTGAAAGTGAGAACAGGCATTCGCATGGCACTGTTGTAGCCGGGGTTGCAAGATATTTACATGACAGATGCACTAAAGATTCATATGTCCCTTCATGCTTCAATCACCATTCCAGAGGACATACGTCCATGCTGATGATGGGTTCTGTTCGATAACGATCCAAAACAGTACAGACCAATGCATATTCATTTTCACCATCTGAGTCAGATGCCACCAGCAGAAGGTTGAGTTTCTTTTTTGGTGGTTCGAGTTCTATAGTTTCCGCATTAGAGTGTTGCTCATTTAAGTCTTCTGAAAGCATGCTCCACACCTCATCCCTCAGATTTTGGAAGACATTTCAGATTCTTAAACCTTGGGTCAAGCGCTGTAGCTATCTTTAGAAATCTCACATTGGTACCTTCTTTGCATTTTGTCAAATCTGCAGTGAAAATGTTCTTAAAACAAACAACAGGCCAGGTCATCATCCAAGACTTCTATAACATGAAATATATGGCAGAATGTAGGTAAAACATAGAGCAGGAGACATACATTTCTCCCCCAAGGAGTTCAGTCACAAATTTAATTAACGCATTTTGTTTTAGCATGAAAGCATGTCCTCTGGAATGGTGGTCAAAGCATGAAGGGGCATACAAATGTTTAGCGTATCTGGCATGTAAATACCTTGCAGCGCCAGCTACAAAAGTATGTGCGAACATGTGTTCTCATTTTCAGTAACTAAGAAGCGGACAGCATTACCTCCCGTAAATGTAAACAAATTTGTTTCTCTTAGTGATTGGCTGAACAAGAAATAGAACTGAATGGACTTGCAGGTGCTAAAGTTTTACATCGTTTTGTTTGAGTGGAGTTATATAACAAAAAATTTCTACATTTGTAAGTTGCACTTTCACGATAAATAGATTGTACTAAGGTACCTGTATGAGATTAATTGAAAAAGACTATTTATTTAATCATTTTTACAGTGCAAATATTTGTAATAAAAATAATATAAAGTGAGCACTATACACTTTGTATTCTGTGTTGTAATTGAAATCAATATATTCGAAAACATAGAAAAAACATCCAAAATATTTAATACATTTCAACTGGTATTCTACTGTTTAACAGTATGATTCAAATTGCAATTAATCGTGATAAATTTTTTAAATCGCAATTAATTTTTTTGAGTTAACTGTGATTAATCAACAGCCCTAATTTTAAGCCAATTTCATGAATTGAGGCCTGACTATTTTTTGAATACTTAGGGATGGCAATGCTAAGATTTACACAACATTTCTTCAGATAACATTATTATTGTTGTGTTATTGTAGTCCCTACAGGATCAGCTCGGGAAGGGGCTCCTTTGTGGTAGGCATTATGGCTGGGGATTTCAAAACAGCCTACGGGAGTTAGGGGCACAACTCCCACAGGTGGATAAACAGGCTAATGGAGTGGAACCAGGAACACTGAAGCTAGGAGTGTTGCATAGCTGAGTGTTCATGGTCCTCAGTAGTTACTGGCTGCCAGCCTAACCAGTGCTTACAAGGGTTCTTTGCTTGTTTGTTTAGTGGGTTGTTGGTTTTTTTTATTTGCTTTGATTAGATTAAATTGCAGTATTATGGCACAAGTATACCCCATTCCCCCCTTGGGGCAGGGCAAGGGTGTCACGGCCCCACGGTTAAGTCCGCCAGCCTGCCCTTAGCCCACAGGGCAGTACAGCACAATGGCCAGAGTCAATGTGGTCGCCCCTGTCATCAGGGCAGAACGACCTAATGGCTGAAGTCAATATAATCGCTCTCTCACATGGGCTGTATGGCCTAGTGGCCACAGTCAGTATGGCTGACCTCCTCAATACAATTGTGTGGCCTAGGGGCCAGAGTCACTACAATTGCCCTCTCACTCGGGCTGTATGGCCTACTGGTCAGAGTTGGGAAAGTGGGCTGCTCCCTGGAGGAGAGGGGTGGGCAGCTGGTGTAGGGGGACCTGGGCCCTCCCTCTTCACTGGGTCCCAGCGCAGGGCCCTGGTGGTGGTGGCTCCTGTGGTGTGTGATGGCACCTGAAAACCTAGGGAATGATTTATTTATATCTCAGGGCATAAATTCTGTACCCACTTGACTCAGACAGATAACACTACCTGGCTTAAATTACAGTTTGTTTATTCTCTTTCTTGTTCTATTTCCCTTTGAATTAATATTATATTAAGGCCACTTTCAGGCTCTCTTATGGGGCAACCAGGATGTTCTGGTGAAAATGTCACCACCTCACTGAATCAGGTAAAAAAATAAATTGGAGCTGATAACATAGCACAAAATACCCACATGTTTGACAATTTTTCTTATTTCTGGGAAGGAGCATGGAGGAGAGGTTAGAAATGCTCAAATACTATGATAGACAGCTAGACAGATACTGGAGAAGAGCAGGGGCCTGGATTCTACTCATTCATGTGTTCTGCTATCCCTTTACTCTGTGGCTTTTCACAAATCACTCAGGCCACACTATTCAAAGCAGCGACTGATTTTGGGTACCTTCACTTTTGGGTGTTCAATTTAGACCCTTGAAAAATGGCTGCACCTAAATCAGGAGACACTTTTCAAAACTATGGTCTTAACCTCTCTCTGTCTCCATTTATTTATTTCTAAAACTGCTATAAGACATACCTCCCAACAAAGATGGTGAAAAGATTGATGATCACATCTGTTAAGCGAGAACCAGATGTCAAAGAGCTCTAGTCTGCACCACGAAGTGTCCCCAGAAGCTCTCTAGGTGACTCAACTGGAATTCTTCCAGGAATGGGAGCGTCCAGGCCAGAGTGCAGAATATGCTTCCCCTGCACATGGTGTATGCCCACTGTTTGCTGTGAGAAGGCCGCTGCACCCTTCCTGGCCCAAATGGGGAAGCTAGCAATCTCAGCAGTACTATTGCACGCAGGGTAGGATATGAACTAGACTGTGCCTGGCTGGAGATTGCTCATGCAATTCCCCTTATCATTTATGTACCTGAGTAGGCCTGGGAATAAACCAGCCTTACCTGTGGACCTCATTTGGAAAATATCAAAGATCTCAACACTTTCGTATGATATTATTATTAATTCTTATTCTTCTTCTTATTATTTGTATTGTGATAGCTCCCAATGTCACCAGGTTCAGGGTCCCACTGGGCTAGGCAATTTACAAAGACATATAGGTGGACATACTCCTTACAGCCTAAGGCCACAGTTCTGTGGACTTATACATATACTTAACTTCATGCTCTGTGAGTAATCTTACTGTAGTCAATTAGGCTACTCACAATGTGTAAAGTTACATATCTGTATAAATCGATAATATCAGAACCTAAAAATTTGTGCCTTGTAGAATTTATCAGGTAGGTTCAGCCTCAAAGTATCTGAAACTGTTATGCCGCATTTCCAGAAGTATATTTATCCATTTCTAAAAGTACACAGCCTTGAGAAATATAGCACAGGATAACAGCCACTAGAAACAGGCCCACACCATCCTCATTTAAATTTGGATCCAAATGTCAGTCTTCCCCACCCTTGATTTTTGGAAGCGTGTGAATCTGGGTCTTTAGTTTTGTCCATTACAGAGTTAAAAACAGCTGCAAAATTCAGATCTAGATTTAGATACGAATAATCCTCACAATGCTTTGGGTTGTCTGGCTTTGGACTTTTGGTTTAGGCCCATCTCTAACAACCACTTAGGCCTTGATCCTGCAAAGAGAACTGCGCAGACAGACCCCTACGCCCATGAAACCCCACTGAAGTCAGGCACAAAGTGATATCTACATGGTTCTTTTGGCACGCCCAAGTGATGCAAGCCAGCTCAGTAAGGCATTCATATTATGAAGGCTCTAGCTGGTTTCTGATTTTGATGTTTTCTTTCATTGCTATGGTCTGGGAAACCGAGACATGTCTGATAGCCAATTAGCTTATTTAAAATACTAAGTGAAAAATTACAGGGAAATTGAAGTAATAAGAAAATAAAAAAACACTAAGAAATATGATTTCTGTTTTTAAAAATACAAAGAATAGGAAGAAGGGGAAAAAACAAGTACGTCACTGGGATTATTGAGATATGCAAGACTGTGTCAGTAAAGATCCCGTGCTAGACTCATCAACGAGTTGGGGGATAGTATTTCATATTGACTTTGACCTTCTACTCTAATGTAATTACTAGGATCATTTTATAAAGAAACAATTTAAATAACATTTTTTTCAGTGGGAAAAAAAAGCAAGCCTTTTCCATTGCTGGAAACTGGAAAACAAAATGTTTGATTGAGGTCATCTTGACATCCATTAGTGTGATAAATGAAGTGGAATTCAAGGCTGTTCCATTATCAAGGTTCATTTTCGTTGTTCAGATCTGGGTTTTTTTCTCTTTTTTTCTTTTCTTTTTTTTTTTTTTTACAACATGGCCTCAGACTCAAGGCTGATTATAATAATTACATTTTCTACCCATAATAGTACAAATGATTCAAAGAGTTATTCAGAATGTTTCAATGTCAGCACTTAGATAAATGCCCATTCTTCCACAGGGATTGCGTTGTTTTTTTTTTTTGCAGAAGGTTAGTTAGTAGCTGCAATAACGGTGTAGCTGTCAGAAAACAGTGAATTTACATGCCCAGTAACTACATTCACAATTGTTTGGAACTCTGCATGGCAACAAAACCAAATAGGATACTAGATAATTTATAACTACTTCCCAATACAAGGAGAACAATTATACTGTGTGCAGTATAAAATGGCCATTATTTAGCTCAATTTTTTAAAATTATTTGAACAAAATGCCTAGCCTTTCCAGGCCATTTTCTTCGTAGTTCTAATTAGATACCCTTGGAATACAGGATGTGTAAATTTTGGCCAGCAAATATATTTATGGCATTTTAATTTGCTTCTTGCATGTATATTTTCTGTTCTACCATAAACCTTGTAAGCCTCATCTAGAAGGTTTTTAATCTTGAAGGTAAAAAAATAGTAACGCGATAGTTGTCCATAAGGTAGCTGCCGTTTTTTCTGGGCCGCAGCAAGACTTTCACTATACGTCACTCCTCTGATATCATGAAATTATTGTTGCATGGTTTATGAGAGCAAGTTTTGCTTGTACAGAATTGACAAATTGAATTCTCCCATGAAAAGTTTTTCTTCAAACCAAAAAGTAGAACTCCAACCAATTGTTTGGGCAGACTTTGGTCAACAGGTCCTGCGAAGCTCTAGACAAAAGGCCCAGACCAATTCACACTGAGGTCTCTGGGAGTCTTGACTTTAATGGGATATGGATCAGGCCCTAAAACAGAGAGAGAGGCACCAGAAAAGCCTCCAGACCTGCAATTATATTGTATAACCTTGATGCACTTTGGGGGTTTTCTTGATTCAGAAAGGATCGAAGTGTCCAGTCTGATTCCCATTGAAGACAATGGAAATGCTCTATTGACTGATCAAGCCCCAAGAGAGGAAAAAAACAGAAGAAATCCAGAACAGCTTTTACAGTGCTTTAAAATGTTCACAATTAGGAATCTCACAATGCTTTAAAAAAAAAAAGGTGTACACTCAGGCAGAACTGTCAAGAATGAGCAAAATTATCTCCTTTATAATCCATGCTCTGCTTCCTGAGGTGAAGGGGGAGAGGGAGAAGTGAAGGACTAGGGAGGAGGGCATCTGTAAATCTGAATGAACGGGCTCACTTAGCAGATATCTAGTGCTTTTAGGACCCAAGCCCATTAAAGTCAGTGGGAGTCTTTTGAATAATCTTCTAATCAGCTAAAAATCTTCTCATTTTTCAACTATCAACTCATTTATCTTTGCAACACAACCTGAACTGTAATGCTAGACCTGAGTAAACACCAGATTCTGGAAAAATGTGTCTCATATTCATCTCTACTTCCAATACTCCTATGAACAAATATTATTACCCCTACTTTACTGACAGGGAAACAGGAAGAAATGTTAAATGACTTGCCCAAAGACACCAAGACATTAAGTGTCAGAACCAGGATTAGACCGCTGAAATGTCTCGTGCTCAGACCACTATACCTTTTTCTCAATTTTAAGTGCCTTAAGAAAATCATTAAAGCAATTTTTACTAGTATGGTTCACATTATTAAAGAGAGGAAGAACATTATCAATGCAGATGCAAATCTAAAATGCTCACCTATCACAGGACAATTCCTTCTTTCTCTGCTGAAAGATCACAAGTAGCGGATGGTATCAAAAGGCCCAAGAGTCAACTTCTGCTCCCAGAACACTTTCTGGGTATGTCTACACTATCAAATTAGGTTGATTTACTAGAAGTCGATTTTTTAGAAATCGATTTGATACAGCCGATTGTGTGTGTTCCCACTAAGTGCATTAAGTTGGCAGTGTGCATCCACAGTACCGAGGCTAGCGCTGAGTTTCAAAGTGTTGCACTGTGGTAGCTATCCCATAGTTCCCGCAGTCTCCACCACCCACTGGAATTTTGGGTTGAGCTCCCAATGCCTGATGGGGCAAAAACATTGTCGCGGGTGGTTTTGGGTACATGTCGTCAGGCCTCCCTCCCTCCGTGAAAGCAACCGCAAAAAATAGTTTCTCACCTTTTTTCCTGGATTACCCATGCAGACAACATAGCACGGCAAGCATGGAGCCTGCTCAGCTTACTATCACCATATGTCTCCTGGGTGCTTCTGGCAGACACAGTACTGCAGTGCTACACAGCAGAAGCATCTTGCCTTGCCTTGCGGACCGCAGGTGATACAATACGACTGCTAGCCATTGTTGTCATCCCATGGGTGCTCCTGGCTGACCTCGGTTAGATTGGTTGAGAGCTCCTGGACAGACTTAGGTGCTCCTGGCCGGCCTTGGTGAGGTCGGTTGGGGGTGCCTGTACAAAAATGGAAATTACTTCAGGTCTTTCTCTTCTTTAAGTTTTGTCTAATGGAGATTCAGTCCTACCGGGAATATCATGCCAGTTGGAGGCTTCTGCCTCAGGCTGCTCTCGCAATCAGCAGCACCACGCAGTTGCACCTACCCCTTGCTCCCATTAGCTCATGAAGCCTGGACAGTAGTAAGAAGCAGTTCAGCTATAGGCTGAGTAAGTGCATAAAGGTGGTAGAATATGCCTTTGGATGTTTAAAAGCTCGCTGGAGCAGTTTACTGACTCAGTTAGACCTCAGCAAAACCAATATTCCCATTGTTATTACTGCTTGCTGTGTGTTTCGCAATATCTGTGAGAGTAAGGGGGAGACATTTATGGCAAGGTAGGAGATTGAGGCAAATCGCCTGGCCACTGATTAAGCGCAGCCAGACACCAGGGTGATTAGAAGAGCACAGCAGGGCACGCTGTGCATCAGAGAAGCTTTGAAAACCAGTTTCATGACTGGCCAGGCTATGGTGTGAAAGTTCTGTTTGTTTCTGCTTGATGAAAACCCGCCCCCTTGGTTCACTCTACTTCCCTGTAAGCCAACTGCCCTCCCCTCCCCCCTTTGATCTCCATTTGCAGAGGCAATAAAGTTATTGTTGTTTCAAATTCATGCATTCTTTATTAATTCATCGCACAAATGGGGGGATAACTGTCAAGATAGCCCGGGAGGGGTGGTGGAGGAGGGAAGCACAGGGGTGGGGTAGTTGTAGGGGCACCCTTAGACTGACTTGCAGCTCATCATAGAAGCAGCAGGTCAGGGGCTCTGACCCGGAGCGGCCGTTTGCCTCTCTGGTTCTTTGATAGGCTTCATGTGGCACTGCTGTGGTTCCCTGTTATAACCTGTCCTTCATGCCCTTGGAGATTTTTTCAAATATTCTGGCATTTCGTCTTTTGGAACAGAGTTCTGATAGCACGGATTCGACTCCCCATACAGCGATCAGATGCAGTACCTCCCGTTCGGTCCACGCTGGAGCTCTTTTGCGATTCTGGGACTCCATGGTCACCTGCGCTGATCAGCTCGCTATGCTGGCCAAACAAGAAATGAAATTCAAAAGTTCATGGGGCTTTTCCTGTCTACCTGGCCAGTGCATCTGAGTTAAGAATGCTGTCCAGAGCAGTCACAATGGAGCACGTTGGGATAGCTTCTGGTGGCCAATACCATCGAATTGTGTCCACACTACCCCAAATTCTACCCAGCAGGGTTGATTTCAGCGCTAATCCCCTCATCAGGGAGGAGTACAGAAATCGATTTTAAGAGCCCTGTAAGTCGACAAAAATAGCTTTGTCGTGTGGACGGGGGCAGGGTTAAATCAATCTAACGCTGCTAAATTCAACCTAAACCTGTAGACCAGGGCTCTGTCTTGACTTCACTGCATTTTGCCCGAGTGAGCAAAATTTAGCCTACCAGGAGCCTTTATAACAAAAGGGTGTAACTGGGGTGGGGTTTACCATGTCCTAGTGAGTCTTGCCAGCCTCCTTTCCCACTCCCAACATACAGTGTCAGTGTCTCTATGACCCAAACTATCCTTTTGCCTTCTGACTGACACACTGTTTTTGACTCCAACTGCTATGGTAAACAGAGTTAGGGGAAACTCAGGAGCTTTGGTTCAGAGTGCAAAACGGTTCTTTGGTTCCAGTTCCTAAAGGATTCACAGCTCTCTTTTACTCTCTTAAACACTTAAAACAAACCATTTCAGGCATGAATGAAGCCCAGAACTCCGGTAAAACCATCAAATTTCATCTGGTTTTGCATGAAAGTGACGTGAAAATTGAAGTTCAATGAAAAACAACCTTAACCGCCCCAAGTTTGCTTGTAACTGGGCGCAGGTTTGTAACAAGCCTGAAACTGGACAAGTGGTTTTTTTCCTGTTTTATTTTTTTATGACATCTTAAAATGTCTCATATCTTAATCTAATCTGTCTAGGAATTTGCACTGCACTTATCACCATGGTATTGGAGGGCCTACATTAGTTCTTCCCTTGAAAAGGAGGAAGTTAAGTAGGATGCAGGGACTCAAATGATTTAACAGACTAAAAATGTTGACCTGCAAAACTAAAAGAAGGCATTACAGCAGTAGTTATTCTAGAGAGAGATCACAGCCAGAATATGAGAGTGAGGAAGAAGTAGCCACGCTGGAAAAGGAATATGCTACTTTTCTCCTAAAATGGAATGTGTGGGAATAAAGCTAAATAACTAAAATGCCCCGAGCATATTTAAAGAAGAAGTTTGCTTCATGTGCTGTTTCATCTGATGAAGAGCAGCAGTTGGTGCTGGGAAAAGTTCAAAAAATTCAGTATCTGATAGCTGGTGCCCTGACATGATGGTGATAGGTCCACTAGAAAGCTGAAGCGATATTAGACAGAACTTTGCTACACTGCAAAGATCAAGTTTTGCTGCTGAGCCAATAAGACAAAGTTCTTGCACATGGTAATAATTACATTTGTGTCCATCTAATTAAAGCAAAACCAACCTCATCTCATAATCCTCTATGGTGCAAAATGTCAGAGTGACTCAGGGGCAGAACATGAGAGTGGTAGTTATAGTGCTGTCCTGCTAATATCTTAGCCCTGGTCTCCTTCAGAATTTCCCATTGGCCTTTTGCCCATGAAACCCCACAGGTGTATATACTACAAGAGTTGGGGTGAGAGACAGCAGGGAATTAATTCATTTATTTTTCCATTTCAATAAAAACTTTCTCACAGCCATAAAGGAGCGGGGAAGCAGAACCACTTGCCTAACAAACTTAATAATACTAAGTGGACGCCACTGGAAATGTTTATACTTTGTCCCTTAGAAATGTTTATGCTGTAGTGAAGTATTTAATTTATCAGTTTGAAAGAGAGTGGTTTTCTTATTCTGGGAACATTTGGTAGAGACCGTTCACTTTTTTCAGTCTGGTCCATTCCAAAGACAAGAATAAGTCAGCTTTGGCAGGAATAGTTCAGTGGTAACCAAAGCACTGATGTGCTTGCTGGAAGAAGCCCTTTGCTAAATATTTGCCATCAAACTGAAGGGAGGATTGGGGGAGATTTCCTTGCCTCTGATGGAACTCATCCCTCTCTGTATTTTAAGTCACCCCAGCCAGAGCTGACTTATTCCTGGGGCTCAGAAAATATGAATACACCACCACTATTTTGCCTTTGGAATGGACCAGCAGTTTTTTCTACAAGCTTTCCTGGAGGAAAGCTCCTTTTGTATTGCTGCCCCCTATCCCTGGTCACCATTTCCAGCTGCATATTGTGGTATCCTAGCAATATAGCAATAAAGCTTTTAGGAACAAACTATTCACATTTCCAGCATATGCATTTCATAGACATTTTCTTGCCAAGTGATGTTGCCTCCCTTCTTGATTATTTTTATGACATATGTTTTTTACCTGGGAAAACAAATACATACATTATTTCACTCGCTCACCTCTTCTCCCCTTGTTGACTGTGAGCTATGAGGGGCGAATTTTGTGGAAACCCCTTGGTGGCAACACCTCCATGATCCAGAGAGATTTGATGCAACTTATGTACTAATTTGGGTCTACAGGCAATTCAAAATTATGCAAAACATCATCACAGAGGCATAAATTTTCAGGCCAGAGGCCACTGTGATCTTCATAGCCATCTGCATAACACAGGCCATAATATTTCACCCAGTAAATTTTTCATCAAGCCCTTCTCTCCTATTGAACAAACAGCATCTCCAGCTTTTGGCTCTTGGTCCTAGCCAGTTGCCAGAGGACAGGTGTCCCCAGCACAAGAGCCTTTGGCATTGAGAGCCTCAGTTGGCACTCCGACTCTTGCTGTCCAACTATGGCAAGGGCTTAATGGGCATCGAGATTGAACTACCCTCTAGAGCTGGCCCCTGTAGACAGGATCAGAGCATGCTGGTGGTGCAGTTTGGGGACTGGGGAATCATGCTGTTGTTGCCCATGTTCTGTGGAAAAATAGAAGTTCTATTTTGTGATACTCAAGGAGAACTCTCCAGGGCTACCAATCTGCTGCCTGCCACTAGCATCAAATTTCACAAAATGCAACTTAAAAATGACTATAAGCTGTTCAGAACAAAGATTATGTCTCCATATACGCCTCCACTGTGCTGAGCACAGCTTGGGGGCTACGGTCATATAAACAATAATAAAAACAAACTGCTGATCTAGCTGCAGAATCGGATAGATGGCAGGTGGTTAGGGAAGGGAACCAAATAGAGTATGTGCACTCCAAGGGACAAAACCTGTCCCTTCCTCCAGAAGGCGAGGAGGGCTTTCTAGCAGCAGAACCCGAGCAGTTCTGCTATGCAAAATGAAAAAAGATTTTGCAGAGGGATGCACTTCTTGTGAGCTATGGGGTTCAGTTCCTCAGGGGCTCCCTGTGTTGCTACATCTAGGGGAGGCTGGAGGTAGACACGCAGAAGGTGGAAGTGACAATTCTACTGCTATGCAGGTCCTCTGCTTTTTCTTCCCCAGGGGGAGGAGGAAGGTGAAGGCACTAGGGCCACATAGGCCAGGCCAGTATTTAGGCTAGTTCTATCCCCATTCAATGTCTAGCCCTGTTACTAGGGCTGGATGTTGAGAAGCAAATTCTTACCTAACATTGTTAGCTAAATGCAAGTCTGCATATTTCTAGAGAGCCACATGAATGGAATAAACACAATTGTTTTTCCTTTTCTAAACCAAGTCACACTGCATTTATTTCAGTGTGATGTATAAAAAATCCGCAGGGGTGGAGCTAAAAGATATTGGGACTATATTTCTAGTGTTACCCACTGTGTAAAATGACATGCCCCTTAATACCAGCAGTTTAAGATCTATATATGCCAGTTTACTTACAGTATATTGTGATACTCAAGGAGAACTCTATATATGCTTGGCCCAATTTGCTGATAACTCATAATCTTTAAAGGAAACATTAAATGCCTTCCTCAGATAATCCGCCCTTGGCTTTGATTTAAGATGACTGTTATTCTGCTAGGATATTCAGAGTATTCTAATAAGGTGATGGAGTGGTACAGAATCCATAATTCTCACCAGATGACATTCTAATTAAACATAATGTTCTGCATGTATTTCCTTAGTTACTTCGTTTAAGACAACTTAAAACAAAGATCAGCTGGTTTTCCTATACAACTATCCAGATGAGAATGAACATCAGAAACGAGATAAATCATTGAAAATATGTGGCCAAGTTACCAAAAGCTGTTTCTGTTGCTGGAAGAAAAGAAAAGAAAAGAAAAGAAAAGAAAAGAACTAACTCTGGGAACAAGGGTGAAGGTGCCGGGCTGTGTTCTTGTCCATCCTCTTGGTTGAGGACACGGGGCCAAGCAGGGCCCTGTGCACTTGGAGATGAATGCATGTCTGCACAGATGATGTTGATGGGAGGGCTTCAGCTTCCCTGACCATTGGATGCTGTTCTGAGATGAAGGGGTGCTGAGAAGACAAGAGAAAAAGCATCTTTGGACACCAATTTGACAACCTACTGAGGAGGGCTTTAAACTAAGTTTAAAAGGACTGGATGACAAAAGCCCACAGGAAAGCATTAAAAACAGTCTAGATGTTGAGGGGCACATGGAAAATTACAATAGGATCATAGATGCAACAAGAGGGAAATCAGTGGGGGAAATCTGCCCAGCATCTTAGATGTCTGTATACAAAT
The DNA here is from genome assembly GCF_003597395.2 of Chelonoidis abingdonii. Lineage (NCBI taxonomy): Eukaryota > Metazoa > Chordata > Testudines > Testudinidae > Chelonoidis > Chelonoidis abingdonii. The sequence goes on from NC_133772.1 coordinate 50,260,995, forward strand.
GCAAAGAGAATGAAGAACAAACAGGAAGAAGTGGAAAACTTAAAACATTAGCTAAAATTATGACAATTAGCATCAGAAGGACTTGGTGGGATAAATCTCAGGACTGGAATATTGGTATAGAGGGGTATAGCTTGTTCAAGAAGGACAGGCAGGGGAAAAAGGAGGTGGTGTCACATTATACATCAAAAATATTTGTTCTGAGCTCCAGAAGGAGGTGTGAGGCAGACCAGATCAGAGTCTCTGGGTAAAGATAAAAGGGGAAAAAATAGGATGATGTCATGGTAGGGGTCCAACAAATCACAAAAAGGAGGTGGCTGAGAACAAATAAAAGAAATATCCAAAACACCAGACCTAGTAATAATGGGAGACTTTAACTACTTAGACATCTCTTGGAAAAGCAATATGGCAAAACACAAAAAGTCCAATAAGTTCTTGAAATGTTTTGGGGACAACTCTTTGTTTCAGGAAGCGAAGGAAGTAACTAACGGGACAGCCAATTTAGACTTGATTCTGACCAAAAGGGAGGAATTGGCAGAGAATCTATAGATGGAAGGCAATTTGGGTGAAAGTGACCACAAAATCATAGATTTAATGATTCTAAGAAAAGGAAGACGTGAAAGCAGCAGAATAAGGACAATAGACTTCAAAAAAACAGATTTTAACAAACTCAGAACTAGTAGGTAAGGTCCCAAGGGATGAAAAATGCAAGGGATAAAGGATTTCAGGAGGGGTGCCAGTTTCTCAAAGAGACAATAATAAAACATACAACTGTCTAATATCTCAGTGAGAAGGAAAGATAGGAAAAATAGTAAGAATGGCTCCATCAGGAACACTTAAATGACCTGAGAATCAAAAAGGAATCCTGCACAAAGTGAAAATATGGACAAATCGCTAAGGAGGAGTTCAAAAGACTAGCACAAGCACATAGGCAAAAATAAAAAATCTGAAAGGATAAGGCACAAAATGAGTTACACCCAGCCAGGGACAGAAAAGTCGATAGGAAGAGGTTTTTTTTAAATACATTAAGAGCAAGAGAAAGACAAACAAAAGAGTAGGGAAGAAGAGCTAACATCTGAGGACAAGAAGGCTCAGATGTTTAATGACTATTTTGCTTCACTCTTCACTAAAAAGGCTAATGGTGGCCAGATACCCAACACAATTAACAACGACAAGGGCGAAGGAACACAAGCAGAATAGAGAAAGCACATATTAAAGAATATTTAGATAAGTTAGAGATTTTCACCTGACAAAATGCATCCTAGCACTTAAGGAACTAGCTGAAGCAATCTTGGAAATGTTGGCAATTATCTTTGAGAACTCATAGATTATGAAGGTCCCAGAGATCTCAGGAGAAAGGCAAACAATACCTGATATCTATCTGTAACGATGCTGCCTTTAGTGGGACACTTTTGAGAGTACCAATTCAGGACAAATTGCTTTAAAGCAGAGCAGTTACAACCCAAGGCTGGGGTTCCTTTGCCCACCAAGGCAAACTAAACCAGCCAAACAGAGTAGACTTTGGTTTACCCCACTGGCTATCCAGAAGTCACACAAGCAATTCCCCTAGACACTCCAGTTTCCCAGTATCACCACCAGTGCCACTTGTTATGGGGATGAATGGTTATGAAAACCAATATCCCATGAAACCCAATTTATCCCAGTAAAAGAAAGAAGGGTTCTCATCGATCCCCAAATTCAAGACCAATGCCCCAGAACCAAGGTCAAGATACATAGTTAGATCTTAACCACATAATATACACTGTTGGCCAATTTGCCAATCCTTTAGAATCTAAAATCTAAAGGTTTATTCATAAAAGGAAAAAGATAGAGATGAGAGCTAGAATTGGTTAAGTGGAATCAATTACACACAGTAATGGCAAAGTTCTTGGTTCAGGCTTGTAGCAGTGATGGAATAAACTACAGGTTCAAATCAAGTCTCTGGAGTACATCCCCCGCTGGGATGGGTCATTCAGTCCTTTGTTCAGAGCTTCAGTTTGTAGCAAAGTCCCTCCAGAAGTAAAAAGTAGGACTGAAGACAAGATGGAGGTGAGACAGCCTTTTATTGTCTCTTTCAGGTGGTAGGACACCTCTTTGTTCTTACTGTGGAAAATTACAGCAAGATGGAGTTTTGAGTCACATAGGCAAGTCACATGTCCATACCTGACTTAGTTCTTTACAGGCCAATGCCATTGTTTATATGTTAGTTTGAACGTTCCCAGGAAAGCTCAGATGTGGATTGGTGTCTCCCAAAGTCCATTGTCCATTAAATGTTTCTTGATTTGGCACTTACTGAGAATAGTTCCTTCTCAAGAAGCTGACCAAATACTTCACTGAGGCTACTTAGAATCAAAACACATTGATATACAAGTACATAGCCAATATTCATAACTTCAACTACAAAAATGATACCCCCATACAGATAGCATAATCATAATCAGCAAATCATAACTTTTCCATAGACACCTTACACGACAACCTTTGTACAATATTTGCTGCAAATATATAACAGTGGTTGCAACAATGATCTATACAGTTACAGGTTATGTCAGTAATGTCACACTATCTTTAAAAACGGGAACAAAGGAGACCCAAGGAATTATAGGTTGGTCAGCCTAAATTTAATACCTGGAAAGATATTGGAACAAATTAGAGAACAATCAACTTGTAAGTACCTAAAGGATAATGGACTTATAAAGAATAGCCAGCATACATTTATCAAGAACAAATCATGCCAAAGTAACCTAACGTCCTTCTTTGACAGGGTTATTGACCTAGTGGACAGGAAGGAAGCAATAGACATTATATGTCTTGCTTTTAGTGAGGCTTTTGACATAGTCCTGCATGACAGTCTCAGAAGCGTACTGTGGAAAATTCTTTCAAATTAAATTACTATAAAGTGGATGCACAACTGGTTGAAAGACAGCACTCAAAGAGTAGTTTTCAATGGTTTGCTCGGAGGGCATATCTAATGGGATATCGTGGGTCTTGGGTCTAGTACTAGTCAGTATTTTCATTAATGACTTGGCTAATGGAGTGGAGAGTATGCTTATAAAATTTGTGGATGACACCAAGATGAGAGGGGTTGCAAGCACTTTGGAGGACAGGATTAGAATTCAAAATGATCTTGACAACCAGGAGAATTGGTCTGAAACCAACAAGATGAAATTCAATACAGGCAAATACAAAGTAGCTCATGTAGCAAGGAAAAAAATCAAATGCACAACTATAAAATGAGGAATAACTGGCTAGGTGGTAATACTGCTGAAAAGCATGTGGGGGTTACAGTGGATCACAAATATGTGTCAATAATTTGATGCAGTTGTGAAAAAGGCTATTGTCATTCTGGTGTGTATTAATAGGAGTGTTGTATGTATGAAACAGAAAGTAATTATCCTGCTCTACTGGTGAGGCCTCAGCTGGTGTTCTGGGTCCAATTTTAGGTGCCACACTTTAGGAATGATGTGGACAAATCGGAGAGGAGCCTGAGGAGATCAACCAAAATGATAAAAGGTTTAGAAACCTGATTTATGACGAAAGGTTACAAAACTAGGCCTATGTAATCTTGAGGAAAGAAGACTGAGGAGGGGACCTGATAACAGTTCTTCAAATACGTTAGGATCTGTTGTGAAGAGGACAGTGATCAATTGTCTCCATATCCACTGAAAGTAAGACAAAAAGCAATAGGTTTAAACTGCAGTAAGTTAGATATTAGGAAAAACTTTCAAATTATAAGGATAGTTAAGTTCTGGAATAAGCTTCCAAAGAAGGTTCTGGATCCCCATCACTGAAGGTTTTTAAGAACAGGCTGGACAAACACCTGTCAGGGATGGTCTAGGTTTACTTGGTCCTGCCTCAGCGCAGAGGCTTGGACTTAATGACCTATCATAGTTCCTTCCAGCCCTACATTTCTATAATACCAATACTAACAGTTTAACATTTATTTTGTATTATTAAACCCTGCAGCTCTCAGACTTTAAAACCTTGAGTACCCACATCTAAAACTCAATTGCATATTACGTACCACCCTTGCTCTGGCTGCCCCCTTTGCTGATGTCCCCCTAAACTCCACTGTCTCCCATGCTCCAATGCCACCTTTGTTTCACCAGCATCCTCCCTCCCATCCAAAGCTTCCCTCTTCAAGGCCCACTCCATACCCCTACCACACACTTTCCTTGTCCCCACCTCTTTCTCAAGGTCACCATCCAAAACCCCATTGTTGCCCCATCTTCCCCTCTCTTAACCTGGGAAGGAGGAGAGGGTGCAGCTGGTGCTGGGGAGCAGGTAGGAGGAAGTCAGCCACTGTCCCTCCCAACCCCAGCAGCCAGGGGTCCAGGCAGGGAAGGAAACTGAAGCTGAGTGGGAACTGGATTTTTCCATTTTGTGGGAAATTCTGCATATTGATTTTTTTTCTATTCTAAACCAGAGTGAAAAGGAAAAAAAAAACACTTGAAATACCCTGCAAAATCACATTCCAGGAAAAAAATTGTTTTAGATCAATGAGCATGTTTTGGCTGATTTTGACATTTAAATGTATAATACATGAAATGTAAAAAAAATTGAAAGAAAGAGTCATTTTTGGAAAGGAAAAACCAAAATGTTCTATTGCGAAAAGCCTGAAAGAGTACAATACTAACTGTTTCCACAGAATGTGTCAGTTTCAGCAAAACAGCATTTCCCAAAAGCAGAAATGTTCCCCTGGAAAATGTTTGATTAGCTCTAGAGGAAATGAAACTAGTTTCAGGGAATAGACTCAAAGGGAGCATCCTGGCTGCACAGCAGGGTGACAGACTGGCCCTTAAAGGCAGCAGCAGTGCAGCCTTCTGCCTCCTCCCAGCCCATCCTCTCAGCTAACCAACCAGCGGCAGGAGATGAGAAGGAAGGCTGAGTTTTTTGAGGCCTGCTGCTGCTCTGTGCAGCCTCAGGCTGCATTGTGCTCCTCCCTCCTCTCCAGTTGTGGGAGGAAGAGGTGTAGGGTTGTCCTTAGGATTTATGGTGCCCTAGGCGGGATTATTAAGCTGGTGCCCCCGTGCCTGTCTTGCTCTTAGCAACACAAACATAAGCTTACACCATTGGAAAACTTGCCACATGCATGTTATTAAAACCAGTTTAAGTTAATTAAGCACACAGTAATTCTGATGGACTAGCACTAAAGATGTAGCACTATAGAAAAAATTCTGATTTGACAGAATGATGCAAATAATATAATTTTTTTAATTTGTCAACATTTTATTGGAAATTTATATGAAGATGTATTGAAACAAGGATTTGTTTTTAATTAAAAGCAATCTTTCTAGCTTGTTTGGCCGCAAAATCGGTAATAATGTCATTGTATGACAAAGACAAAGTGATATCTTGTTTGATTGCAAGAATAGCAAGACCAATCAAGTGTTCCTGACTTCTTGTAGAGCGGAGATAGTTTTTAATGAGCTTTAATTTTGAGAAACTCCGTTCTTCTGGTGCTACTGTTACAGGAATTGTCAGTAGAACACGAGTGGCAATGTACACATTAGGATATATGTCAACAAGTTTGCTGGTATGAGTAAACTGTACAATGTCCATCATCGATTTTGCAGGTGGCATCATTGATGACAGTGTACTCAATTCTTCATACAGTTCAAGTCCATTTAAATCAAAATGATCGCTGTGCTTCAGGAGGGTCTCTAGGTCAGGGGTCCCCAACGCGCTGCCCGAGGGTGCCATGGCATCTGCCGAAACGCCACCGAAATTTGGCGGCATTTCGGCAGCAACGCCTCTGGATGACGCTGCTTGCTGCCAACAAAGCAGCGTCATCCAGAGGCATCTCCACTGAAATGCCACTGAATTTTGGCGGCATTTTGGCGGATGCTCGTTCACCCCCATGGTCCTTCATCTGGCGCCCGCCAGACGAAAAAGGTTGGGGACCACTGCTCTAGGTTCTTGCACTTTGTCATTAGTTGCTCTTGTTCTCCTATTTCGTTGAATTTAGTCCTGCTCAACCCACCTACCAGCTGAGTGAATGGAACCCCAGGCCGATAGCGGGTTGAGTGGCTCAGCCAGCAGTGGCTGCTGAATGGAGCCGGTGGCTGGGACCCCGGGTGGCAATGGGGCAGCAACTGGAACCCCAGAGCAGGGGCAGGCTGAGCCGCTCAGCCCACCGCTGTATGCCACCAAAAATCGGCTTGCGTGCCACCTTTGGCACATGTGCCGTAGGTTGCTGACCCCTGCTCTATACATTAGTAAGGACATGAGCATATTACAGCTGTTGGAGGGCTCTATTTAGCAGTAACAGGGCTATAGGAAAGTCAGTCAACATTTTTTGTTTCTCTGATGAAAACTGGCCCACTCCCTTTCCCCATACCAAACTTGTCACAAATAATTGTCAACAGCTTAATTTTCTGTTTTTGGCTAATATATTGATTTTTTTAAAAAAAATATTGAAATTGAATTCAGGATTGTTAGCAAGCATTTTTGGTGAACAAATCTGTTAAATGGCAACGCAGTACTCCTTTCATGCTTGGCTCATCCCCCAGCCTGATGGTCCAACAGCTGCAGTAGAGGAGGAGATGGGTGGAAAACTGCAGGACCCCAAAATCCACCTCTTTGGGTGCAGAGTGGCAACAGCAGCAGCAAACCCTCAAGTCTAATCACACGCCTATGGGCACCACTGCCAGCCCAACAGACCATGGTGAAGTTAGCACAGCATCTGATCTCAGGGACAGGGCACCCAGTGGAGCCACAGCAGCTCATCCTGCCCTGTACAGCTCCCCCACTCGGATGAGATGGATCGCTGCTAGCCCGGGGGAAAGACGTGCTTCCTAGCTAGGGTGACCAGATCCAGATGTCCTGATTTTATAGGGCCAGTCCCGATATTTGGGGCTTTGTCTTATATAGGCACCAATTATCCCCACCTAGAGTGACCAGACAGCAAGTGTAAAAAATTGGGACGGGGGTGGGGGGAATAGGACCCTACATAAGAAAAAAAACTCAAAAATCAGGACCGTCCCTATAAAATCGAGACATCTGGTCACCCTACAGGTGAGTTCCTTCCCCCACCCCTTCCCAGAGACCACAGCAGCAAATCCCCTCCCTCAGACTGTGCTGCATTTGGCTATCTCTAGGATCCAGCAGCCCTGCTCTTACATGGTCCACTGCTTCCCGTCTGTCCAGGCTCCCAGCGGAGTGGTGCCCCCAGTCCTAGTGGTGCCCTAGGTGGCTGCCTATTCTGCCTATGGCTAAGGATGGCCCTGAAGAGGTGGCAGTCTTTCATTTAAAAAAAAAACAATCCAAGTAGCATCCTTCTGAACATATTGTATGTATATTGTTGTATGACCTAACAGTCTACTTACTGTTGAACTATCATATGCAGGAATCCCTGGAGTAATGATACAGTGATTAGTAAGCAAAATACCATGTCTATTTATTAGTGGAAGAGGGTACAGAAGCATCTCCTCTCCCGCTGCTGATATTGGTGTTAGCTAATGCTGTGTTGCCAACTGAGTGTAACACGAGTCTCACGCTACTAGGGATTTTTCTGAAGGCCTTGGCACCTAGATTCACGTGTTTATGTGAGAATCTCAGGTTTGTTAAAAAAAAAAAAACACCACTAAATTTCTAGCTCTCATGGTGGTGGAACAAAAGCTTGAAAATGTGACCTGAAAGACTCCAACACCTGAAGATAAAAAAAAACATTCCCAGGTATTTTTTTAAAAACCTCATGATTTTTAAACCAATCTCATGATTTTTGGGGACCGAACTCATGATTTGAGTTTGACGATACTGTTAAGATTTTCCTCTCCTCACAGAAAGAACAGACATACCCTGGTTGCTGAGCAGGAATCCTCCTCTATGGGAGGAGCCATGCACATTAGGGGTGATCTCTGCCAAGGATACTGCCAAAAGGCTGCTTCATTCAGTGTCTGAGTTTTAAGTGGCTGAGCACAGCAACAAGATCTTCACAGTGCCCCAGCTAGACCTTCTTTCTGGGGAGCTTGGCCCTTAAAGGCATAGTCCCCAATACCACAGATGCTAAGGAGCACTCACTGTTCTAGCCAATGAAGTAAGTCTGTTGCAATAGGAAGTGCTGTATCTTTGTCTTCTCACATGAGGGATCCACTGTTCCTCTTATATAGAAAGACAAGTCAGCTTGTATTCAGTGGAGTTATGAGTTTTACTTTTAAATTTCTAATCTGCCTCATTCTATCAGGCCTGCATTGTACACATCTGGACTATGCCTTTCTTTGCTAAGGAAGTTTGGGGTGGGGTGAGGCTAGAGGGTTTTATCCACTCAAAACATTTCTTGTGCCACTGTGCAGGGCCTAACAGCATAGGGAAAACTTGTCATTCTCTTCCTAGCTTGGTGAAGCAGTGATATCTTCCCTTCCACCACACACCTTCTTGGTTTATATGGCTTTCCTGCCTGTTTCAGGAGCAGGGTATACAAAAGAACACTATGGTGGTGTCCTAGCTTTCTTAAAGCTCCTTAAAATATTAAAATTACTTTCAGTTCTATTGAGCATGGCTGCACTCAAAGGGCAGCAGCCAGCCCTGAGTAAAAAGCCCAAAGCTCTGCTCTAGCTAGCACACCAGGCCCAGTGCCTCTAGCCTCTTCTGGTCAGTCACTTCTTTGGCTGTTTTCAAATCCTGGTGAAAATTCTAGTGTGGGTCCTCCTGGGAAATTTCAACAAGACATTAAAAATGAACAATGAAAGGCAACAGGCCACAAGTTGATCAAGCATGATTTAAGTGTTAAAGTAATATAAATAACAATGGTAAACAACAGCCATGCATTTAATCATAATCCCTGCAGTAATGTCTGAACAAAGCCACAAAGTCTCTGTCTTTTCCTGAGTTATGGGTAAGTGCAGTAAATGGAGAAGCAATAGAGAAAAATAATAGCTTGCTCCCCGTTTTGACATGCTGACCTGTTTATAGCACACTAAAGGGGATAATTTTTGTGGGAACTCCTTGTTAAATTATTGGTAGCACATCCTTGCTCTTAGTGTAGGAAATTGGTACAGTTGCCAAAACAGCCTGAGAATCACTGGTCTAATGTATCCCTTTAAATGAAAAGTAATGGCTGAAAAAAAAGTAGAGTGCTCGATATTACATGGGAAACTAAACAATTATTGTTTCAATTTTTCTCCCCATCTTTCATTTGATGTTCCCAGAAAAAGGCTTTTTGCCAAACAAGCACACCCCAGCCTAATATTTATATATAGGATTACATTAATGTTTCCTGCAATTTCAATATCAACATTTTTCTTTCTTATTTTCAAATATAGGTATCATTATTCAAACAAGACCTTTCTTTTTACAATCTACCTCCTCTCTTCACCATTTCATGGAATAGAGTCATTATTCTGTGCCTGTAATATTACAGTAATTTCCATGGCATCAGATTGTCATGATACAAACATTGAGTGGATAGGTAGAAGGGGGATGAGGGACAAAGCTCCTGCTCCAACATGAATTGTTCGGTAATTAGCATTAATGAGAAGAGAACTGCAGCACATTTTATTGAGGAAAATGAATAGTTTAAACCATTTTTAAGGGTTGCGTCAGATTTGAAATAGCTCATCGAAGTACTCTGGAGAGGTTAAATAATTAGCTCTGTCTTTTCTAATGAAAGCAAAAGGGACAGGAAAAGAGTTTCATTTAATAAAATGCAGGTAATTACTGTTGACATCAGTTGCAAACAAAGTGTAGGATAACAATGGTATCCACAGTAACTTGAATGTTGGCTGCCTGCATGGCATAAACTGGATTGTCCTTACAAGTCCTGTGCCTGGGCTGTATATTGTAGAGATGTAACTTTAGGGGGCCAGTTCCTCAACTGATGTAAATTAGTGTAGCTCCATTAAAGCCGATAGCGCTGTGTTGATTTACATTAGCTAGTTTATATTTTGTTCTGATCTGGGATATTTATTTTAGGCAAATTGTGGTTCATTTTCAAGAGTAAAAATTCTGTATTAGGGTTTCAAAACGTATTTGTCATGAATTGTATAATTACACTGACAAAACTTGGCTTCAATTGATGCCTCATGCTTCTGGGAATGGGATCTCATGAGCCTGGCAGAAATGTAGGGTCCACTGGCCTCCTAAGCAAATTATTTTCAACCCCATCAAATGATGAACTATGGATGTCTTGTCAAGCCTATTAAATGTCTGATGGGGTTTTAATCTGCTTTAATCCATTTAAATCTGAAACTAGAACCCATGGAGAGGCTGCATAGTTTAGTAGCAAGCCCATGGATTGCAAGTCAGGAGATCTGGGTTCTGTTCCTCTCTGTCGCTGATCTGATGGTGACCTTGGGCATGTGACGTCTTCTACGGCTAGTCTAATTAGAGTATAAGATGTGTAAGGCAGGGATTGTTTCTTACTGTGTGTATGTATGCAGCCTAGCATAATGAGGCCCTGAATGCAGCTGAGGCCTCTAGCTTCTAGTATCATACAAGTAAATAACAACAACTATACATTGTGCATTTTGTTTTATCTAACGTAACCTCATCCAGCTCTTTCTTTTATATAACCCATCAGTACAGCATCACTGCACTACAGCATAAATTAAAAGCACACTTTCTATTTGAAAGGGCCTGAACATTAATCTTTTCATTGCTTTCACTGTTCCCCTGGGTATTTCTGTTGTGTCTCCAGGAGGGATGCTGCTGGCTGTTCTGCATTTTTCATGACTGAAGTAAGGCTTGAGCAAAGAGCATAGTCATGAATTGTATCTGAAGATCTTTAAGACTTGGACTCATGAAGATCTCTGGCAGTAGAACCTTCCACAGTTGATATAGAACATTCAGCACATGAGAGTTTCATACTAGAATTAGCGATAGCATCCCCACTGCTGCTGTCATGGGAGAGATGGCATGGGCCCTCACCCACTGAAGGCTTTAACCATGGCACCAGTACCTTGAAAAAGATGTATATCTAGATGGGGAGATTGTGCTATGATCTGTTGTGCTCATCCGTCCGTGTTGCCTAGCACATAGATTGCTATACATTGGCCCACTGGAAACTTCCACATAATTTCCTTGGCAAACCCAGGTAGAGTAGCTCATTCTGGAGACAATACAGGCAAGTATCACTGTGACACCTGAAGAGAAGTAGTCTATTCCCTTGGCTAGTTGGAAATAGAAAGCTGCATTTCCACCTACCCCTGCTACTTGAATATCCAGGAGCAGGAATATTTCAGCAGAAGGCACATGATAGTCTAGTCAACTGTGGGTCCTGTTTACTTTATTCTCATTTCCATTGTTGGATTTAGTGTGCTGGATGGTGTTGATGGTCTATAATATAAAAGAGGGCAGACTAGATGATCCAGTGGTCCCTTCTGGCCTTAAAAACTCTATGACTCAGATGAAAATGTGAACCACGTTGACAAGCAAATGGCAAACACCCTCCGCAGAAAGTGAGATCAAAGCTGCAAAGAGTTTCTCAAAATACTTCTCCATCTGACCACCATCATTTTTCTTTCCCCTTAGATTGGACTCAAAGCAACTAATTTCCATTCTCATCTTTCCCCATCTCAGGCTCTGGGACATTTCAGTAATAGAGCTGTCCATATTGCATAAGAGTGAAATACAGAGCTGGGTGGCACTGAAGTCAGTAGTATGTATCCCCAGCTCACCTAGTGCTCTGATGAAAAGGAGGTAGAGAGAGGATGGATCTCAGAGCACAGATGATTATTTTGTGGAGGAGATTCAGCTGCCCATCATGAACCTTTGGGATCTAGCCAAGAGCAATGAGCAAAACCAAAAAGAGATTAATGCAATTCCTTCCTCTCTTCCTTGGCCTTGTAGATGAGTCAGCAGCATCTTCTCATCAATTGTGTCAATAGATAAGTTGTAGGAGCAAATATGTATCATTTTTAGAGAAATATGGATCTCTATGTACCCTCTCCACCAAGCAAGACATATACATCTTTTATAAATGTCTCCTGCTCAAGAATTTGGAAATTGTATACTCATTCACTTTAAGAAGAGCTAAGATTTATAAGGCAAGATGGGGAAAATGCTAGCTAATGCAACTGGATACTGTTATATTTATATTTCATTTGGGATTATAATGAGGTGGTTAATACAGAGATACAAGACAGTAATAAACCACTGATTTTTACAGATCTCTATATGAATCTGAATTATTATTTGGAGACCAGGAGATCAGTGATATACAATAGCACATGCAGTTTTCTCCCCCTCTCACTTCTGCCAGGTAAAGCAGCAATCTCAGAATTTCTCCCTGTCTCACAAGAGATTGTGCAGACAAGAAAGGCAGTAAATCCGCTCTAGACTCCAAGGGAATGTTTTTATTGGATAGCATTTTATTAATGGAGTATGGATCAACTAATATCAATTAAAATATTCCTTTTAAAGAGGAATCCCTTCTCCTCCGCACAAATGGTGCTAATTTTTAAATCACTTAATCATGTGGAAAATTCTACCTTGTAGCTCAAGATAGATTAACTTTTAGCATCAATGAAAGGATTGGAAATAATGTTTTTGCTTGTGGGAGAGTTAATTAATAGCAAATGATCTGCTTTTAAGTAACATACGATTAACTAAACTAGCTTTAAATTTTCATATCTGTGAAGCTAACAGACTCATGGAACAAATGAGATGTTCTGTTTATGTGGGGCAGTGGATGTGATCAGTATACAAGAATTAAAAGGGAATGAAATTGTGCCGTGTGTGTGATTTTTGAAAGTCAATAGTGATTTTGGGCGCCCATCTTGAGAAACTTTGAAGGGGCCTTATTTCAGGTGGTGGGAGCTCAGCACTTTCTGAAAAGTAGGCCCCTTTGAAGTTGCTTCAAGCTAGGCACCCACAAGTCACTTTTGAAAAATCTTCTCTCCTCCCTTAATTACTTACTTGTGAATTCAGATGATATTTCACTGAGGTATCCAGGGTCCTACACTGATCCTTCACATTCATATTCCCCTTACAGCTGGTAGTCATGAAGTAAACTTACAAAACCAGGATACCACCTGCCTTTACACTGCAAATTTCCTGGATTCTATGGAGACTGAAATGCATGATGATTTATATGAAGGAAGGAAAAAAAAAAGATAAAATGTTAGAGGAAATGATCCAGAAATGCTGAAATAGAAACAAAGGACTGAAATAATCTATCAATACTTTATGCAGCAGGATAGATAAAAGAAAAAATATGTTTTTTTAATTGAGAATTCTGTTTCTTCCCAAAGAAATTGTTTATGCAGAATCTCCTGAGAAGCTTCATTCTTTATTTATATATCCATATATATGAGTGGTGGTAATTTGAAGTCCTCCAAACAATCACCTGTAAATTATAATCTTTTCAAGCAGCAATATATATTCACAGATCAGTCCCAGGACACTGAAATTATACGTGAAACAGTCTATTTATATCACCCCAGATATGGAAGGAAAATTGCCATTTTATAAGAAAGAAAATTTCTTATTACCGTACATAGTTAATTGGATAATAAAAAGAGAAAAGCCCTTTAAAATTCCTGGGATGACAGGAGAGTCACTCTATTTAACTCCTGAGCAGAATGATATACCAGGATAGAGATACTTCCACCTCTTCATACTGTGCAAGACACAGATTTATCAACTGAACAATACTGCACAAAATTCCTAAATCTTTCTCTCCCCCCCGCACCCCACACAGAGCTGGGGTCTCTGCACACAAACAACATATGACACGAACAAGGAAGTGTTCCTCTTCTTCCCAATTATCTCTCTTAATTTTTGGAATATGTTTAATAGCTGAGCCACTCATGCTGTAGAAATTAGGTCACTTTAACCACCTCTGGTAGAAACCATTCTTTTAGGAGTTTCTAGGGAGTTTAAAATGTGCTCTGGGCTGAAAGTGAGTTAGAAAACAAAATCTGTGTAGCTGTGTTTTTAACTTACAGGAGACGTTCTAAAGCAAGGAAAGAAGTTAGCTTCTCAGATGACCACCATGCCTTGGATTGCTGGGACATCCAGTCACAAGATCCATGCCTGCAAGATGTGGCAATCAAGGACTCAGGGCTTGGGTTATTACTTTAGCAAAAAACAATAATAAACTAAGTCGTGGGATCTTTCCACCCTTGTCTCCACAGAGAGTGCTGCAGGGGTCTCTTTAATCACTGCCTGCACCTCCCAATAGACAAGGGGTGGCTCTAGACACTTTGCCACCCCAAGCATGCCGCGGGGAGCGCTCTGCCGGTTGCCGGGAGGGCGGCAGGCGGCTCTGGCGGACCTCCCACAGGCGTGCCTGCGGAGGGTCTGCTTGTCCGCGGTCCGCTGGTCCTGCGGCTTTGGTGGACCTCTTGCAGGCACGCCTGCAGGAGGTCCACCGGAGCCGCCCGCTGCCCTCCTGGCGATCAGCAGAGCACCCCCCACGGCATGCCACCCCAAGCACCCTGCAGTAGACACACAATTATGGAAAGTAGCAGGTGCCTGCCTCTCTCTCAGTTTGTGATATGAATTTTTTGAAATCAAATCTCATGACCTCATGTTTACCTTTTCTTCCTGATAGCTTCAGGGTGTGTCACTGGTGAAAATACCAGGAATGAAATCCCGGCCCATTGAATGGCAGCGTTCCTATTGACCTCAGTGGGGGGTCAGGATTTCACGCTCCTATTTAGTCAGTTGAGGGTGAACATATCTTGGATAAGAGTCTATAGGAGCCTTCCCTAAATGTGCTCAGTAGAATTCCCCAATGTGATGCTGTGGCTCTTCAAGCTGGCAGAGAAAGGCATAACATGACCTAGTGGCTGGAAGCCGAAACTAGAGAATGTCAGACTGGAAATAAGTCATATTTTTAATAGTGAGGATAATTAACTATTGGAACAAGTTATCAAGGGTTGTGGTGGATTCTCCCTTGGGGTTTTTTTGTATTAATCAAGATCAGTATATGAACTAGGGGATAGATTTGGTTTTATATATGTGTTTGCTTTTCTTTGGCATTGTCAATATTTTACATTAACAGGACTCCCTCTAGTGTAGAATTGAATATATATTAAAAGATTAAATTTATTCTCAACTAAAGTCCCTGGGCCATATCCTCAACTGGTGTAATTCAGTATGGCTTCATTGATTTCATTGGAGTTACACCAATTTACACTAGTGGAAGATCTGGACTCTGTGTAGGCTGGTAGATAAGGCCATCATTGTTGAGAAGTTGTGAGTTCATATCTTATATAGGTTGTGCATTTTTTAGAATATCTTTTTCCCCTCTCAGTCGGTTTATGGAAGAACCTGGACATGAAGCCAGCAGATGAAGTCAACTGTGAAAGACACTGCAGCAAGTGTTCACTTAAATTGTGAATATACTTTATTGAGGAGAAGATGTCTTTTTGCAGCTTTTTTTTTAGTAAATTACTTTCTTGACTATCCCCATTAACCACAGATAGAAATGCAAATGAAAACATGACCATCACTGTAAAATTTGATAGATCTAACATATTATTAGATGAATCATTCACCCTGATTATTGGGTAAATACAGCCACTTATTAATTTTAAAAAGTTGCTTAACCCTGCTAACAACTACTTAGTGTTCATTTTCCATGAATATTTGCACAATCAAGTTTTACTTGCACAAATGCTTGTGGAACATGAATTTTAAGCTTGCACACATGAGTATTTTCACTTGCTGTATTTTCAGTGGAATATGACACTTTGTGACACCTTTGTCAGAGTCTTGGCACAGAGACAATTAAATGAGTCAGACTCCAATGTGACAGCATGCTTTGCAAATAGGATTAATCATGCCTACACAATTACTTTGTGTCAAAGATTGCAGTGATGACAGAACATTATAAACCTATAAATTCACAACAATAGGTATATTTTACGTGGCACAGGATGCCATTTGACATTGCAATGGGACAGTGTTGCCAGTGTCCTTGCATAGGCACAGTTAATGTGATCTAGACAGGGATCTGATTGCAACTTTCACAACTTGGGCCTTTCACACATGCATGCAATTATTTTTGTGTAAAGGTGACATGATAAATTTGAATTTCATCCTGGGCTAATTTCCCTAGGAATAGTGTCTTGGGAAAGCCTGTGTGATCCTAGAAGGAAAAGATATGGCATTTTCTAAACCACTCTAATCCTGCTCATCTGGTACCTCTGCCTGAGTGGCTCCCGTAAATCCTCTCCCTAATTGAATGAATGTAATTCTTATAATCAGTGGTAGAAACAATATCACGTAACTTACGTAGCCAAACACAAGTAACCAATGCAGCTCAAATTTCAAATATCCAGTATGAGCTCTCCAAGATGCAGAAAAAGAAAAAAAATTGTCCAGTAAATTTGAATACTGAACAAATTCAAGGGATCTTGATCTTTTTGTGGACATTTTGCTAGGAGGAAAAAAGGTTATATTTGTCAAGGAAATTATTCACTATGAATTATTTGCTCTGCTAATAAGCTGCTTCCCTGAGATATCAAGATAGATAACGTGATTATGCATCCTGGGCCTGTCTCTCCTCTCACTTTCAAGGGTATAAATCAGGACTCACTCCACTGAAGTTAATGAAGTTGCTGCAATTTTACACCATTGTAAGTGAGAGGAGATATCAGCTCCCTTGTTTTAGGACTGGAAAAGTATGATGACAAGGGATATTACACTGTAATATCCAATCATTTTGTCTATTTTGCACATTGTTTATGTAAAAGGTTCTTGCAAATAAATACTCAGAGAAGCAGCTTGGATTTGCAAGGTTGACGAACTATTTTTTAAAAGTGCCTTGCAACATGCAATTGTTCACTAAGTGCTACATACTCATGGAGACTCTGGCTCTATTCATTCATTTCCCAGGACCTACTGAATTTTACAAAGCTTTTCAGAGAGAGTTCAAGTTGAAAATCACCCTGACTGTGCAAGACCAAATAAAGGCTAAGAAGGGACCAGAAAAGATTTGATCGTGACCAGGGACCCAGTGTCATTCAGATGGTTACTTTGAAGATCTCACACATTATTAAAGAAGCAGCATGCAATCAGGCTCATGTGAGCTGTAAATCAAATGTCCTCAAAGAGTAAAATGTGAACCACCTGGTGCTGTGATCTGTAGCTCAGACATGATAGTACCTTTGATAGTTTAAAACCAAAAAAAGAACATATGTGGGCTGTAGCTATAGAATAAGTGAAAATACTGTTATTGCTTTGGAAAATTCTGCCAAGAGTAGGTGGCTGAATTTCTAAACGTGTAAATAAAGCTAAAGCTAACTTTAAAGCCTGTGCTCTTTTTGGGGGGAGGTTTCAAAGTCTGGAAATCTGACTCTGAGTCACTCTCATTGTAAATGAACTAATTGTTGTGACTCCTACGGTGATGAGACAAGTTAATTACATGATTTCTGCTAAATGACATGTTATTTCATGGAATACGGTATGGTAACTCCATTGGAAACAATAGTAGAAACTCATGTTACCTTATGAGAACTATATAAATTAAAATGTGCTTGAACTTTGGGCCGGATCTTGATGTATGGTGTAGCTGCCGTTGCTGGCCAAATCTAGGCATAGAGCCAGTGTATCCAGCCATGGATGCATCACCCCAGTTTAGGGAGATCCTTTGGTGGCGTTAAAACCAGAAATGTGGATACTGCACCATTCTCCTTCCTGTAGTTGTGTAGGACCACAGCCAAGGCAATAAGACATAGCCCGGGGAAAAGCAACGTGGCTGGGATGGCTGATTGCCCAAAGATTCCTGGCTGTTGTATTGGCCACTTGGGGTTGTTGGCACACAGTGTAACTTAGAGCAGCCCCCATCATTTCAAGAGATGTTAAGTAACAATGTTATTAATAGTTGCTGTAGAGCTTTAATGCTCCTTCTACCTTCACAGTAGAGCCAACACTGACCTCACCAAAGCCATTTTGGCAATCTTGACAATTGGTAAGAGTTTAATTATTAATTGGCCCTTTGCTCGGTGTTCTCCAGTTCCTTCCTGTGCGCCGGTTCCAGCCACTGATGACTTTTAAATTAAAAGAGTCAACTGAATTTACTGTCTGCCATTTGTCTAACACTATACAAGTTATTTTTAAACAGCATCTTTCATGCAAATGATGACAAAATGATTCACAACCAATTACAGTCTCTACGTACAAATCCAAGTAGCACTCATTCAGTAGATTACACAGAGCCATGCTGTCCCCCTTTGTTAAGGTGCAGTTGGATAAATTTATTATTATTTAATATTTATAAAGTGCCATAACAGTGATTTAAAGAAATAAAACATGGCTCTTGCCCCAAAAGTTTACAAACAAAATGAGGCACTTGGGGCCAGCAGGCCTAGTGGGCAGACCATGGGTCAACAGCCTCTCAGAGTCTTGAGTTGGCTTTGCTATACAATCTGAAGGCCTGGCAGCTGATTTACAGTCTACTGTCCCTGGGTGCTCCCCAGGTTCCCCCAGGTGGCCAGAGAAGGGAGGAAAAGGGGAGGGAGACCTAGACCCTCCCTCTCCACCAGATCCTGGCTCGTGGAGGGGGGACAGAGTGAGGAGAGTCTCAGACCCCTCTAGCTGGTACAACAGATCGGCCTCCCCTGGGCCACTTCCTATCTCCCCCTGTTGTCTCTTCAGTTTGGGGCACAGTCATGGCACTCAGCTTCCCTCTCTGTGGAGGATTGATCCCACAATCTCAATAGTTCAGACAGTCAGCTGGGTGTTCCCAACTCACTTTCCAGCACCCACTTTCTCCCCCTTGCCAGTGAGAAGGAGGGGCAAAGAAAAAGGAGTTCAGGCCCTTGGCCTCCGGGTTAGGTCTTACCCAAAGTCCAGACTCTTCCCCTGCAGAGCCCGCTGTCCCAGAAGCTGCAGCCAGTCTCTCCTTCACTCTCCCCCTGCTTGTCTGTCACCGTCTCCTCTTAGGCTGGCTCTCCGTTTGGTCTGCTGCTGCTGAGGGGTAGGGCCTTTTTGGCCCATTACTGCTTCATTATTCCTTTAGTCTTCCTGCCACTCTGGGAAATGATAACAGGTAACGGCAGAGGCCTGGGTTACAACAAATAAAAGGAATGGGCATCAAATTCTGTGGTGAGTGAAGAGTGAGAGCTTTGTTTTGGCAGGGAGGGAGAAATGCAAAGAACAGCTTAGAGAGAACAATGGAGTATGTGGAAGTTGGAAGGCATAGCGGGCACAGGCCATATCCTCAGCTGGTGTAAATCAGCATTGAAATCAATGTAGCTATCTTGATTTACATCAGCTGAGAAACCAGTCCTACAACTTAATTAATTTATTAGAGAAAGTCAGGAATTGTAGATCCAGGGGAAGATGGTTCTTCATATGGGCTTTTAAGGGAACGAGGCAGTTAGATCAAGTAGGACTAATCAAGATGGTGAGGAAAATGTGGAACAAGTTTCTACTGCCTGCTGTGAAGAGAATGGGGTGACAGAGAGAAATGTGGCATCTGGGATGTGTCAGGAATGCCCTGGAGGAGAGGAAGAAAGGACATCAAAAGGGGAGGAGAATTTTCTTCTGAATCCTGGAGTTAATAGGGAGCCAGTCAAGAATGTGGAGGCCAAGAATAATGCAATGACTTCAATGGAACTATGATGACTTACACCAGCTTAGGATCTGTCCAGATATATTTTTTCCAGAATGAACTGTAAACAATTCCAGCAAAAGGACTTAATACAAGTTTGTTTGCCAAGTGGTGCTGTCTCTCCCCTGGGCTGTGGTTATGAGAAAGTATTTCTGTTGAAATAGGAAAACAGATGAATACATTCCTCAGTCTCTGCAGTACACACTCTTGGGACACAGATAAATGGGGGAATTTTTGTGGGAACTCCTTGTTAAAATATTGGCATCATATCACTGCCTCATTCGCCTCTCCTATGCAGTTGTTCCCCCCATCCCCACAATACCACAATGGAAAAAATGTAAGTTGTAGAAGAATATCCCTTGTTAGTCACAAAAATAAAGGAGCAGCTTAACAGATCAGACCCAACTAGGATTGCAACAGTGTGCAATACTCCAGTAAACTCTGCCAGGGATCTTGGTCCGGAGGAGTAATGAAAATGATGAGCCATCTTCTGATTCAGGACAGCAGAAATAATAATAATAATGAAAAGATTTGCCCCAGATCCAAGAGGACTTCGCTGCTGTTCAGCTCTTTCATTTTTTCATGTATTGCACATCCCTCAGAATTCTAGTTTCATAAGAGATTTGTGTGTGTGTGTGTGTGTGTGTGTGTGTGTGTGTGTGTGTGTGTGTGTGAGAGAGAGAGAGAGAGAGAGAGAAAGAGAGAGAGATTCCCACTTTCTGATTGATTCAGTCATACATGTGGGGTCCTTAGATGCTTTTAAATCACACCCAGAGCCATGGTGCATGTATCTGGGAACAGACAATCCAAATGAAAACATAATAGTGCTAATTAGAGAGCTGACGTGCTTTGTGCAATCTTTTCTGTTAGCTGCTGCACCCACTTCTGTCTTCTCAGCGTGAGAGTCACCACTGCTTCACAATTCACAGTGAATGCCAAGTCACTGAATGTTGCATATACTGTTACCATTTAGGGGGCTTGATTTTCCACTGCTCTTCATCTGTGCAAAGTGAAAGCAAAGTAGCTGTCCTACACTGGTAAATCAAAATGGCCACACTTTCACCTGCTTGGAATTCAACTTTGCACAAGTGTAAAATCTACATAAGGTGCAGGGCCATGGAGACTCAAAGCTCAAGGCTCAAGACCAAGGGCCAAAAATCCACCTTCTGTTTGTAACTAAATGGAATAGAAAGGGCAGTTTTTAGTTCATATATTTCATTGAATCAGAGTGCGATTTTGAATGCCTAACATGCTAATTTGCTTATCTGTACAACACCACTATTTACAATTCTTTAAACTGTACAGAATCAAAGTGGTGCTAGTGAAAGCACACTGCAATCACTTAGTATGAACAGGTTGTAAAGTGAAAATACTGGAGAGGAAACTAAGTTGCTGCAAAATCTGTAAAAGAGAAATTATAAATATGTTGACAAACAGGAAAGTTGTCTTGCTAGATCCCACAATGACAGGCACCTTCAAAATACTTGAGAAAGTTATCTTATTATTGCAAAATTAAATCCTTATTCGAGACACCAAGTTAAAAACTTAGCCATAATTAGTAAGATAATATAAAAAAGAAAGGCATAACAGGAACCAAATTCGCCCACACAGTACCTGAATAAGACATGGAAATAAAACCTCCTTGTGTAAAGTTACTTTTTTCCCTGGCATCTTGAAGGTCTTTCCTAATAAAGTTTGTGGCCTTACCGAGGACTGAAACTTAGCTGTTAGTGTGCCCTTTAGATTCTTTTTTTTTCCATTGGTGCCATATTATTAGACAAAACGTCAGCTGCTTCAATTTAATTTCCCTTGACTGTCTGCCCCTCCACAAATAAATAAATAAATTGCAAAGTTCATCAGGGTCAAGTTTACTGCTGATAACTTTCATTTTTATAAACCTAGTCAACAAGAACCAAAAGGGATCAACAGTATGTGGAAAATCAAGTCAATGAGGTCGGCCGGCTATTTGAAATGAAAACAGAGGAAATGACTGTCAGTTGACTATTGGCAGTGAAAGACAAAACAAGTCTCCCAATAGGCAGGCTTCATTTCTGGCAACAGACTTTTCTAAACTATTAACCTCCACGCTAGAGAAAGGCCAGGTGCTTTTTGGCCAAATTCACTCACCTGCATTTATTGGCTTCCCTGCCCTGCTTATTACCTGGCAACACATGAAAATGTGAACATTGTATATATGTAAGAAAGGGAGAGGTTGCAGTTAACAATAGTATGGTACCGAGCCTGGATCCATATTTAACAGCCTACTATATGGGGCATGGTATCTTTAGTAGCTTCCATTTAATCCAGACTCATTGATTTCAGTCATACAGTTAGAGATTTGATTAAGGGCAAAACCGTTTCCTGGTTCTATGCAGTCATGAAGGGGAATAAGAGGGAGTAAAGCTCTCCTTCAATATTCAGCTTCTGTATGGTTCTGCTCTAGGTGCAACATGAGAGCACACTCTGTATGTCTTCCCCATAGCAAGTGAGTGGGAAGGCGACGGAGAGGGACAAAAGTGGGCAGAGCCTTGCCCTTCTTTCCAAAGCAGTGGCCATAGTGCTGATGTGCAACAACTGATAAGGAACCAGAGCAAATATATTTCCCCATCAGAAGCAAGGAGTGAGCAGGAGAGGAATCATGGAGTTACTTTTCCTTCCCAGGACTTCTGCTGGGCTGGAAGAGCCAGGTGCAGCATTTGACACACGCCTGGGCCAAAAGGCACAATCAAACAGAACTTAAATCTAGTTATTTGCATTGTATGAAGTTCTGAGCCTCCACCTAAGCTTAGCACTGGCACTGCAGTACAAAACCCAAAGATACTATGGGATGATAGTTGTGCTCTATTTTGTACAACTAACTTGTAAGTTTCTCAGAGCAGGCACAGCATCTTCTACGTTTTGCACTGCATTCGGGATAGAAAAATATTCAATGGCAAATTGTGGGCAAGATTTTTCCTTTTTCCTAAGTTGTTCATTAATTCCAAATATTTTCCACCTTATTCTTTTTTTTAGCATGAGCAGTTATGACTATGGAGTTTCAGCTGCTTATTGATTATTTTGAGTGTAATTCTGTTTGCAAGATGGACAATGCTACCGCAGGAAAACACACTATTAGCAAGCTCATTCTCTATTCAAAAGCTAGAATAGAGTGCTTTTAGGGGGAATTAAAATTCTGGAAGTCAAGACTCCTGAGAGGCCTATGGGCTTAAAAGTAGCATGGGCTTAAAAAGTGTGTGGGCCAAAAACCACTCTTTACCTTCTCAGAGTTAAAGTCACCAAAGTTGAGCTTCCAAAAAGCAAAAGCAGCACAGCAAGCAAGTTACGCTGCCCTTGTGCTGCATAAATCATCTGGGAAAAAGTCCCTCTTATGTAACCACATATTACAGCTTACAAAGACCCAAACTGACAAAAGAATACAAAGTAGAGGAGACTATATTATTGAAGTGAATGAAATAATATTATATAATGTAACAAGCAATAATAAATGAATAATAATTTATTTGTATTATGGTAGCATTTAGAAGCCCTGACCAAAACTGGGTTCCATGTGTGAGGCACTATATAGCCACAATAAAGATAGTCTCTGTGCTGAAGAGTCTGCAATCTAAATAGAAAGGACAGACAAAACGACAGGTGAAGTGATTTATCCTAGGTCACACAACAGGTCAGTGACAGTGTTGGGAATATCAAGTCTTCTGATTTCCTAGCCACTGGACCATGTTTTGTAATGAGGAGAGAGAAAATAATGTGAAGTGCTTTTCATTAATGTATGTAAATCTTTCTATAACATCAGTTTCAAGGTTTCTCATTTCCAGTGTCAACAATTTACTGTCATTGGAACACAATCCTCATCATCCCTGAACTGAATGTGAGCTTTGCCTGAGCAGGGCCTAACGACTTCAAGGCTGAGCCCATTATCAGTTAGATAACAGCACATTTGTGTGGGACTGAGGTTGAGATAGTCAGGCGGCATTAGTAAATGGATCCAGAAAGGAGCAGAACATGGGCCTACATTTTCAAAAGTGACTTGGGTACCTGACTGGAGACACAGAAAAGGGGCCTGATTTTCAGAGGGTGGGTGCTCAGCACTTTCAGAAAATCAGAGCCCTTTCTGGGGGCTCAAGTTGGGTACCCAAACACAAAGTGCCCTAAATCATTAATCATTTGAAAACGTAGGCCATGGTTTTAAAATGTTTTGTATTGTTAAAAGAAATAAACAGATATAATTTTGCCCAGTGGACTAGATATTTTTATCCCTGGTTTCCAGTGGTCTGTTGACCATATATAAAGAAGAAAAGCCACTAGTAAAAAGTGTCAGAATTGTCTTGCTGGGGGGTTAACACGTGTAAGAACAATTATTTAAATTAAAAATATAGTTCTGCAGCAAAGCATCAGCAATAAAAGAACGTTAGCCTAATGGGAGACTTGTTTTGTAATGCAGTATGAATAACCAGCTGACAACCCAGTTTTCTGTTTTCTCTTTGTATGGCCAATGGCCAATCGCCAGCCAACTTTATTGTCCTTGAAATGTCATGATTTTGAGTATGCACAGAATTCTTAACTGCCCAAATTACTGCATAACATTCCTTTTTATTATATGGCAACAATGTGATGCTGGGCTCAAAGACTTACTAGTTAAGAAGATTATGTGTTTTTCTGTTTTGTTAAAGTGCCAAGTCTTGCATTTTTGGCATCTTCTAAAGAATAAAATGTCTTCTGAAATATTCTCTCAGAGCACAGAAGTTACCTCAGAGGAGCTCAGAAATATAGGGCTTTTCAATAGTTTCTCATTTTCTCAGAAGTTCAGACGCAATATTTTTTTCCTCAAAAGCTTCCAAATTCTGCTGCTTTGTCTGTTTTGACAGTAAAAAATTGTCCTTCATAAGTTTAATGTTCCTTTAATTTAGTGCCATTAACTTATTTCTCTTTTTTTTAATTTGGTGAATGTTTATGCTGATGAGACTGGCCGAGTAGCTAGGTCAGGCATAGAGCAGGCAGGTGCTAAACAGGCTTTTCCACATAGCTCTTCCAATGAAACTAAACCCTAATCTGTAGCATCCATATTTAATTATAGTACTAAGCTGATCCTGTAGAGAAAGTGCCAGACTTTGGCATAGTTTTGTGGTGCGGGTAAGGGTATAGCCCACTAAATTCCCTTCACTGGAAAATCTGCGGAGGCTTGAGGGGAGCAGGCCAAGGAGAATGTTTGTGCTGTGGTTCAACTGTAGGACATTGATCATGCACTGAGCATGCACAGAGGCCAGAGTTACATGCCTAGCCCAGCTTACCTCTTAAGCAACTGGCAACACACTGAACTAGGTCCCAGAACGGACCTCTCCCTCTTTCTCCAGTTTCACTCATCACACTACAGCTCCATCCCTGAAATCCTTCAGAGCCTCATTGTGTGGAGCTAGGTGCTTAGGCAGTCTCTGGTGGCAAAGGAAATGTGCTGCACAACCAGCTATCTCCATCTTCAGCAGCGTCTGCCACCTCCACTGCAAATTACTCCTGTACTTTCTCCTGTGTGCCTGGCAGCAAAGAGGAGCACCTAGACCTGTGTTCCCAAAGCAGATTTGAATCTTAGCCTCCATCAAATATTGCTGGAAGCAGGTCCCTCACAAATTTTTGTTTGAAGGTTAATCAATGTGTAAACAAAAGACAAACTAAAGATATTAGGGCCAAAGTAAGCCCTGATATAAATGAGAGAAACACTGACGGACTTCAGTGGGAGATGCATCTGCTAATACCTGGGTCAAATTAGTCCACCAATGATCCATTCTCCTATTTATGTAGCAACAGCACCTACAGTTAGGACAGTAAAATGTAGCATTATGTTACAACACATCTTTTTTTCACTAATTCCAAGAAAGTTTTATTTTTCAAAAATCACATTTGCAGCCTATCTTTTCAGATGACTTGTTCTTCTGACAGACAGTAGCCTTCTAAATATGTTTTTACCAGCTGACATTTAAGTATGAATAAACAACTATTATGAATGCACTAAATATTCATGTTTTATAACATTGCCACTGCACTGAAGAATTATTTATGAAGCTTAGTGTTCCATGTCAGGATAAAATTACATAGCTGTGTATGACCAGAAACAGCCCATAAGCTCATCAGAGCTGAAGCAGTTCATTGGTAACTGCTGTCTCCTAAATAGGTGGGATTTTTTCCAAAGCCCCTACATGATTTAGGAGTAGAGCTCTGTGAATAACAGCTTTTTGGTTTGCTGGCAATACCACAAAAAGAGGAAAAACAATAGTTTTGGTTCAAACCCAAACTGATGTAAAAAAAATTCTGTGACAAAAAAAATAAATAATTTGAGGTTGAACGAAATTTTGTTTGACCAAACTAAAACATTTTGTTTAGATTTTTGAATATTTTTAAACATTGCTTTTTAATAAACAATGGAAATTTTGAAACAAGAAGTAGTTTTGAATCAAAACATCTTTTTTCAAAAATGTCAGAACAAAATGAAATGCTTTGATTTTTTGTTCAGCTGAAATGATTCAGCAAAACCAACACAAACTTGTGAAACTTTTCATGTAATCAAATCTAGCTTTTTCTCCAGAAAACAGTTTTGGCCAAAAAGTATTTCCCAATTCTATTTACAAGCACATGGCCTGTTGAAAGTCATCACTCAGGAACTGCTGGATCCTGAGCTCTTTGGAAGATCCAGCCTGGATTCGCAGCTTGATTGCAATCTGGTCCAAAATTTTTCAATATTTAGTTATGTCAAAGGCAGAGAAACCACACACAAAATGCAACAGTAACCAAGAAAATCCCATATTGATGAGTTAATGTAAGAACAGAACTCTAATCCAATTACAGTATTTTAAAATTATTAATTCCCACTGTGATTTTATGATGGAATTGGATAATAAAATATATTATGGTATAAAATTACCAGTGGCACTAATGTGTGTTCCCGTTACACTATGGTATGTATTACCGAGGCAAATCATTTCAACATGTCCAGAGTAGTCAAAAACCTAACCACTTTATAACAAATGAAACTATACTGCTGTTGAACAACATCAACAAAGAAATTAAATACAAATCCTCCTTCAACATCAGTCCCATTTTCGTGACTTAACGTCATGAATGTTAATTTGAAGGGATTCTTTATGTTAACTAATAAATGTTGAAAAGAAATGTTAAAAACTGGTATAATATTCTCCTCATACAATACTTATTTGTACCCATGGACAATAGTAATCTATGGCCAAGCTCTGTCAATGGGCAGGCTTTTTCCAGGAAGGATTACTGTTCAAAACAGGCGCGAGGGGAACACAAAGGAACAAGCAGGAAATAACTAGAGACACACCTGGTTATGTACTAACAAGTCTGGCTTTTTTTTTTCCTGGCTATCAGATTTCTTTTCTTTAAATAAAGCAAAATGGAAAGAATTGTGGTGCTCGTGTGAGTGAGTGGCTAATAGCCAGGGCTGGCACCAGGATTTTTGCCACCCCAAGCACCAAAAAGAAAAGAAAAAACAAAAAAAAGCCATGATTGCAATCTGTGGCCCTACCGCCTCCGGTTCCGTCTTCCGCAGCAATTCAGCAGCTGGTCCTTCGCTCTGAGAGGGAGTGAGGGACCAGCCAACAAATTGCCGCTGAAGAGCTGGATGTGCCGTCCCTCTCTGTTGGCCGCCCGAAGCACCTGCTTGTTGGGCTGGTGCCTGGAGCTGGCCCTGCTAATATCCTTGACAGGGGAACGGCACTGTGTACAGTTCAGAGAGGACGATGAAAGAATAGACAAGGTGTCTTTAGTAGCACTGTCCTTGGGAACAGGCAGGATGTTAGCAGGGCCTGATCCAAACTGCACTGAAGTCAAGGGGAGTTTTTCTATTGGCTTCAATAGGCATTGGAACAGATTCTAAAATCTTAGAGCTTGAACCTCCAAGGTGCTGAGCATTCTGGCTCCCATCCAGCAAAGCATTTAAGCACACGAGCGGTCTCAATGTACTAAAGGGACCTATTCACATATTTAAAGTTGAGACCATACTTAAGCATTTTGCTGGATTGGGCCAATGTAGCCAGCCCTTTATAGGAACAAGATGCTATAAAACAAACACGGGAAACCAAGACATTGCTTTATGCACCCATGTAACCTGGTTGTTGGACCATCAGAGCACAGAAGCCAAATTGGTAAAGGAAAAGAGGTGAGGGCCAGACACCTTCAAAGGGCATCAGCATTGGAAAGGGATTCACATTCATGACACTTACATCCACAGCTGTTATGATCAGAGGAGGCTCCCAACAGCAGCAAGGATCTATCTGTATTGCTGCTGTTGTCAAATCAGGCTTTCAACTTTAAGGCAGTAGTTCTGGAAACTAGGGCAGCAGTTAATTCCCCGAGAGGTTGTGAGATGAATTCATTGGGTTAGTTCCTTAGACATGGCTAAATATATGTGTAGCTTATAATTGTTATGCTGATCCCCCAACTTTCCCCCAACATTTATGGTGACTAGCATACAGGACAGGTCTACCCCTGGCTATCTAGCTGCTTATATGTGCCCATCACCATAGGAACTGAGCACCTGTGAAGTAAATAAAAAGAGAGAGAAAAATAACAAGCAGTCTCTTTTCTTGTTTCCTTTCTGGCATGTAGGGAAAATAGCTGGATTAATGTATTTTTTTCCTCTATTTGACATGTGAGTGGGAGTGTTGTACATCTGGGTCTGTATCTGTGTGTGTATAGAAGCAAAGCTAAAAAAGAAATTAGTTTTGCATTTACCTCTGAAAGTGAATATGATCGTCTTACCTCCTGCAACGAGTTCCATAGGATAGGTCCAGCTCTTGTGAAAGTTCTATCTGCTGCTAGTTGGCAGCTTTGTTTTGGTCTCAGAGGACTAGAATTGCTGTTAGTGGTCATGGTAGGAGAGGCAAACTCTTGGGTAGCCAGGGCAGGTCCCATTCAGGGCTTTGAATTTTAGGCCAAAGATTTTGAACTGTCTATTCTCACTCTGCAATAGGGAGCCAACACAGAGTACGAGGGCAACATCTTCACAGTAGAGTGCTGAGTTTATGGCCTGCTGTGTTTTGTACCAGTTGGAGCTTTGTCAGAGTATGTAGCTTTATTCCTACGTAGAATGAGTTGAAATAATCAAGCCTGGAGGTCACAAATGCATGCATCACCGTGGCTGGGTTGGTACCTGATGGATGGGGTGTAATTTCCTGGCAAGGTGCAAAGGGAAAGTGTTACTGGTGTTTAGATGCCATTGATATTTGGACTGTACTTCCTGCTGGGATGAGAAAACTATGTTCCTTTATCTGCTGAGTGCTTCCTCCTAGTGCAGGGAGGATTATATACATACACACACACGCACACACATTTGTAAAGAGGTGCTGTGTTCCTTTATTTATGATAGCTTCATCCTTCCTTTTGTGCTGTTGCAGCTGGAAGGAAGAAAAGGGAAAATGGCATTTCAGTATAACCAGCCCTGCTTGGGCCAAGCAAGGATTGAAGATGGGGCCTTCAGTGCTAAAAGTGTGAACAGCTATTGCTTGAGATTAAGGTCTAAGCCCATTAGCTGAAAGCAGTAGCTGATTCATAACCATCTGATGTAAACCTGCTGCTAGAGGGCAACAAAGACCCACAATGATTAGTGTTGGTTATACCTGCACAGACTTTTAGGCTCTGCTCAGGATATGGTAACTCCTTTCTCTGGTTCTCTGTCTGGGGGGAGGGTCCTTTCCTTGTGCAATTACTGCAGGAAGAAAAGAGAGAATTAGACCCCGTGACAAAATGTGCATAGAAAAAAATAAGGAGGTGATCTAACTTGAGCACGCTGCATGGAATAAATTCTTTAACTGCTTCAGAGTTCACTGGATTTTCTGATCAATGGACTGGCATGTTACACATTCCGTAGGATAAACTGCAGAATGAAATTCAGTCACTAAATGCCTAGGTGTTAATTTAACAAAACTCTTGTACTTTTATATGGTTTCTACTGAGATAGATGGACACCTGAGTAAAAACACAAGAAATGCTATCTAAAGGAATTAAAATGTTCAGAGAGCATACCTGCTTAGTAAAAATTACTCACTTACAAAGGTTGGAGTTGCATTACGAAAGTTTATTTGCAGACAAGTTAAAAGATTTTAAAAAAAGCATCAACCCACATACATAATCTGACACATGGTTATTGTGTAATGTGTGATCTGACACAGGTAAGCAGCCAACAGACAGAGGGCTAGTGATGGCGGGGGTGAGGCACTCCCACTTGTTTCAGGGAAAATGTTTGCTAGTAGCTTCCCCCCACAACTATGTCTAGATGTAATTGTCCTCCTGACCACCCCCATCCTCTTTTGTGTATGGGAGGCGCAGATGTATAATTTAGGATCTTTTCCAGATTCATCTCTCAAAGTGAGGCGCTCAGCAGTGGTGGCACTAAACAGGGTCCTTCTGTTTGTAACAATGCCACCAGCCATAGTGAAAAATATGCTCTGAATATATACTGGATGGTTGGCAACTCAAGTGTAGTTGGACTTACCTATTCAAAGCCCATGTCAGTGCTTAATATGCCAAAGGGGCCTCTCTGGCATCTGTAGGCCTTTCATCATAGAGCTGTTCTGTCTCTGATAGATGAGATGAATGAATTTGCATGGGTGGTCAGCTTTCATCTACAGTGATGATGACAAAAGGCCCAAATTATGTACATTTTCCAGCACTGAAAATTAGACAAGGAAAAGCAACAACTTTTTGTTCTTGTCAAAATGAATTTATTTCAGTTAGTGTAATTTTCATTCCCTGATGTTCCAGAAAGGTATCCTGTGTCAGGTGGCCTGTGAGCTAGAGAACTGGATGATGATGGCTGGTGCTTTACGCATTTCAATCTCGTGCATTTATTGGTGAAATTATCAGCACTGCAGCCTATGCTATTATACTATATAAATGAGCTGGAAATATAACTTCAGTTTTGGTCTTTGGGACATAGATCAGTCCATGGGACCAGTATATATTCTTCTCTTTCCAGCAGATCACTGATTCTGAAGCCCAAGAGCAGATCAGAATCTAGGGCCAAAGTTTTCAGTGTATTCCCTAGTTTTGTGCCTCTCAGTTTTTGGATGACCGATTTAAGACACTTTGTGCCTGATTTGCTGGGTCCAGAGCACCCACAACTCAGTGCTCCTCAGCATCTTTGATGAGCAAGCATAAGGGGCTAGATTCTCAGCTGATGTAAATCAGCATAGCTCTATTGATTTCAATGGAATTACACTGATTTACACAAACTGGGGAGTAGGCCCCAAATGTCTCCACTTGAGTAAATAATTCAAAATTAGGCTGCAAGTTTTTCCTGTTAGTGTAAACGTAATATTGTTTCACATTCAGTTTTGGTAAAAACACTACACAAGAATAATGGCATAGCTCAGGCTCATAACCACTGCTGGCCTCCCATGTAGCCAGCTCAAATGGGTGAAGAAGCTAATGTGCTAACTAGCTGTCTAAGCTAAAGGCACCCAAATTCCCACCAGTGGCAGTGAGGATAACATTGGTCTTATGCCTGCCAGTACAAGCATAGCCTTTTTTTGTTCTTCCAGAACCCTCTTAAATCCATAATGTTCCTATGATTTGTCTAGGTGTTGTTGATGCAGGAAGGGGCACTCTCGTTAGCGAGGGCTCAAGATTTTTCTAGCTTCTGTGGAATATGCCTAAAGCTGTAGAAACTGCTAATTGTACACACTGGACTTATGTTTTCTGTACCAGAATTTTCACACAAATTATATGCAGTAGATTATTCTTTGATGTACAATCTGTGTGGGTTTCTGTAAGCAGGTGAAGTTCCCATCCTATTCTAAACAAATCAATATTGTATATTGCTTAAACTTATTTCCTTTATAGGGCTTTGAATTTAATGGAAACTTAAAAGATACCACCACAAAATTCAGCCTAAGCTTTATCCCGGAGATTGGACCAG
This sequence comes from Chelonoidis abingdonii, assembly GCF_003597395.2. Taxonomy (NCBI): domain Eukaryota; kingdom Metazoa; phylum Chordata; order Testudines; family Testudinidae; genus Chelonoidis; species Chelonoidis abingdonii. Next base: position 50,292,422 of record NC_133772.1, read on the forward strand.
CTTGAGTTTTCTCTATAGGACCTCCTCTGTCACAGTCCTTATTACTCTCTGCCACAGATAGATATTCCAGCTTCTATTTTAGCTTGGCTAGATCTAACAAGATCCATTCACCAGTATGAGTCTGAAGAAATTATTATGTGCCTGGATACAGGTTTCTAGCGCTTGAGCTTAGTGTGACTCAATAGAAGAGCAAACCATTATGCCAAGTCCTAGAACCTGCAATCCTGTTAGGTATAATGAATCCAGTATACAGAAACTTGTGCATGAGCCCCACTTCAAGTTTGTACTGCATCTCCTGGTGCATATCGATGTCTGTGGTCTTCTCCAAAATACTTCTTTGTAACCTGATGGCATTTGAATGGGAGGGTCTGGACAAACACGTTACACTGAAACGTTCCCCATTGTGCTTACATAACTCAAATAGGAGACCACTGGGCCACATACTTATGACGAGATGAACCTAATCCTCTTCTCAGCTCATTCTCAGCTGATGCATTAGACTCTGTGCACAGCAACGTAAGTCTGTGGAACGTCATTTTTTAAAAAGAAAATCCAAGAAGGAACATGCTAACAGAGTCAGCTGCAGCCATCAGTTTTTTGAACGGTTTGCTGGACAACATATCAAATGGCAACATCAGTCCACAGATTTCTTCTTTAATGTTATTACTGCACATGTACAGATGGTTCATTCACTGTGGGCTTCATTTCCATGGCCAAAATGTCATGCTCTTTTGTTTGCCTTGGACTAAGCTTACCCAGTCATATTAGGGCTTCAAAAATTTTTATGTTGCTCGTGCAGTGAAACAAAATGCACCTTCTAGGGGGAATTTCCCCAGTACACCATTGCACTGAGTGTCCATTACCATAATGCAGAGGTGAAAGGGGGCCAAGGATTGCACCCTATTGGCTATCTATAGAGAAACAAGCAGCTTCACTGTACAATCTTGGTACACATATATCCCTATAGAGGGCTGCTCATCAAGTCATGGCACAAGCTTACAGATAGCTGGCTTTTATACTGCAGTCACATAACCCTCACATAAGAGTCAGACATAAGGGTTTTATACTGCAGTCACATAACCCTCACATAAGAGTCAGACATAAGGGTTTGGCAAGGAAAGAATAACTGTGCAAAGGTGCATCGCACTGTGTACATGTGATGAGCTCAAAGGAGCACACATATGCTCATAGAAATTTATATGCTAATTTCAGTATTCTCAACCTTTAATATTCCACAAACCTGCAAATTAGAAGTGTAGTGTCGCAAGCCTTGTCTATATTGGAAAAAGCAGTATGTGAGAAAGCAGCTTAATTAGCACATTTTAACTTGTGAAACATGGTTTTGACCTTAGTGTGGACAAGGGCAGGTGTGTTTAAAAACATGTCAGCTAGTTCCGGCTGGGAGATCCCATCACATCCCTTGTTTCTTACTTTAAATCTATAGCTTGGCAAAACTCCCAACTTACATAGTCACTGCTCCCACTTCACCTTGCTCACTCTCAGGTACCTTAGTTGATGTATGGAAAGAAAGGAATGATTGTCCCTGCAACACCAGAATAGGATCAGCTATGTCAGATTTTCTTTTTGATAACCATCTTCAGTGTCTTTTGCAGTCTCTTTCATTTCATGAGCTTTAGCCACCATGGTTTGTGATTTCTCTCTAAGTGATGTTTCAGCACAGAAAATGCCAAGGGCCAGATTTCTTAAGGGATTTAGGGATAGGTGCCTACTAGGATTCTCAGAAGCACCTAGGCTCCTACATATCTTTAAAAACGTTGCCCCAAGTCTCTACATTCCCTTTCCCATTACTCACACGTGTGTTGCTGATGGCACAGCATAGATTTCTTCTAGATGCATTAAAAGACTGAACAATATTGCCCTGGAATTTGGGCCCCTTTTCTTTATGTAGCCTGTGATATGTTGAGCACGACTTGGAAATGAAGCTTCATTGGCTCTGGACATTAACACCACCTGAAATTATTGGTGAACGTATCTGAAAAGGTACAGTCTGGGTGTTTGTTCGGAGTTGTCCACACTTGAGAATAGTCCAGATTCATAAACTCCAGTGCCAGAAGAGACCATTGTGATCATCCAATCTGGCCTCCTGTATAACACAGACCACAGAACTTCCCAAAATAATAACTATTTTTAAAAATATCCAGTCTTGATTTTAAAATAGTCAGTGATGGAGAAATCACTATGATCCTTGGTAAATTGTTCCATTAGTTAAATTATTCTCACCTTTAAAAACTTACCCCTTATGTCCAGCCTGAAATTGTGTTATTTCAACTTCCAGCCATTGGATTGTGTTATATCTTTCTCTGCTAGATCTTCCCCATGTCAGAAATTATAGACAGTAATTAAGGTACACCCTTTAACCTTATCTTTGTTAAACAAAATAGATTGAGCTCCTTGACTCTACCACTCTAAAGCAGGTTTTCTAATCCTTTAATCATTCTTGTGGCTCTTCTCCGAACACTCTCCAATTTATCAACATCCTTCTTGAATTGTGGGCACCAGAACTGGACACAGTATTTTGGCAGTGGCCACACCAGTGTCAAATATAGATGTAAAATAACCTCTCTACTCCTTCGAGATTCCTGTTCATGAATCTTAGGATTACATTAGCTTCTTTTGGCCACAGCATCACACTAGGAACTCATGTGCAGCAGCTTATCCATTATTATCCCCAAATCTTTTTCTGAGTCACTGCTTCCCAAGATAGAGTCCCCCGTCCTTTAAGTGTGGCCTATGTTCTTTGTTCCTAGTTGGATACATTTACACTTAACCATATTAAAAAACACATTTTGTTTGCTTGTGTCCAGTTTACCAAATGATCTAGATCTCTCTGAATCAGTGACCTGTCCTCTTCATTATTTTCCAGTCCCCCAATTTTTCTGTCATCTGCAAACTTTATCAGTGATTATTGTATGTTTTATTCCAGATCATTGATGAAAATTTAAACAGCAAAAGCCCATGGGATCCCTCTGAAAACACACTCACTCAATGACAATTCCCTGTATGCAATTACATTACGTCAGTGAGCCAGTCTGTAATTCATTTAACGTGTGCCATGTTAATTTTACACTGTTCTAGTTAAACATAAAATGTTAATTCAATTCAAACACCTGATAGAAGTCTAAGTATTCAGCAGCCAGTAACCAGGAAGCTGGTGCTGACCCCGGATGTAAATAAGAACAAGATAGAGTTTGCATCCATTAGTTAATAAAGATAATTTCTGGTTTACTCAACTGGCAATTGAGAGAGATGTACTGGTTCAAACCTTTGCATGTCTCTGGCCAGGTCTACACTGCGACTTTAAATCGGTTTAATGGCCGATATACTGATTTAACGCTGTACCCGTTCACACTACGTCGTCATTAATATCGAGTTAAACGGCTCCTTAAATCGATTTCGGAACTCCTCCCAGACGAGAGGAGTAGTGCTAAATTCGATA